>NC_091286.1:247446324-247783824 GCF_032444005.1 Ranitomeya imitator | reverse complement strand
TGCTGCTTGTGTGACTAATGCCCTCCTTGCCTTGGTTGAGAGTTTTGGTGGGTGCCAACTCTTGGCAGGTTTGTTGTGGTAACATATTATTTCTGTTTGATCATAATGGCTTTGATGGTGCTCCTGGGGATTAACAGAGATTGGGATTTTTCGTTTCTATAACCCAACCCTGACTTGGACTTCTCAACCACTTTGTCCCTGACTGGTTGGGAGATCTCTTTGGTCTTCATGGTGTTGTTTGTTTAATGGTGCTTCTTGCTTAATGGTATTGCAGATTCTGTGGTCTTTCAGAAATGGTGTGTATATGCTGAGACACTACGTGATACTTATATTGCTCACAGGTGAATTTTCTTTTACTAAGCATGTGACTTATGAAGGTAATTACATGCACCAGAAATTTTTAAGGGCTTCATAGCAAAAGGGGTGAATACATAGGCACATGGCAATTTTTAGTTATTTGATATCATAAATTTAATTTATGCCTATAGTTTTCTCACTTCAATTCACCAACTTAGACTATTTAGCGCTGATGTATCACACACAAATCGTATTGTAAAAATACAGGTTGTAATGTATCAAAATAGGAAAAAGTCAAGGGGGCTGTTGAATATTTTCGCAAACCATTGTTCAGGCAAGTCTAGTCATAAATGTTGTAATTTGTAGCTCTCCAAACTGTATTCATTAAAGATTTGTTTTGTTTTGTCTTATCTGTGGTACTAAAATGATCAGTTTATTGTTATTAATATCATGCAAGCCTAAAAATTGATGATTGTTACTGGCAGGGAATATATTATTGTATTGTCCTGAACAATATAAAAGCACATATTACAATATGCAAGATATTCCAATAAGAAAATTGCATTATATGAAACATCATTTCATGTACAGTAAGTGAATTCCTGACAAGCATTTAGCACTCATGTTCTAAAATATATAAATAATAATTATGGCTTTATTTTTTCATAAATTAACACAATAAGATACTATAAGAAACTTATACCTCTCCCAACTTCAAATCATGCAATACATATTCACTCTTAAAACCTGCTGAGATCTGTCTTCAGTTCTATTTTCAGGATTGCATTATACTAGCTGCTTAATGAAGTCTGTGGACAATAGGTAAGATCAGGTGAAGGAAGTAAAAGGAAGAGTTCACAAAAGAGCTTTTAGTGAATAGAGCATGCAGAAGGAAACATTGCTAAATAATGCTGGAAATAATATATATCATGGCCAGAGATAATGTATAGACCAGACAGCTACATTTTAACCCCTTACCGACAAATCACATACAGTTACATCATATCTCAGGTCTCTGACTTTGAAGTGTAGAAAGTGTGGACATACTGTAGCACTCCTGTGTTCGGTGCTCAAGTAGGATACCATCCCCTAAATAATCATATATCTGACTTTGATGTGGGCTCGAACGCCAAGCCCGAATCTTTCCCGGCAGATGGCTGAATTTTTCATCCATCATCAGCCTCTAAGAGCTCCGCCTGTGGCTGTTAACTTGCTAAATACTGGTAGTTAATTTCTGACAGCAGCAATTAACTCTCGCAGGTAGGTGGGGTCATCATCCTATGAGCCCATTGGCATGCCTGTAACTTGATTACGAGGCTCCAATGAGTTGCCATGACATTCAAGGGTCCTGCTGAAGATCCTCGTGTCTGTCTTTACAGTACTCCTGTGAAAGCCAATCTATATCTGGCATTCATAGGAGACTTTGATTTTCCTTATACATAGCACTGCTGTAGCACAAGTGATCAGACAATCGCAGGTTCAATTCTCATAAGAGGACTAACGAATACAGTAAAAAATGGAAAAAAGTTTAAAAAAATCTGAAAAAATATAATAGTTCAAATCGACCCCTTTTTGTTTCATTAAAAATAAAGCAATTAAAAATAAATATATTTGGAATCATAAAAGTTCAATCCATCAAAATACAAAATAAATTTATTCTAATGGTAAATGACGTAACGAGAAAAACAATTGAACTCCAGAATTCCATTTTTTGGCCGCTGCAACATTCCAATAAAATGCAATAAGAGGTAATCAAAACATTGTATCTATCCAAAAATGCTATCAGTAAAAACACCAGCTCAGGTGGGCAAAAATTAGTCCTCAAATAGACACATGTAGAGAAAATTGTAATCTTTACAGGTCTCAGAAAATGGTAACACAATGTTAGGGCTAGCGGAACGCACCAAATTATAAGAGAGATGATATAAGGTGCGTTCGCAGCCTGGGGTCCACTGTGCAGAGATGGAATCTGCTGCTGAGTAATGACGGACTATATGACGGTACAATGTGGATACACACACAGGTTAACTCCACCCTGTGTGAAGGAAGCAAACCCTGTTGCGTCAAAGGGCCGCGGTACCGCACCAAGAGCGCAAGCAAGGCGTCTCAGGACTCTATCCCAAGACATAGGATTAGGGTACGTTCAACCTACTTGCGCTCGACACTGCAATTGGGGTAACAGAAAATATAACTTAAAGCACAAGAGTGTGTGCTGTACTGCTTTGGTGGACGCCACTAACCACCCAGACTTGGCATAGGAAAGCGCTCTATAAGCGCACGGCGCCGCATTGGCGGTTACAGCAATAGATGCTGTATCGTGTGTCTTTATGTTGACAGCTTAGTTGGGCGCTAGACAGCAAGCATCTGTAATAGAGTGCAGGGTTGAGTATGTCACCACGGAACAGACAGACCAACTATTGAAGGGGATTTATTAACAGGGGTAAAATTCTCCTCGCAGGGAGTAAACAGGGGGTTAATAGAGACAAATCAAACAGTAAACAGTTAAGCGGAATCAAAAGAGTTAACGAGTGTTCTTGTAACTTATCAGCCCAGGGAGGTCCTGACTGGAGGGTCCTTTTTCCAACTTGGGTACAGTCAACAGCAGGGCTTGAGATCCTGGCCTCTTCTCTGTCTCCTGGAAACTCCGGGGTTAAGTCTCTGCAGCCTGTTCCTCTCAAAGTGAAACTGGAACCAGGAAATAGCACAGTATCTCAGTCACACTGGGCAGTTACTTCTCACACTCAGGGATCTTTGCTTGTCACTGCGGTCACCAGGGCTGCACTCGAGTCACTGTCTCTGCACTGTCAGGGGAAGAGTCTTCTCAGATTATGGAGGCCTCCAAGTCCCCACTCTCACTCCAGCCTTAGTGCCCTCACGGGGAGCACTCTGTCATGGGGAGCGCGGTGCTGCAGCCTGATTTCTCTCTGGCACGCTGTCCCCTCTCTCTGGCGCGCCCTGGTCTCCCACACTTTTATGACCACACCCCTGTCTCTTCCTCCCTGCCCCAGCCGTCACATGGTCCCTTGTGTCCAGAGCAGAAAGTCTTCCCCCGACAACCCAGCTGTCTGACTAAGTGGTTCCAGGTAAGGAGCAGGGACAGCAACCTCTTAGACATCCACCTTTTGCGAACAGTCATACACAAGGGAGGGGATTTTAAAGAATGACTTGCACTCATCAACACACACATGATTCCAAATGTACACTAGCGCATGGCCACGCGAACCTTTTATAGCTGCAGCAAGAACAGGACCTTCCCAGAAGGACCAATGGGAGTCAGTGACAGAAGAAAAACACCTTCAGGACCTTCCTAAAGGACCAATGGGGTTTGCTGCAGTATCTAAGCATGTGACCCTTGATCTCCAAAGAGATCTTGCCCTGAGCATGCTCAGAAAGGGAAGAGCAGGACTTAGTCCCAAACACGTCTGCTCACCACTGCCCAGTACTGGCTACAATGGCAGAAGCTGGAAAGGCAGCAGTAACCAGTCGTCCAGTATCAGCCTGAGCTAGACACTGGGACCGACATCTCTGCTGAGCAGGCTCTACTGCGGCTGTAGAAAAATGGGAGACCGCAGCAGACATGGTTCGAGATTCCCCCTGTGCAGAGACGGGATCTCGACACTTAAAACACAAGAACATTTTTTTACAAATTTCAGAATTTTTTTCCACCACTTAAATAAAAAAAATACATTTGTGGTATTTGCATATTCATACTGTCTTAGGCTGGTTTCACATTTGCGTTTTTTGCCGCTGCGTTTTTGCGCAAAAAAACGCATGCTTTTTTCCTACACTTAACATTAAAAACGCATGCGTTTTTTTGCATGCATTTTGCCGCGTTTTGACAATGCATGAGTCGTTTCTATGCATGCGTTTGGTTGCAGAAATGCAACATGTAGTAATTTCTAGTGGCGTTTTTTTTGCCACAAAAAAAGCATGCGTTTTTTGCGGCAAAAAAACGTATTGCTGTCTATGTAAACGCATGCGTTTTTAAGCACATGCGTTTGCATGCGTTTTAATAGAAAAACACAAGAATACACACTGATAAGCCAACCCCCAACCCTAACCCTAACCCTAACCATAAGGGATCCTAACCCTAACCCAAACCCTAGGGATCCTAACCCTAACCCTAAGGGTTAGGGTTAGGATCCCTAGGGTTTGGGCTAGGGTTAGGGTTTGGGTTTTGGTTAGGGTTAGGGTTAGGAAGCCTTAGGGTTAGGGTTTGGGTTTGGGTTAGGGTTAGGATCCCTTAGGGTTTGGGTTAGGGTTAGGGTTAAGATCCCTAGGGTTACTAGGGATCCTAACCCTAACCCTAACCCTAGCTATTTCTGTTTATAGCGGGTTTTCTTGTTGATTTTGATGATTGGCAGCTGTCACACACTTCTCACATGCGTTTAAAAAATGCAAACGCAGCAAAAAAACACATGTAAACGCGTCAAAACGCCGCGTTTGTATTAAAACATGCAAAAATGCATGCGTCTAAAAAACGCAGCGTTTAAACGTGCTTTTTTACCAAATGCATTTGGGTTTAAAACGCTGCATTTTTAAATGCAAATGTGAAACCAGCCTTACTCTGGGTTTACACTTGCGTACCGGGGCTTTGCGGAGGACTAATAATAATAATAATATTTTTTATTTTTATAGCACCAACATATTCCGCAGCACTTTACAATTAAGCGGGGACATGTACAGACAAATTTAATACAAGTTAAGACAATTTAAACAGTGACATTAGGAGTGAGGTCCCTGCTCGCAAGCTTACAATCTACAAGGAAATGGGGGGGGACACAATTGGTGAAAAGTGCTTGCTATTTCAGGTCTGGCAATTATAATAAATAGGGATTTTCATTTAAAGCTGTATGATCCGGTCATCAGCCCGTGTGTTTAAATGCAATTGTCCAGTATCAAGTGCAGTTATCATGTGCATGGAGGGTGAGGAGACAGATGAATAGTAGGGTGCAGATTCAGAGTAATATTTGGAAGGAGGGAACAGGGCAAAGCTAGTTTACTGAGTAGTTGATGTGGTAGGCTTGTTTGAAGAGATGGGTTTTTAAAGTGCGCTTGAATAGGTCGGGGCTAGGTATCAGTCTGATTGTCTGGGGAAGTGCATTCTAGAGAGCTGGCGCAGCACGAGAGAAGTCTTGGAGACGGAGGTGAGAGGTTCGGATTACGGGGGATGTTAGTCATTTGTAGAATGGAGGGTGTTGTGAATTCTGTGGTCAAGCTCCCTCCTGTGGTCATGAGTGGTACTTCGGCTGGTTCTGTCTATGAGCTTCCTCTGGTGGATGTGAGTGGGGCTGTGGCTTCTGAGTTTCCTTCCTCAGGTGACGAGGTTAAGTCGTTAGGTGCTGCTCTATTTAACTCCACCTAGTTCTTTGTTCCTGGCCTCCAGTCAATGTTCCAGTATTGGTCTTGCTCTCTCCTGGATCGTTCTTGTGGCCTGTCTGCCCAGCATAAGCTAAGTTTTGCTTGTGTTACTTTTGTTTGCTATATTTTCTGTCCAGCTTGCTATTTTGGTTTTTCTTGCTTCCTGGAAGCTCTGAGACGCAGAGGGAGCACTTCCGTACCGTTAGTCGGTGCAGAGGTTCTTTTTGAGCCCTCTGCGTGGTTGTTTGTAGGTTTTTGTGCTGACCGCAAAGCTATCTTTCCTATCCTCGGTCTATTCAGTAAGTCGGGCCTCACTTTGCTAAAATCTATTTCATCTCTGTGTTTGTATTTTCATGTTTACTCACAGTCATTATATGTGGGGGGCTGCCTTTTCCTTTGGGGAATTTCTCTGAGGCAAGGTAGGCTTATTTTTCTATCTTCAGGGCTAGCTAGTTTCTCAGGCTGTGCCCGAGGCGCCTAGGTCTGGTCAGGAGCGCTCCACGGCTACCTCTAGTGTGGTATGATAGGATTAGGGATTGCGGTCAGCAGAGTTCCCACGTCTCAGAGCTCGTCCTATGTTAGTAACTATCAGGTCACTGTGTGCTCTTATCCACTAGGTCCATTGTGGTTCTTGTTGTGAATTCTGTGGCAGAGTTCACTCCTGTGGTCACAAGTGGTACTTCGGCTGATTCTCTCTGGGATCTTCCGTTTGTGGAGGAAAGTGGTACTGCAGCTTCTGAGTTTCCTCCCTCAGGTGATCTGGTGAGCTCGTTAGCTTCTTCTCTACTTAACTCCACCTGATGCTTTGATCTATGCTTCCTGTCAATGTTTCAGTGTGGGACTTGTTTTTTCCCTGGATCATTCCTGTGGCCTGCTGCTCTGCAAAGCTAAGTTTTGCTTATGTTATTTTGTTGTTATTTTTCTGTCCAGCTTGCTTTATTAGTTTTTCTCGCCTGCTGGAAGCTCTGAGACGCAGAGGGACCACCTCCGTACCGTTAGTCGGTGCGGAGGGTCTTTTTGTCCCCTCTGCGTGGTTTTTTATAGGTTTTTGTGCTGACCGCAAAGTTATCTTCCCTATCCTCGTTCTGTTCAGCTAGTCGGGCCTCACTTTGCTAAATCTGTTTCATCTCTATGTTTGTGTTTTCATCTTACTCACAGTCATTATATGTGGGGGCTGCCTTTTCCTTTGGGGAATTTCTCTGA
Organism: Ranitomeya imitator; assembly: GCF_032444005.1. NCBI lineage: Eukaryota > Metazoa > Chordata > Amphibia > Anura > Dendrobatidae > Ranitomeya > Ranitomeya imitator. The sequence continues at coordinate 247,776,963 of NC_091286.1, read as the reverse complement.
GGCAAGGTAGGCTTATTTTTCTATCTTCAGGATTAGCTAGTTTCTCAGGCTGTGACGAGGCGCCTAGGTTCTGGTCAGGAGCGCTCCACGGCTACCTTTAGTGTGGTTTGATAGGCTTAGGGATTGCGGTCTGCAGAGTTCCCATGTCTCAGAGCTCGTTCTATTATTTTGGGTTATTGTCAGTTCACTGTATGTGCTCTGACCTCCATGTCCATTGTGATTCTGAATTGCCTTTCATAACAGTACAGGAAGCCAAAAGTGCTAATGATTCTCAATAGAGGGAAAAAAGAAGTTCTGAGACCATTTTTTTTTCTTTGCACTGTGTTTTGTCTTTTTTTCCCCTAGACATTTGGGTGGTTCAGGACACAGGTGTAGCAATGGACATTAAAGGTCTGTCTTCATGTGTGGATCAGCTCACGGCAAGAGTTCAAAATATTCAAGATTTTGTGGTCCACAATTCTTTGCTTGAACCGAGAATTCCTATTCCAGATTTGTTTTTTGGAGATAGAACTAAATTTCTGAGTTTCAAAAATAATTGTAAACTATTTCTGGCTTTGAAACCTCGCTCTTCTGGTGACCCAATTCAACAGGTTAGGATCGTCATTTCTTTTTTGCGCGGCGACCCTCAGGACTGGGCGTTTTCTCTTGCGTCAGGAGATCCTGCATTGAGTAATATCGATGCGTTTTTCCTGGCGCTTGGGTTGCTGTACGATGAGCCTAATTCAGTGGATCAGGCAGAAAAAAATTTGCTGGCTCTTTGTCAGGCTCAGGATGAGATAGAGGTATATTGTCAGAAATTTAGAAAGTGGTCAGTGCTCACTCAATGGAATGAATCTGCGCTGGCAGCAATATTCAGAAAGGGTCTCTCTGAAGCCCTTAAGGATGTCATGGTGGGATTTCCTATGCCTGCTGGTTTGAATGAGTCTATGTCTTTGGCCATTCAGATCGGTCGACGCTTGCGTGAGCGTAAACCTGTGCACCATTTGGCGGTATTACCTGAGTTTAAACCTGAGCCTATGCAGTGTGATAGGACCTTGACCAGAGTTGAACGGCAAGAACATAGACGTCTGAATGGTCTGTGTTTCTACTGTGGTGATTCCACTCATGCTATCTCTGATTGTCCTAAGCGCACTAAGCGGTTCGCTAGGTCTGCCACCATTGGTACTGTACAGTCAAAATTTCTTCTGTCCGTTACCTTGATCTGCTCTTTGTCATCATATTCTGTCATGGCATTTGTGGATTCAGGCGCTGCCCTGAATTTGATGGACTTGGAATATGCTAAGCGTTGTGGGTTTTTCTTGGAGCCCTTGCAGTGTCCTATTCCATTGAGAGGAATTGATGCTACGCCTTTGGCCAAGAATAAGCCTCAATACTGGATCCAGCTGACCATGTGCATGGCTCCTGCACATCAGGAGGTTATTCGCTTTCTGGTGTTGCATAATCTGCATGATGTGGTCGTGTTGGGGTTGCCATGGCTACAAGCCCATAATCCAGTATTAGATTGGAAATCCATGTCGGTGTCCAGCTGGGGTTGTCAGGGGGTACATGGTGATGTTCCATTTCTGTCAATTTCGTCATCCACTCCTTCTGAGGTCCCAGAGTTCTTGTCTGATTACCGGGATGTATTTGATGAGCCCAAGTCCAATACCCTACCTCCACATAGGGATTGTGATTGTGCTATCAATTTGATTCCTGGTAGTAAATTCCCAAAAGGTCGATTGTTTAATTTGTCCGTGCCTGAGCACACCGCTATGCGCAGTTATGTGAAGGAATCCCTGGAGAAGGGGCATATTCGCCCGTCGTCGTCGCCATTAGGAGCAGGGTTCTTTTTTGTAGCCAAGAAGGATGGTTCGCTGAGACCTTGTATAGATTACCGCCTTCTTAATAAGATCACAGTTAAATTTCAGTACCCCTTGCCATTGTTATCTGATCTGTTTGCTCGGATTAAGGGGGCTAGTTGGTTCACAAAGATAGATCTTCGTGGTGTGTATAATCTGGTGCGAATTAAGCAAGGTGATGAATGGAAAACTGCATTTAATACGCCCGAGGTTCATTTTGAGTATCTCGTGATGCCGTTCGGACTTGCAATGCTCCATCAGTGTTTCAGTCCTTTATGCATGACATCTTCCGAGAGTACCTGGATAAATTCCTGATTGTGTACTTGGATGACATTTTGATCTTCTCGGATGATTGGGAGTCTCATGTGAAGCAGGTCAGAACGGTTTTTCAGGTCCTGCGTGCTAATTCTTTGTTTGTGAAGGGATCAAAGTGTCTCTTTGGTGTGCAGAAGGTTTCATTTTTGGGTTTCATCTTTTCCCCTTCTACTATCGAGATGGATCCTGTTAAGGTCCAAGCCATCCATGATTGGACTCAGCCGACATCTCTGAAAAGTCTGCAAAAGTTCCTGGGCTTTGCTAATTTTTATCGTCGCTTCATCTGCAATTTTTCTAGTATTGCTAAACCATTGACCGATTTGACCAAGAAGGGTGCTGATGTGGTCAATTGGTCTTCTGCTGCTGTGGAAGCTTTTCAAGAGTTGAAGCGTCGTTTTTCTTCTGCCCCTGTGTTGTGTCAACCAGATGTTTCTCTTCCGTTCCAGGTCGAGGTTGATGCTTCTGAGATTGGAGCAGGGGCTGTTTTGTCGCAGAGAGGTTCTGGTTGTTCAGTGATGAAACCATGCGCTTTCTTTTCCAGGAAGTTTTCGCCTGCTGAGCGTAATTGTGATGTGGGCAACCGAGAGTTGCTGGCCATGAAGTGGGCATTCGAGGAGTGGCGTCATTGGCTTGAAGGAGCTAAGCATCGCGTGGTGGTATTGACTGATCATAAGAACTTGACTTATCTCGAGTCTGCCAAGCGCTTGAATCCTAGACAAGCTCGTTGGTCGTTGTTTTTTGCCCATTTTGACTTTGTGATTTCGTACCTTCCGGGCTCTAAAAATGTGAAGGCGGATGCTCTGTCTAGGAGTTTTGTACCCGACTCTCCGGGTTTATCTGAGCCGGCGGGTATCCTCAAGGAAGGAGTAATTGTGTCTGCCATCTCCCCTGATTTGCGGCGGGTGCTGCAAAAATTTCAGGCTAATAAACCTGATCGTTTCCCAGCGGAGAAACTGTTTGTCCCTGATAGGTGGACGAATAGAGTTATCTCTGAACTTCATTGTTCGGTGTTGGCTGGTCATCCTGGAATCTTTGGTACCAGAGAGTTAGTGGCTAGATCCTTTTGGTGGCCCTCTCTGTCGCGGGATGTGCGTGCTTTTGTGCAGTCCTGTGGGATTTGTGCTCGGGCTAAGCCCTGCTGTTCTCGTGCCAGTGGGTTGCTTTTGCCCTTGCCTGTCCCGAAGAGGCCTTGGACACATATCTCTATAGATTTTATTTCTGACCTTCCCGTTTCTCAAAAGATGTCAGTCATTTGGGTGGTCTGTGATCGCTTTTCTAAGATGGTCCATCTGGTACCCTTGTCTAAATTGCCTTCCTCCTCTGATTTGGTGCCTTTGTTCTTCCAGCATGTGGTTCGTTTGCATGGCATTCCAGAGAATATTGTTTTAGCCTTTTGTGGTAGGATGGGCATTGACTTGTCTTTTTCCTCGGCTTTCCATCCTCAGACTAATGGCCAGACCGAGCGAACCAATCAGACCTTGGAAACATATCTGAGGTGCTTTGTTTCTGCTGATCAGGATGACTGGGTGTCCTTTTTGCCTTTGGCTGAGTTCGCCCTTAATAATCGGGCCAGCTCGGCTACCTTGGTTTCACCGTTTTTCTGCAATTCTGGGTTCCATCCTCGTTTCTCTTCTGGACAGGTTGAGTCTTCGGACTGTCCTGGTGTGGATACTGTGGTGGACAGGTTGCAGCAGATTTGGACTCAGGTAGTGGACAATTTGACCTTGTCCCAGGAGAAGGCTCAACTTTTCGCTAATTGCAGATGCCGTGTGGGTCCCCGACTTCGTGTTGGGGATCTGGTTTGGTTATCTTCTCGTCATATTCCTATGAAGGTTTCCTCTCCTAAGTTTAAACCTCGTTTTATTGGTCCGTATAGGATTTCTGAGGTTCTTAATCCTGAGTCTTTTTGTCTGACCCTTCCAGATTCTTTTTCCATACATAACGTATTCCATAGGTCATTGTTGCGGAGATACGTGGCACCTATGGTTCCATCTGTTGAGCCTCCTGCCCCGGTTTTGGTGGAGGGGGAATTGGAGTATATTGTGGAGAAGATTTTGGATTCTCGTGTTTCAAGACGGAAACTCCAGTATCTGGTTAAATGGAAGGGTTATGCTCAGGAGGATAATTCCTGGGTTTTTGCCTCTGATGTCCATGCTCCCGATCTTGTTCGTGCCTTTCATGTGGCTCATCCTGGTCGGCCTGGGGGCTCTGGTGAGGGTTCGGTGACCCCTCCTCAAGGGGAGGGTACTGTTGTGAATTCTGTGGCAGAGTTCACTCCTGTGGTCACAAGTGGTACTTCGGCTGATTCTCTCTGGGATCTTCCGTTTGTGGAGGAAAGTGGTACTGCAGCTTCTGAGTTTCCTCCCTCAGGTGATCTGGTGAGCTCGTTAGCTTCTTCTCTACTTAACTCCACCTGATGCTTTGATCTATGCTTCCTGTCAATGTTTCAGTGTGGGACTTGTTTTTTCCCTGGATCATTCCTGTGGCCTGCTGCTCTGCAAAGCTAAGTTTTGCTTATGTTATTTTGTTGTTATTTTTCTGTCCAGCTTGCTTTATTGGTTTTTCTCGCCTGCTGGAAGCTCTGAGACGCAGAGGGACCACCTCCGTACCGTTAGTCGGTGCGGAGGGTCTTTTTGTCCCCTCTGTGTGGTTTTTTATAGGTTTTTGTGCTGACCGCAAAGTTATCTTCCCTATCCTCGCTCTGTTCAGCTAGTCAGGCCTCACTTTGCTAAATCTATTTCATCTCTATGTTTGTGTTTTCATCTTACTCACAGTCATTATATGTGGGGGGCTGCCTTTTCCTTTGGGGAATTTCTCTGAGGCAAGGTAGGCTTATTTTTCTATCTTCAGGATTAGCTAGTTTCTCAGGCTGTGACGAGGCGCCTAGGTTCTGGTCAGGAGCGCTCCACGGCTACCTTTAGTGTGGTTTGATAGGCTTAGGGATTGCGGTCTGCAGAGTTCCCACGTCTCAGAGCTCGTTCTATTATTTTGGGTTATTGTCAGTTCACTGTATGTGCTCTGACCTCCATGTCCATTGTGATTCTGAATTGCCTTTCATAACAGGTTCTGAATCACCAGATCATAACAGGAGGGCACGTGTAGGGCGATAGACAGAGATGAGAGAAAAGATATAAGGCGGTGGAGAACTGTGGAGGGCTTTGTTGGTGAGAGAGATGAGTTTATACTGGACCCTGTAGCGAATGGGTAGCCAGTGTAATGACTGGCACAAGATGGAGGCATCGGTGAAGTGGCTGGACAGAAATATGACCCTGGCTGCCACATTCAAGATGGATTGGAGAGAAGAAAGTTTGGTAAGAGGGAGACCAATCAGAAGAGCATTGCGGTAGTCCAGATGAGAATGAATAAGAGCGACAGTAAGAGTCTTACCAGTTATAAAGGTAAGAAAAGGTCAGATTCTGGAGATGTTTTTAAGATGCAGGTGACAAGAGCGAGTGAGTGATCGGATATAAGGAGTAAAGGGAAGTTCGGTGTCGAATATGACCCCAAGACAGCAGGCATGCTGCTTGGGAGTTATGGTTGAACCCTCCAGGGTAATTTCGATGTTGGGTAGAGTGACGTTAGTAGAAGGGAGAAACAAAAGAAGGTCCGTTTTGGAGAGATTTAGTTTCAGATAGAGGGAGGACATAATGTTAGAGACAGCAGGCGGACAATCCTTGGTATTTTTAATTAGGGTAGGGGTGATTTCAGGGGACTGAGTACTTCGTTTCTTAAGCTTCGTCCAATTTCACACTTCTTTGGCTTAGGTCTGCCTACTTCTGCATGTGTCCTGCGTACCTATCTTTAACCCCTTTACCCCCAAGGGTGGTTTGCACCTTAATGACCGGGCCAATTTTTACAATTCTGACCACTGTCCCTTTATGAGGTTATAACTCTGGAACGATTCAACAGATCCCAGGGATTCTGACACTGTTTTCTCGTGACATATTGTACTTCATGATAGTGGTAAAATTTTGTTGATATTACCTGTGCTTGTTTGTGAAAAAATTGAAATTTGCTAAAAATTTTGAAAATTTTGAAATTTTCCAAATTTTTGAATTTTTATGCAGAGATATATAACATAAAATAATTAATAAATAACATTTCCCTCATGTCTACTTTACATCAACACAATATTAGAACCAAAATTGTTTTTGTTAGGGAGCTATAAGGGTTAAAAGTTGACCAGCTTTTAGTTTTTACAACAATTTTTTTTAGGGACCACATCACATTTGAAGTCAACTTTTAAGGGGTCTATATGATTAATAGAAAATGCCCAAGTGTGACACCATTCTAAAAACTGCACCCCTCAAGGTGCTCTAAACCACATTCAAGAAGTTTATTAACCCTTCAGGAATTTTTGGAATGTTTAACAAAAAATGAACATTTAACTTTTCTTCACAAAAAAGTACTTCAGCTCCAATTTGTTTTATTTTACAAAGGGTAACAGGAGAAATTGAACCTCATAAGTTGTTGTGCAATTTGTCCTGAGTACACTGATACTCCATATGTAGGGGTAAACCACTGTTTGGGCGCATGGCAGTGCTGGGAAGGGAATGCGCGCCATTTGACTTTTCAATGCAAAATTGACTGGAATTGAGATAGGACGCCATGTCACGTTTGGAGAGCCCCTGATGTGCCAAAACATTGGAAACCCCCACAAGTGACACCATTTTGGAAAGAAGACCCCCTAAGGAACTTATCTAGATGTGTGGTGAGCACTTTGACTTACCAAGTGCTTCACAGAAGTTTATAATGTAGAGCAGTAAAAATAAAAAATCATATTTTTTCACAAAAATGAACTTTCGCCCCCAATTTTTTATTTTCCCAAGGGTAGCAGAAGACATTGGACCACAAAAGTTGTTGTGCAATTTGTCCTGAGTATGCTGATACCCCATAGGTGGGGGTACACCACTGTTTGGGCGCATTGCAGAGCTTGGAAGGGAAGAAGTGCCATTTGACTTTTCAATGCAAAATTGGCTGGAATTGAGATTGGATGCCGTGTCGCGTTTGGAGAGCCCCTGATGTGCCTAAACAGTGGAGATCCTCCAATTCTAACTGAAACCCTAACCCAAACACACCCCTAACTCTAATCCCAACCCTAACCATAACCCTAATCACACCCCTAACCCGAACATACCCCTAACCCTAATCCCAACCATACCCCTAACCCCAACACACCCCTAACCCTAATACCAACCCTAACCATACCTCTAACTTCAACACAACCCTCACCCTAATCCCACCCATAACCCTAACTACACCCCCAACCCTGACACACCTCTAACCATAATCCCAACCGTAAATGTAATCCAAACCCTATCCCTAACTTTAGCCCCATCCCTTACCATAGTCCTAACTACAAACCTAACTCTAACACACCCTTAACCCTAATCTTAACCCTAATCCCAACCCTAATCCAAAACTTCACCCTTACTTTAGCCACAACCCTAACTTTCACCACAACCCTAACTTTAGCCACAACCCTAACCCTAACTTTAGCTCCAACCCTAACCCTAACTTTAGCCCTAACCCTAACTTTAGCCCCAACCCTAACCCTAACCCCAACCCTAACTTTAGCCCCAACCCTAACCCTACTGGAAAAATGGAAATAAATACTTTTTTTATTTTATTATTTTTCCCTAACTAAGGGGGAGATGAAGGGGAGTTTGATTTACTATTTAAAGTGTTTATTAGCGGATTTTTATGATTGGCAGCTGTCACACACTAAAAGATGCTTTTGATTGCAAAAAATTGTTTTTGCGTTTCCACATTTTGAGAGTTATAATTTTTCTATATTTTGGTCCACAGTGTCATGTCTTGTTTTTTGCGGGTCGTGTTGATATTTTTATTAGTACCATTTTCGGGCACGTGACATTTTTTGATAGCTTTTATTCCGAGGCAGAATGACAAAAAAACAGTAATTCATGAATTTCTTTGGGGGGGCGTTTATACCGTTCCATGTTTGGTAAAATTGATAAAGCAGTTTTATTTGTCTGGTCAGTACGATTACAGCGATACCTCATTTATATCATTTTTTATGTTTTGGCGCTTTTAGACGATAAAAACTATTTTATATAAAAAAATATATTTTTGTATTGCTTTATTCTGATGACTATAACTTTTTTATTTTTTCGCAGATGACACTGTGTCATGGCTCGTTTTTCCCAGGACAAGATGACATTTTCAGAGGTACCATGCTTCTTTATATCCCTCTTTTTGATCGCGTGTTATTCCTCATTTTGTTCAGCGGTATGATAATAAAGCGATCTTTTTTCACTTTTTCTTTTTTTTTTATGGTGTTCATTGAAGGGGTTAACTAGTGGAACAGTTTTATAGGTCGGGTCGTTACGGACACGGCAATACTAAATATGTGTACTTTTATTGTTTGTTTGTTTTTATTTAGATAAAGACATGTATTTATTGGAACAATATATATTTTTTCTTTATTTAGGATTTTTTTTTACTTGTTTACTTTGTCCCGGGGGGACATGACTATATGGTGTCAGATTACTGATCTGACACTTTGCAGTGCACTGTGTCAGATCAGCAATCTGACAGGCACTGCAGGAGGCTTGCTGGCGCCTGCTCTAAGCCGGAAGGCCCCCCGCGGCCATTTTGGATCTGGGCCTGCAGGAAGGAGGAGGTAGGAGAACCTTTGAGCAAGGCGATCACATCGAGTTGCTCCGAAGGTCTCAGGGAAGCACACAGGGAGCCTCCTCCCTGCACGATGCTTCCCTATGCCACCGGAATGCTGCGATCATGTTTGATCGCAGTGTTCCGGGGGTTAATGTGCCAGGAGCCATCCATGACCATTCCTAGCACATAGTGCCGGATGACAGATACGATATTCAGCTGATACCCGGCCCCGATCGGCTACGCTCCCCCCGTGAGTGCGGCTGATCGGTGATGATGTACTATCTCGTTGGTGGTCATACGGGCCCATACCATCTCGATGAGATAGTACATCATATGTCAGAAAGGGGTTAACATTGGGTATGTAGAACATGCGGATGCATGCGGATGCATCGTTTTGAGACACCGGCCGCCAGCACACAACGCAACAAGTTGATTTCCCGAGTGGTCGGCGGGTGCGTCAAAACAACATATCCGCAGACTTCTGCATGCATCCGCATGTCCTGCGTACCCAATGTTAAAGATAGGTATACAGGACGCATGCAGAAGTAGGTGGACCTAAACCGAAGAAGTGTGGAAGTGGGTGGAGCTAAAGAGAGGAAGTATGCGGCCCTCTGCAATGCCCCGATACGCAAAAGTAAATGTAGCCTCAAAGAATCATTTTGTCTGGTCAGTTTTACTGTATAATGAACAGTATAAATTAAAAAAATAAAAACACTTGTGGAATTGCACTTACTTTGCAATTTCAAAGCACTTAGATTTTTTTTTCCTGTTTTCATGCTTGACATGATTAAATATATGGTATCATTCAAAAGTTGAATTTGGCCTGCAAAAAAACAAGCCCTTATATTGTTATGTGGACAGAAAAATTAAAATGTTATAACTCCTGAACGACAGGAAGGAAAACATGAAAACGAAAAAATAGAAACTGACCGCAACATAAAGAGGTTAAAAAGGAAAAGTACTTTTGGCAAACTGCACAGTTAAGTAGTAGAGGTGATTATTGTAAGAAACTTTGTAATACATCTTGTTAGAGAAATCAGCATCCTTTCCCACTTATCAGACACTTTTTTCCTTTCCCCCTGCCTCCTGAAGGTACAATCCATTGTTGAAAAGGAGCTCAAGTACTTCTTTCTCAGAGTAGACGGACTGCAGGTGTCATGTGACACAACCCATTATCATCTATGAAAAGTAAAAAGGGCCGAAAGATTGTGCATAGCTCTAACAATATGATAAGAATATGATAAGAATTAGTTAGGGACAAAATATCAGCAAATTATAATAAATACTGTACCTATAGTGAAGGTGGCTGCTGAGCTCACGCTGTTGCCGCCAAACGCCCCTCCTGCCAGCAACCCCTGAGAGCAATACCCTTTTCCTTTATGCACATGGGCACTTGCACTTTAGCTACTTTGGTTTTTGAGGGTACAGTATTCAATCATGCATATACACTATGTAATTTATTAAAATCTCTCTCTGCATCATGTGGTTGGATTTTCTGCTATATTATGTTCCTCCCTGTACTGTATTCTATTTGAGCATGGCTCACTGGTGATGTTATTGGCCTACTATTACTGCTCTCGCCAGATGTCACTCACACGCTAAGGCACTTTGTTTTGTTTATATATCTTGTCTTTACGATTTGTTCGAATAAAAATACTGTTTTTAAACTTGATTGATTGTCACATTTTTGAATTGCTGGTGGTGGTACCCTTGATTCTATAGCTCTGTAACGAGTGTTTTATCTCACAGCAGAGCTTGATTCAGATCAAGACAGCACAGCTCTGCTGCATAATGTTTTCTAAGTTGCTCCAGCTTATCTTTGTGAGCTATAAAGTGAATGAAAGGCTTTATTCAAATCACCACAGCTGAGCTCTGCTATACAATGCCCTCCATGTTGCTGCAGCTAATCTCTGTGAGCTAAAAAGTGAAGAAGAGCGGGAATTTCTCTCTGTGCTGAGCTGTCTGTGGGAGAAATCACTGCAGCAAATCTCCTCACCCAGCTACCAGTGGATTGTAAATTACAGATAGAACCTGCAAATGAAAAAACTGGTCAACATATAGAATGCAAGCAACGTAATGGCCATAAATGGTGCTATTTCACATGTACACACAATAAAGCTTATTCTGAAACATTTCATGATATTACAGTTTCCCTGCTGCAAGTTAACTAAGCATATGGCCTTATGAGGGATATATCTTTATAAAAATTGCAGATTTACTTTTAAAATCACCACATTAGTTATTTGCCAAATTTATTCCATACGATTAATAGTGTGCATGATGCACCCGTTGTGCGATACCAGAGTGAAGCACAGAGCCCTCACTCTTCTCTGTTGTGTCTACCTATGTAGAGTGTCTGATGAAGAGAAAAAGCTGTGTGCAGCACTCCAGACCTCATACAGTGAGCACATGAATGAGTTTCGTCTGCGGGCAGCTCTCAATCTTGGCAAGAGAGTGGTGTCACGAAAGAGGAAAAAATAAATTGGCATACAAGTTGGTATTGAAGGCTGAGCAGGACAATGTCCCAAACATGGAAATATTTTGCACCTGGTTCTGTTCACCCCTTAGTCACTCAGGACGTCACTATGATGCATGGCAAGTTAGGACCATCCCAAACTTGGGTACACCTTGACGTTGGTGGGATGGCTTTTACGCTTATTTTCATCAAAAATGGTGTTTACTAAGTACCCAATGTTATTAATATGCACTATTGCTTTTACTTATTTACTTAGAGCAGGGTATTTTTCACTTTGTTTCTGTCTTGGGTTTTGTCTGTTTTATGGCCAGTGTGAACAATCTCCTATTTTGCGTTCATACTAACTTGTATCCCAGTTGATTTTTTGTGTTTATTTATATGCACATGTAGCTGTTTTGAAGAAAAGTCCATTAAATGGCCATTAAATAGCCAGTCCATTTTCCATTACTGTGAAATTAGCATTTGAATTAATATGCAAATAGCTGTGGTAGATCTCAAGCTTCTGTCATTCCAACTCTACTGAATGTCCAGTGATGCTTCTTCTTGCTTGAACAACCGCTCTTTTGCATTTCCCACACTGGTAAAAAATCAGAGTGGAGTTAACCCTTTAAACGCGGGATTCCCAGTAATATCTAGCAGTTATGACATACATCCCAGTTTATAGATCTGATTTTCATATCGTGTTCAGTGGTTAGAAGTAGGGTTGAGCGAAACGGATCGATCATTTTCAAAAGTCGCCGACTTTTGGCAAAGTCGGGTTTCACAAAACCCGACCCGACCTCTGTGTAGGGTCGGCCATGCGGTACGCGACTTTCGCGCCAAAGTCGCGTTTCAATGACGCTAAAAGCGCCATTTCTCAGCCAATGAAGGTGGACGCAGAGTGTGGGCAGCGTGATGACATAGGTCCTGGTCCCCATCATCTTAGAGAAGGGCATTGCAGTGATTGGCTTGCTGTCTGCGGCGTCACAGGGGCTATAAAGAGGCGTTTCCGCCGACTGCCATCTTACTGCTGCTGCTCTGAGCATAGGGAGAGGTTGCTGCCGCTTCGTCAGAAGCAGGGATAGTGTTAGGCAGGGTCCATTAACCCCCAAACCGCTTGTGCTGTAGCGATTTCCACTGTCCAACACCACCTTTTGTTTGCAGGGACAGTGGAAGCTACATTTTTTTTTCCTCAGCGCTGTAGCTCATTGGGCTGCCCTAGAAGGCTCCCTGATAGCTGCATTGCTGTGTGTACGCCGCTGTGCAAACCAACTGCTTTTTTCAAAGCACAAATCCTGTTGTTCCTTCCTTTCTGCACAGCTATCTTTTTTGTTTGTCCACACTTTTGATTTAATTTGTGCAGCTGTCCACTCCTTCTTATTGCTGTCTGCCATACCTGGCTGAGATTACTGCAGGGAGATAGTAATTGTAGGACAGTCCTTTTTTTTTTTTTTTTTTAATTCTCCCTAAAAAAATAAGTTGTGGGAGATTAAGATTGGCATTTCTGCTAGAGTGCCAGTCCTGAGTGTGCAATCTCTCTTAAATAGTGGGCCATAGAAAGCCTTTTTTTTTTTTAATTTGGTTTCTAACTTCTCCCCGAAAAAATTAAAAAAACAGTGGGAGATAAATATTGGCCTTTCTGCTTGTGTGCCAGTCCTGAGTGTGCCATCTCTCTTAAATAGTGGGCCATAGAAAGCCTAGTGTTTTTTTTTTAAATTTGGTATCTAAATTCTCCCTGAAAAATAAAAAAAACAGTGGGAGATTAATATTGGCCTTTCTGCTTGTGTGCCAGTCCTGAGTGTGCCATCTCTCTTAAATAGTGGGCCATAGAAAGCCTAGCGTTTTTTTTTTAAATTTGGTATCTAAATTCTCCCTGAAAAATAAAAAAAACAGTGGGAAATTATTATTGGCCTTTCTGCTTGTGTGCCAGTCCTGAGTGTGCCGTCTCTCTTAAATAGTGGGCCATAGAAAGCCTAGTGTTTTTTTTAAATTTGGTATCTAAATTCTCCCTGAAAAATAAAAAAAACAGTGGGAGATTAATATTGGCCTTTCTGCTTGTGTGCCAGTCCTGAGTGTGCCATCTCTCTTAAATAGTGGGCCATAGAAAGCCTAGTGATTTTTTTTAAAATTTGGTATCTAAATTCTACCTGAAAAATAAAAAAAACTGTGGAAGATTAATATTGGCCTTTCTGCTTGTGTGCCAGTCCTGAGTGTGCCATCTCTCTTAAATAGTGGGCCATAGAAAGCCCCGTGTTTTTTTTTTTTTTTAATTTGGTATCTAAATTCTCCCTGAAAAAAATAAGTTGTGGGAGATTAAGATTGGCATTTCTGCTAGAGTGCCAGTCCTGAGTGTGCCATCTCTCTTAAATAGTGGGCCATAGAAAGCCTTTTTTTTTTTTTATTTGGTTTCTAACTTCTCCCCGAAAAAATTAAAAAAACAGTGGGAGATAAATATTGGCCTTTCTGCTTGTGTGCCAGTCCTGAGTGTGCCATCTCTCTTAAATAGTGGGCCATAGAAAGCCTAGTGTTTTTTTTTTAAATTTGGTATCTAAATTCTCCCTGAAAAATAAAAAAAACAGTGGGAGATTAATATTGGCCTTTCTGCTTGTGTGCCAGTCTTGAGTGTGCCATCTCTCTTAAATAGTGGGCCATAGAAAGCCTAGTGTTTTTTTTTTTAAATTTGGTATCTAAATTCTCCCTGAAAAAAAAAAAAACAGTGGGAAATTATTATTGGCCTTTCTGCTTGTGTGCCAGTCCTGAGTGTGCCGTCTCTCTTAAATAGTGGGCCATAGAAAGCCTAGTGTTTTTTTTAAATTTGGTATCTAAATTCTCCCTGAAAAATAAAAAAAACAGTGGGAGATTAATATTGGCCTTTCTGCTTGTGTGCCAGTCCTGAGTGTGCCATCTCTCTTAAATAGTGGGCCATAGAAAGCCTAGTGATTTTTTTTTAAATATGGTATCTAAATTCTCCCTGAAAAATAAAAAAAACAGTGGAAGATTAATATTGGCCTTTCTGCTTGTGTGCCAGTCCTGAGTGTGCCATCTCTCTTAAATAGTGGGCCATAGAAAGCCCCGTGTTTTTTTTTTTTTTATTTGGTATCTAAATTCTCCCTAAAAAAATAAGTTGTGGGAGATTAAGATTGGCATTTCTGCTAGAGTGCCAGTCCTGAGTGTGCCATCTCTCTTAAATAGTGGGCCATAGAAAGCCTTTTTTTTTTTTTAATTTGGTTTCTAACTTCTCCCCGAAAAAATTAAAAAAACAGTGGGAGATAAATATTGGCCTTTCTGCTTGTGTGCCAGTCCTGAGTGTGCCATCTCTCTTAAATAGTGGGCCATAGAAAGCCTAGTGTTTTTTTTTTAAATTTGGTATCTAAATTCTCCCTGAAAAATAAAAAAAACAGTGGGAGATTAATATTGGCCTTTCTGCTTGTGTGCCAGTCCTGAGTGTGCCATCTCTCTTAAATAGTGGGCCATAGAAAGCCTAGTGTTTTTTTTTTAAATTTGGTATCTAAATTCTCCCTGAAAAATAAAAAAAACAGTGGGAAATTATTATTGGCCTTTCTGCTTGTGTGCCAGTCCTGAGTGTGCCGTCTCTCTTAAATAGTGGGCCATAGAAAGCCTAGTGTTTTTTTAAATTTGGTATCTAAATTCTCCCTGAAAAATAAAAAAAACAGTGGGAGATTAATATTGGCCTTTCTGCTTGTGTGCCAGTCCTGAGTGTGCCATCTCTCTTAAATAGTGGGCCATAGAAAGCCTAGTGATTTTTTTTTAAATTTGGTATCTAAATTCTCCCTGAAAAATAAAAAAAACAGTGGAAGATTAATATTGGCCTTTCTGCTTGTGTGCCAGTCCTGAGTGTGCCATCTCTCTTAAATAGTGGGCCATAGAAAGCCCCGTGTTTTTTTTTTTTTTAATTTGGTATCTAAATTCTCCCTGAAAAAAATAAGTTGTGGGAGATTAAGATTGGCATTTCTGCTAGAGTGCCAGTCCTGAGTGTGCCATCTCTCTTAAATAGTGGGCCATAGAAAGCCTTTTTTTTTTTTTTAATTTGGTTTCTAACTTCTCCCCGAAAAAATTAAAAAAACAGTGGGAGATAAATATTGGTCTTTCTGCTTGTGTGCCAGTCCTGAGTGTGCCATCTCTCTTAAATAGTGGGCCATAGAAAGCCTAGTGTTTTTTTTTTAAATTTGGTATCTAAATTCTCCCTGAAAAATAAAAAAAACAGTGGGAGATTAATATTGGCCTTTCTGCTTGTGTGCCAGTCTTGAGTGTGCCATCTCTCTTAAATAGTGGGCCATAGAAAGCCTAGTGTTTTTTTTTTTAAATTTGGTATCTAAATTCTCCCTGAAAAATAAAAAAAACAGTGGGAAATTATTATTGGCCTTTCTGCTTGTGTGCCAGTCCTGAGTGTGCCGTCTCTCTTAAATAGTGGGCCATAGAAAGCCTAGTGTTTTTTTTAAATTTGGTATCTAAATTCTCCCTGAAAAATAAAAAAAACAGTGGGAGATTAATATTGGCCTTTCTGCTTGTGTGCCAGTCCTGAGTGTGCCATCTCTCTTAAATAGTGGGCCATAGAAAGCCTAGTGATTTTTTTT
The DNA here is from genome assembly GCF_032444005.1 of Ranitomeya imitator. Lineage (NCBI taxonomy): Eukaryota > Metazoa > Chordata > Amphibia > Anura > Dendrobatidae > Ranitomeya > Ranitomeya imitator. Next base: position 247,761,124 of record NC_091286.1, on the reverse strand, counting down.
TAAATTTGGTATCTAAATTCTCCCTGAAAAATAAAAAAAACAGTGGAAGATTAATATTGGCCTTTCTGCTTGTATGCCAGTCCTGAGTGTGCCATCTCTCTTAAATAGTGGGCCATAGAAAGCCCCGTGTTTTTTTTTTTTTATTTGGTATCTAAATTCTCCCTAAAAAAATAAGTTGTGGGAGATTAAGATTGGCATTTCTGCTAGAGTGCCAGTCCTGAGTGTGCCATCTCTCTTAAATAGTGGGCCATAGAAAGCCTTTTTTTTTTTTTTTATTTGGTTTCTAACTTCTCCCCGAAAAAATTAAAAAAACAGTGGGAGATAAATATTGGCCTTTCTGCTTGTGTGCCAGTCCTGAGTGTGCCATCTCTCTTAAATAGTGGGCCATAGAAAGCCTAGTGTTTTTTTTTTAAATTTGGTATCTAAATTCTCCCTGAAAAATAAAAAAAACAGTGGGAGATTAATATTGGCCTTTCTGCTTGTGTGCCAGTCCTGAGTGTGCCATCTCTCTTAAATAGTGGGCCATAGAAAGCCCCGTGTTTTTTTTTTTTTTTTATTTGGTATCTAAATTCTCCCTGAAAAAAAAAAAACAGTGGGAGATTAATATTGGCCTTTGTGCTTTAGTGACAGTCCTGCGTGTGTGGCATCTCTCTCATTTGGTGCCACAGAAAACAGAGTGTGTAACATCGTGCCTGATTTTCCTTGCGGTCTCACCCACCTATAAAGGGATATCTAAATCATACAGAAGTTAGAGTTCACCTTGTAAGTTGTTTGACACTAACAAATACCGTTAGTTTGGTGAAGTTTTTAAAACAATGAGGAAGTCTGGTGGAAGAGGTCGTGGCCGTGGGCGTTCATTGCCAGCTGGTAATGATGGTAGTGGTAGTGGAGCATCGGGTGGTCGTGGGAAATACAATATAGCACCTAAGTCTCGAGCTGTGGAGCCAGGTTCGTCGTCTGGCTACACAAGGCCTCGAACGCTCCCTTTTCTGGGAGTAGGAAAACCGCTTTTAAAGCCGGAGCAGCAAGAGCAAGTTTTGGCTTACCTTGCTGACTCAGCCTCTAGCTCTTTTGCCTCCTCTTCTGAAACTGGTAAATGTAAAAGCAGCGCGTCGTTAGTGGATGTTCACGGTCAGGGACAAGTCGCTTCCTTGTCCTCTTCAGCAAAAACAGCAACAGAGAAGGATGCAGCAGGCGACACAACGGGTTACTCCATGGAGCTCTTTACACATACCGTCCCTGGCTTAGAAAGTGAAACAGTTAACATGCCATGCCCATTACAAGTTGAATCTGACATGGAGTGCACTGATGCACAGCCACAGCCAGACTACTATGCTGGTCCTTTGACTCAGACCACAACATTGCCCTCGCAGGGTACTGATCCAGAATCATACCCTGATGAGACTATGTTGCCCCGTCACGAACGCTATACCACCGACTTACACGGTGACACAGACTAAGTTGCACACGAGCTAGAAGAGGAGGTTATAGATGACCCAGTTGTTGACCCCGATTGGCAGCCATTGGGGGAACAGGGTGCAGGTGGCAGTAGTTCTGAAGTGGAGGAGGAGGGGCCGCAGCAGGCATCAACATCGCAACAGGTTCCATCTGCCGGGCCCGTATCTGGCCCAAAACGCGTGGCAAAGCCAAAACCTGTTGGAGGTCAGCGTGGCCATCCGGTTAAAGCTCAGTCTGCAATGCCTGAAAAGGGATCCGATGCTAGAAAGAGTGCAGTCTGGCATTTTTTTAAACAACATCCAATTGATCAGCGCAAAGTCATCTGTCAAAAATGTTCAACTACCTTAAGCAGAGGTCAGAATCTGAAAAGTCTAAATACAAGTTGCATGCATAGACATTTAACCACCATGCATTTGCAAGCCTGGACTAAGTACCAAACGTCCCTTAAGGTTGTAGCACCCTCGGCCAATGAAGCTAGTCAGCAACACTACATCCCTTCCGTCAGTGTAAGGCCACCATTTTCCGCACCACCTGCAGTATCTTTGCAGGTTTCTTTGCCAGGCCAAAGCAGTCAGGGTCAGGGAATCACCAATTTCGTAGTAGGAAACACTGCATCTAGGGCACCGGCGGCAACAATACCGTCTCCCACCGTCTCTCAGTCTGCCATGTCCACCAGCACCCCCGCTAGTTCCACGATCTCCAGCTCTCCAGTCCAGCTCACCCTACATGAGACTATGGTTAGAAAAAGGAAGTACTTAGCCTCGCATCCGCGTACACAGGGTTTGAATGCCCACATAGCCAGACTAATCTCGTTAGAGATGATGCCCTACCGGTTAGTTGAAAGCGAAGCTTTCAAAGCCCTGATGGACTACGCTGTACCACGCTACGAGCTACCCAGTCGACACTTCTTTTCGAGAAAAGCCATCCCAGCCCTCCACCAGCATGTTAAAGAGCGCATCGTCCATGCACTCAGGCAATCTGTGAGTACAAAGGTGCACCTGACAACAGATGCATGGACCAGTAGGCATGGCCAGGGACGTTACGTGTCCATCACGGCACACTGGGTGAATGTGGTGGATGCAGGGTCCACAGGGGACAGCAATTTCGGGACAGTTCTGCCTAGCCCACGGTCTAGGAAACAGTTGGCTGTAGCCGTTCGCACCCCCTCCTCCTCGTCCTCCTGCAGAAGCGAGAGCTCGTCCACAGATCGCAGTCGCCCAACCACTCCATCCGCAGCTGCCAGTGTTGCACACCAGGTGTCCCATTATGGGGCAGCTACTGGCAAGCGTCAGCAGGCTGTATTGGCTATGAAGTGTTTGGGCGACAACAGACACACCGCAGAAGTTCTGTCCGAGTTCTTGCAGAAAGAAACGCAGTCGTGGCTGGGCACTGTAGATCTTGAGGCAGGCAAGGTAGTGAGTGATAACGGAAGGAATTTCATGGCTGCCATCTCCCTTTCCCAACTGAAACACATTCCTTGCCTGGCTCACACCTTAAAGCTGGTGGTGCAGTGGTTCCTGAAAAGTTATCCGGGGTTATCCGACCTGCTCCTCAAAGTGCGTGGACTTTGATCGCATATCCGCCGTTCGCCCGTACACTCCAGCCGTATGCAGACCTATCAGCGGTCTTTGAACCTTCCCCAGCATCGCCTAATCATAGACGTTGCAACAAGGTGGAACTCAACGCTGCACATGCTTCAGAGACTGTGCGAACAGAGGTGTGCTGTTATGTATTTGTGGGAGGATACACATACACGGGCAGGCAGTAGGATGGCAGACATGGAGTTGTCAGGTGTGCAGTGGTCGAAGATACAAGACATGTGTCAAGTCCTTCAGTGTTTTGAGGAATGCACATGGCTGGTTAGTGCAGACAACGCCATAATAAGCATGAGCATCCCCCTAATGCGTCTGCTGATGCAAAGTTTGACGCACATAAATGAGCAGGCGTCTGCAGCAGAGAAAGAGGAAAGCCTTGATGACAGTCAGCCATTGTCTGGTCAGGGCAGTGTACAGGACGAGGTAGCGGGCAAACAGGTGGAGGAGGACGAGGAGGATGATGGGGATGAGTATTTTTTTAATGAGGAAGCTTTTCCGGGGCCACTGGAAATTGGTGGCGTGGCAAGGCCGGGTTCTGGGTTTTTGAGGGACACAAGTGACGTAGATTTGCCTTAAACAGCCCCTCAACCCAGCACAACCGCAGATTTGACAACTGGAACTTTGGCCCACATGGCGGATTATGCCTTACGTATCCTCAAAAGGGACACACGCATTACTAAAATGATGAACGATGACGATTACTGGTTGGCCTGCCTCCTTGATCCTCGCTATAAAGGCAAATTGCAAAATATTATGCCACATGAGAACTTGGAACTAATATTAGCAACCAAACAATCAACTCTTGTTGACCGTTTGCTTCAGGCATTCCCAGCACACAGCGCCCGTGATCGTTCTCACACGAGCTGCAGGGGGCAGCAGACGAGAGGTGTTAGAGGTGCAGAAATCAGAAGTGGCGTTGGACAGAGGGGTTTTCTGACCAGGTTGTGGAGTGATTTTGCTATGACCGCAGACAGGACAGGTACTGCAGCATCAATTCAAAGTGACAGGAGACAACATTTGTCCAGTATGGTTACTAACTATTTTTCATCCCTTATCGATGTTCTCCCTCAACCGTCATTCCCATTTGATTATTGGGCATCCAAATTAGACACCTGGCCAGAATTGGCAGAATATGCATTGCAGGAGCTTGCTTGCCCGGCAGCTAGTGTCCTATCAGAAAGAGTATTCAGTGCTGCAGGTTCAATATTAACCGAAAAAAGGACTCGTCTGGCTATCCAAAATGTAGATGATCTAACCTTCATTAAAATGAACCACAACTGGATTTCGAATTCTTTTGCCCCACCTTGCTCGGCTGACACCTAGCTTTCCTATGAATAGGTCTTGCTTGTGGACTACTCTGACTGACTTTTCCAATCGCGCAATTTGCAGCAGCAGATTGTCCAGCATACGACATGTTTACACCTCCCTAAATGGCAAAACTCCCCCCACGGGGCCGTGGTCTCACCACTTGGCGCAAGCACCCGTGAGAGTGCCATTTGTCTGAAGAGGTGGGTGTGCCCGCTTTTGGTCGACGGCACTGCCACTGGGTCCCTCATAGTACAATAAAGTGTCTCTGGCGGTGGTGGTGCACACCCAACGTCAGACACACTGTTGTAACATGAGGGGCCCTGGGCCTGTACCGCCGGCCACAAGAGAGTTCCCCCCCCACCTCAAACATTGCTCTACCACTTGCACAATTATCTCTCACAGTTCCACCAATGTTTAGTCTATGCGCTGACCTCATTCAAAGCCTGGCACTGACAATACCATTGTGTTGACATGTATGATGGTACTTAACATAGTCAGGGGCAGTGTCCTATATTTACACCAGTAAATAATTAGCGCCAAATTACTAGGTCTAAAACTCAGTAGAGGAGCCCACCCCTGTACCTAAGTATTCCACCCTTTTGTGTTTTGGTTTTGTTGTAATGCTAGACATTAACATCTATTTATTTTTTTGGAGTACTAACTGGCAGACACTCATTACAATCGGCCTCCGCTGACAACACCAATGCTGCCTGTGTACCCCTGCAAGAGAATTGCAAGTGCCTACAGCCGAATTTTGTTATGTTAGGCCTACTACGCTTGTCTGCGGTCCCTCCTTCCACTAGTCCTCCACTGACCAGACCACTGCTGCCCGTGTACCCCTGGAACCAATTTTAAAGTGCTTACAGCCAAATTTTGTTATGTTAGGCCTACTACGCCTGTCTGCGGTCCCTCCTTCCACTAGTCCTCTAGTGACCTGTCCACTGCTGCCCGTGTACCCCTGGAACCAATTTAAAAGTGCCTACAGCCAAATTTTGTTATGTTAGGCCTACTACGCCTGTCTGCGGTCCCTCCTTCCACTAGTCCTCCAGTGACCTATCCACTGCTGCCCGTGTACCCCTGGAACCAATTTTAAAGTGCCTACAGCCAAATTTTGTTATGTTAGGCCTACTACGCCTGTCTGCGGTCCCTCCTTCCACTAGTCCTCCAGTGACCTGTCCACTGCTGCCTGTGTACCCCTGGAACCAATTTTAAAGTGCCTACAGCCAAATTTTGTTATGTTAGGCCTACTACGCCTGTCTGCGGTCCCTCCTTCCACTAGTCCTCTACTGACCAGACCACTGCTGCCCGTGTACCCCTGGAACCAATTTTAAAGTGCCTACAGCCAAATTTTGTTATGTTAGGCCTACTACGCCTGTCTGCGGTCCCTCCTTGCACTAGTCCTCCACTGACCAGACCACTGCTGCCTGTGTACCCCTGGAACCAATTTTAAAGTGCCTACAGCCAAATTTTGTTTTGTTAGGCCTACTACGCCTGTCTGCGGTCCCTCCTTCCAATAGTCCTCCACTGACCTGTCCACTGCTGCCCGTGTACCCCTGGAACCAATTTTAAAGTGCTTACAGCCAAATTTTGTTATGTTAGGCCTACTACGCCTGTCTGAGGTCCCTCCTTCCACTAGTCCTCCACTGACCAGACCACTGCTGCCCGTGTACCCCTGGAACCAATTTAAAAGTGCCTACAGCCAAATTTTGTTATGTTAGGCCTACTACGCCTGTCTGTGGTCCCTCCTTCCACTAGTCCTCCAGTGACCTATCCACTGCTGCCCGTGTACCCCTGGAACCAATTTTAAAGTGCCTACAGCCAAATTTTGTTATGTTAGGCCTACTACGCCTGTCTGCGGTCCCTCCTTCCACTAGTCCTCCAGTGACCTGTCCACTGCTGCCTGTGTACCCCTGGAACCAATTTAAAAGTGCCTACAGCCAAATTTTGTTATGTTAGGCCTACTACGCCTGTCTGCGGTCCCTCCTTCCAATAGTCCTCCACTGACCTGTCCACTGCTGCCCGTGTACCCCTGGAACCAATTTTAAAGTGCTTACAGCCAAATTTTGTTATGTTAGGCCTACTACGCCTGTCTGAGGTCCCTCCTTCCACTAGTCCTCCACTGACCAGACCACTGCTGCCCGTGTACCCCTGGAACCAATTTTAAAGTGCCTACAGCCAAATTTTGTTATGTTAGGCCTACTACGCCTGTCTGCGGTCCCTCCTTCCACTAGTCCTCCACTGACCAGACCACTGCTGCCTGTGTACCCCTGGAACCAATTTTAAAGTGCCTACAGCCAAATTTTGTTATGTTAGGCCTACTACGCCTGTCTGCGGTCCCTCCTTCCACTAGTCCTCCACTGACCAGACCACTGCTGCCCGTGTACCCCTGGAACCAATTTTAAAGTGCCTACAGCCAAATTTTGTTATGTTAGGCCTACTACGCCTGTCTGCGGTCACTCCTTCCACTAGTCCTCCACTGACCAGACCACTGCTGCCTGTGTACCCCTGGAACCAATTTTAAAGTGCCTACAGCCAAATTTTGTTATGTTAGGCCTACTACGCCTGTCTGCGGTCCCTCCTTCCACTAGTCCTCCACTGACCAGACCACTGCTGCCCGTGTACCCCTGGAACCAATTTTAAAGTGCCTACAGCCAAATTTTGTTATGTTAGGCCTACTACGCCTGTCTGCGGTCCCTCCTTCCACTAGTCCTCCACTGACCAGACCACTGCTGCCTGTGTACCCCTGGAACCAATTTTAAAGTGCCTACAGCCAAATTTTGTTATGTTAGGCCTACTACGCCTGTCTGCGGTCACTCCTTCCACTAGTCCTCCACTGACCAGACCACTGCTGCCTGTGTACCCCTGGAACCAATTTTAAAGTGCCTACAGCCAAATTTTGTTATGTTAGGCCTACTACGCCTGTCTGCGGTCCCTCCTTCCACTAGTCCTCCACTGACCAGACCACTGCTGCCCGTGTACCCCTGGAACCAATTTTAAAGTGCCTACAGCCAAATTTTGTTATGTTAGGCCTACTACGCCTGTCTGCGGTCCCTCCTTCCACTAGTCCTCCACTGACCAGACCACTGCTGCCTGTGTACCCCTGGAACCAATTTTAAAGTGCCTACAGCCAAATTTTGTTATGTTAGGCCTACTACGCCTGTCTGCGGTCCCTCCTTCCACTAGTCCTCCACTGACCTGTCCACTGCTGCCTGTGTACCCCTGGAACCAATTTTAAAGTGCCTACAGCCAAATTTTGTTATGTTAGGCCTACTACGCCTGTCTGAGGTCCCTCCTTCCAGTAGTCCTCCACTGACCAGACCACTGCTGCCCGTGTACCCCTAGAACCAATTTTAAAGTGCCTACAGCCAAATTTTGTTATGTTAGGCCTACTACGCCTGTCTGCGGTCCCTCCTTCCACTAGTCCTCCACTGACCAGACCACTGCTGCCCGTGTACCCCTGGAACCAATTTTAAAGTGCCTACAGCCAAATTTTGTTATGTTAGGCCTACTACGCCTGTCTGCGGTCCCTCCTTCCACTAGTCCTCCAGTGACCTGTCCACTGCTGCCCGTGTACCCCTGGAACCAATTTTAAAGTGCCTACAGCCAAATTTTGTTATGTTAGGCCTACTACGCCTGTCTGCGGTCCCTCCTTCTACTAGTCCTCCAGTGACCTGTCTACTGCTACCCGTGTAACCCTGGAACCTATTTTAAATTGCATAGAGCATCCTTTTTTTAATAGTAGGCATCCAAACTCTGTCTGTGGTCCATAATTGAATTTGTCCTCCACTGAACAGACCAATGCTGCCTGTGTACCCCTGTAACCTTTTTTAAACTGCATTGAGCCAAATGTTGTGTTTAAGGCCTACTACCTGTGTCTGTCTGTCTGCGCTACTTAATACAGCTGTCCTCCTTTTAAAAAAGCTGAGCGTCAATAGTCTGGTTTTCAGCCTATAGGAATTTGAAAACTGCATTGGGGCTACTACTACTACTTCGGTAGGGCCTACTAACGGTGTCTGCCGCTCCAAGGTGTTCCCCAGGTTTCCTCTCCGTAGCTTAGAGCTTCTAGCTCTCGTTTAGTAGTTGTTGAAAACAACACTGCATTCGGCCTACAAGTTGGGTCTGGGTTGTAGAGACGGTGTCTTCCGCTCCAAGGTGTTCTCCAGGTTTCCTCTCCATTGCTTCAATCTTAACCCCTTCATGGCCCAGCCTATTTTGACCTTAAAGACCTTGCCGTTTTTTGCAATTCTGACCAGTGTCCCTTTATGAGGTAATAACTCAGGAACGCTTCAACGGATCCTAGCCGTTCTGAGATTGTTTTTTCGTGACATATTGGGCTTCATGTTAGTGGTAAATTTAGGTCAATAAATTCTGCGTTTATTTGTGATAAAAACGGAAATTTGGCGAAAATTTTTATTCTGTTAAACCAGAGAGTTATGTGACACAAAATAGTTAATAAATAACATTTCCCACATGTATACTTTACATCAGCACAATTTTGGAAACAATATTTTTTTTGCTAGGAAGTTATAAGGGTTAAAATTTGACCAGCGATTTCTCATTTTTACAACGAAATTTACAAAACCATTTTTTTTAGGGACCACCTCACATTTGATGTCAGTTTGAGGGGTCTATATGGCTGAAAATACCCAAAAGTGACACCATTCTAAAAAATGCACCCCTCAAGGTGCTCAAAACCACATTCAAGAAGTTTATTAACCATTCAGGTGCTTCACAGCAGCAGAAGCAACATGGAAGGAAAAAATGAACATTTAACTTTTTAGTCACAAAAATGATCTTTTAGCAACAATTTTTTTATTTTCCCAATGGTAAAAGGAGAAACTGAACCACGATAGTTGTTGTCCAATTTGTCCTGAGTACGCTGATACCTCATATGTGGGAGTAAACGACTGTTTGGGCGCACGGCAGGGCTTGGAAGGGAAGGAGCGCCATTTGACTTTTTGAATGAAAAATTGGCTGCACTCTTTAGCGGACACAATGTCGTGTTTGGAGAGCCCCCGTGTGCCTAAAAATTGGAGCTCCCCACAAGTGACCCCATTTTGGAAACTAGATGCCCCAAGGAACTTATCTAGATGCATAGTGAGCACTTTAAACCCTCAGGTGCTTCACAAATTGATCCGTAAAAATGAAAAAGTACTTTTTTTTCACAAAAAAAATTTTTCGCCTCAATTTTTTCATTTTCACATGGGCAATAGGATAAAATGGATTATAAAAATTGTTGGGCAATTTCTCCCGAGTACGCCGATACCTCACATGTGGGGGTAAACCACTGTTTGGGCACATGGTAAGGCTCGGAAGGGAAGGAGCGCCATTTGACTTTTTGAATGGAAAATTAGCTCCAATTGTTAGTGGACACCATGTCGCGTTTGGAGAGCCCCTGTGTGCCTAAACATTGGAGCTCCCCCACAAGTTTCCATTTTGGAAACTAGACCCCCCAAGGAACTTATCTAGATGCATATTGAGCACTTTAAACCCCCAGGTGCTTCACAGAAGTTTATAACGCAGAGCCATGAAAATAAAAAATACTTTTTCTTTCCTTAAAAATTATTTTTTAGCCTGGAATTTCCTATTTTGCCAAGGGTAATAGGAGAAATTGGACCCCAAATGTTGTTGTCCAGTTTGTCCTGAGTTCGCTGATACTCCATGTGTGGGGGTAAACCACTGTTTTGGCGCACGGCAGGGCTCGGAAGGGAAGGCACGCCATTTGGCTTTTTAAATGGAAAATTAGCTCCAATCATTAGCGGACACCATGTCGCGTTTGGAGAGCCCCTGTGTGCCTAAACATTGCAGATCCCCCACAAATGACCCCATTTTGGAAACTAGACCCCCAAAGGAACTAATCTAGATGTGTGGTGAGCACTTTGAACCCCCAAGTGCTTCACAGAAGTTTATAACGCAGAACCATGAAAATAAAAAAAAAATTTATTTTCTCAAAAATGAATTTTTAACCCGCAATTTTTTATTTTCCCAAGGGTAACAGGAGAAATTTGACCCCAAAAGTTGTTGTCCAGTTTCTCCTGAGTACGCTGATACCCCATATGTGGGGGTAAACCACTGTTTGGGCACACGTCGGGGGTCGGAAGTGAAGTAGTGACGTTTTGAAATGCAGACTGTGATGGAATGCTCTGTGGGCGTCACGTTGTGTTTGCAGAGACCCTGATGTGGCTAAACAGTAGAAACCCCCCATAAGTGACCCCATTTTAGAAACTAGACCCCGAAAGGAACTTATCTAGATGTGAGGTGAGCACTTTGAGCCCCCAAGTGCTTCACAGAAGTTTATAACACAGAGCAGTGAAAATAATAAATACGTTTTCTTTCTTCAAAAATAATTTTTTAGCCCAGAATTTTTTAATTTTCCCAAGGGTAACAGGAGAAATGTGACCCCAATATTTGTTGTCCAGTTTCTCCTGAGTACGGTGATACCCCATATGTGGGGATAAACTACTGTTCGGGCACACGTCGGGGCTCGGAAGTGAAGTAGTGAAGTTTTGAAATGCAGACTTTGATGGAATGCTCTACGGCCGTCACGTTGCGTTTGCAGAGCCCCTGATGTGGCTAAACAGTAGAAACCCCCCACAAGTGACCCCATTTTGGAAACTAGACCCCGAAAGGAACTAATCTAGATATGTGGTGAGCACTTTCAACCCCCAAGTGCTTCACAGAAGTTTATAACGCAGAGCCGTGAAAATAATAAATACGTTTTCTTTCCTCAAAAATAATTTTTTAGCCCAGATTTTTTATTTTCCCAAGTGTTACAGGAGAAATTGGACCCCAGTAATTGTTGCGCAGTTTGTCCTGACTATGCTGGTACCCCATATGTGGGGGTAAACAACAGTTTGGGCACACGTCGGGGCTCGGAAGCGCGGGAGCACCATTTGACTTTTTGAATACAAGATTGGCTGGAATCAATGGTGGCGCCATGTTGCATTTGGAGACCCCCTGATGCACCTAAACAGTGGAAACCTCTCAATTCTAACGCCAACACACCCCTAACCCTTATCCGAACTGTAGCCGTAACCCTAACCACAACCCTAACCACAACCCTAATTCCAACCCAACCCTAACCCTAAGGCTATGTGCCCACGTTGCGGATTCGTGTGAGATTTTTCCGCACCATTTTTGAAAAATTCGCGGGTAAAAGGCACTACGTTTTACCTGCGGATTTACCGCGGATTTCCAGTGTTTTTTGTGCGGATTTCACCTGCGGATTCCTATTGAGGAACAGGTGTAAAACGCTGCGGAATCCGCACAAAGAATCGACATGCTGCGGAAAATACAACGCAGCGTTTCCGCGCGGTATTTTCCGCACCATGGGCACAGTGGATTTGGTTTTCCATATGTTTACATGGTAGTGTAAACCTGATGGAACACTGCTGCGAATCCGCAGCCAAATCCGCACCGTGTGCACATAGCCTAATTCTAAAGGTATGTGCACACGCTGCGGAAAATGCTGCGGATCCGCAGCAGTTTCCCATGAGTTTACAGTTCAATGTAAACCTATGGGAAACAAAATCGCTATACACATGCTGCAGAAAAACTGCACGGAAACGCAGCGGTTTACATTCTGCAGCATGTCACTTCTTCCTGCGGATTCCACAGCGGTTTTACAACTGCTCCATAACCCTACCCCTACCCCTAACCCTACCCCTACCCCTATTCCTAACCCTACCCCTACCCCTAACCCTAACCCTAACCCTACCCCGAACCCTAACCCTACCCCTAACCCTAACCCTAACCCTAGTTCTAACTCCAACCTTAGTGGAAAAAAAAAATTCTTTATTTTATTATTGTCCCTACCTATGGGGGACAAAGGGGGGGGGGGGGTCATTTACTGTTTTTTTTATTTTGATCACTGTGTTTCAAGCCATGGCCGATGATATTGCAGCATCGGCCATGGCTGGATTGTAATATTTCACCAGTTTTTTAGGTGAAATATTACAAATCGCTCTGATTGGCAGTTTCACTTTCAACAGCCAATCAGAGCGATCGTAGCCACGGGGGGGTGAAGCCACCCCCCCTGGGCTGAAGTACCACTCCCCCTGTCCCTGCAAGCCGGGTGAAATTGGAGTTAACCCTTTCACCCGGCCTGCAGGAGCCCAATCCAGCCATGACGCATATGCTGCGTCACAGGTCGGATTGGCACGTGTTTTCATGACGCATGCGCTCCGTCAAAGGTCGGGAAGGGGTTAAAGCTCTTGTTTAGTAGTTGTAGAAAACAACACTGCATTCGGCCTACAAGTTGGGTCTGGGGTGTAGAGACGGTGTGTTCCACTCCAAGGTGTTCCCCAGGTTGCCTCTCCATTGCTTCGATCTTCTGGCTCTTCTTAAGTAGTTGTTGAAAACAACACTGCATTCGGCCTACAAGTTGGGTCAGGGGTGTAGAGACGGTGTGTTACACTCCAAGGTGTTCCCCAGGTTGCCTCTCCATTGCTTCAATCTACTGGCTCTCGTTTAATAGTTGTTGAAAACAACACTGCATTCGGCCTACAAGTTGGGTCTGGGGTGTAGAGACAGTGTGTTCCGCTCCAAGGTGTTCCCCAGGTTGCCTCTCCATTGCTTCGATTTTCTGGCTCTTCTTAAGTAGTTGTTGAAAACAACACTGCATTCGGCCTACAAGTTGGGTCAGGGGTGTAGAGACGGTGTGTTACACTCCAGGTGTTCCCCAGGTTGCCTCTCCATTGCTTCAATCTTCTGGCTCTTCTTAAGTAGTTGTTGAAAACAACACTGCATTCGGCCTACAAGTTGGGTCTGGGGTGTAGAGACGGTGTGTTCCACTCCAAGGTGTTCCCCAGGTTGCCTCTCCATTGCTTCAATCTTCTGGCTCTCGTTTAGTAGTTGTTGAAAACAACACTGCATTCGGCCTACAAGTTGGGTCTGGGGTGTAGAGACGGTGTGTTCCGCTCCAAGGTATTCCCCAGGTTACCTCTCCATTGCTTCGATTTTCTGGCTCTTCTTAAGTAGTTGTTGAAAACAACACTGCATTCGGCCTACAAGTTGGGTCAGGGGTGTAGAGACGGTGTGTTACACTCCAGGTGTTCCCCAGGTTGCCTCTCTATTGCTTCAATCTTCTGGCTCTTCTTAAGTAGTTGTTGAAAACAACACTGCATTCGGCCTACAAGTTGGGTCTGGGGTGTAGAGATGGTGTGTTCCACTCCAAGGTGTTCCCCAGGTTGCCTCTCCATTGCTTCAATCTTCTGGCTCTCGTTTAGTAGTTGTTGAAAACAACACTGCATTCGGCCTACAAGTTGGGTCTGGGGTGTAGAGACGGTGTGTTCCACTCCAAGGTGTTCCCCAGGTTGCCTCTCCATTGCTTCGATCTTCTGGCTCTTCTTAAGTAGTTGTTGAAAACAACACTGCATTCGGCCTACAAGTTGGGTCTGGGGTGTAGAGACGGTGTGTTCCACTCCAAGGTGTTCCCCAGGTTGCCTCTCCATTGCTTCGATCTTCTGGCTCTTCTTAAGTAGTTGTTGAAAACAACACTGCATTCGGCTAACAAGTTGGGTCTGGGGTGTAGAGACGGTGTCTTCCACTCCAAGGTGTTCTCCAGGTTTCCTCTCCATAGCTTCAATCTTCATGCTCGTCTTAAGTAGTTGTTGAAACAACACTACATTAGGCCTACAAGTTGGGTCTGGGTCGTAGAGACGTTGTCTGCCGCTTCAAGGTGTTCTCCAGGTTGCCACATAATCGAAGCTGCATAGAGCCTATTTTGTAATTTTACGCCTACAAAGTCTTTCTGCGGTCCCTCCTTCCAATTGTCCTCCACTGAGCACAACAATGCAGAACGTGTACCCATGTAACCTTTTTTAAACCAGCGTCGAGCCAACTTTGTCGTTTAAGGCCTACTTGTAGTGTCTGGCTGTGCCACTCAATACAGCTGTCCTCTTTACAAAAAATGACCTACAATTATCTGGTTTTCAGCCTATCGGAATTTTAAAACTGCAGTGGGCCTACTAGTTGGGTTGGGGCCTTGTATCTGTGTCTGCTGCTCCTTGCTGTTCTCCTACAGTGAACAAAGCTGTGCCGCCTGTTTACTACTCTTGCCAATTTTGAACTGCATTTAGACTACTTACAGATTTTGGCCTACTCTCTGTGTCAGCCTCTCATTCCAGTTGTCCTCCACTGAACAAAACAATGCCCCCTGGTTAGTCCTGTTACCAATTTTGAAATGCATTTAGCCCACTTTATTCTTTGGGCCTATATCTGTGTTTCCTCCTCATCCTGCCCATTGCCCAGCCAGTGATAGATGAGTCTGCTGGTACATTGACCCATAACGCAACATTCCACGTGCACGCTACACTGCAAGATTGTGACCCTGCTGAAAGTCAGGTCCCCCTTCCCGCATACCATACCACCTTACACGGGGACAAAGAGGAAGATGCAGATGAAGGTGCAGGTTCCTTCATCAGGTGGGGGGAGGAATACTCGCTGGCGACGTCACTGGCACAGGGCCCCTCATAGTACGCAAAAGTGTTGCTGCCGGTGGGAGGCGCCCCCGCCGTGCAAACACACCGCTGTACTTTGAGGGGCCCTGTGCCAGTGCCAATGCCAACGAGGGCCCCCCCTGCTTGCTCAGGATCGCAGCACTTGCAAAGTTGAAATACTTATCTCTCCCTGCTCCACTGCCGTGACGTGGTCCAGATTTACTGGGCCCACTAATTACTTGAACCGGCCCTACCCCCCACAACTTTAGCCAAATGACCTCCAATTTCAAATGCCTTACAATTATTATAAGCTAAATTAAGATTGACAAGCTTCAGTAACAAGAATGGATGTTTTTGCCATTAAAATGGGCTCTGTACATGTTTTCCTGGCCTCTACTCACTGCCGACTATGCTCCCCCATTGACTTGCATTGGGTTTCGTGTTTCGGTCGATCCCCGACTTTTCGTGATAATCGGCTGATTCCACTCAACTCGACTTTCGCGAAACCCGACTCGACTCTAAAAAGGTCAAGGTCGCTCAACCCTAGTTAGAAGTAAATTGCAGTTGGGTGCAGTAATGGTGATATCTACGGCAGAGCTGGATTCCCTCTCCAGATTAACCCGGTAAGAGAATGCATATTATTTGTATAGCTATCTCTCATCCAATTCCTGTATTGAAATCCGCATTTATTTGCCCCAAATCAGATCTTTGAGGTGTATTCTAACTTCAAACATTCTGCTCATCTCTAGTAGCAAGTACACCTCAATTTATTCAGCAAGCTTGTTAGAGTCTATTGAATAACAGTAGTAGAAACTAATCACTTTTTTCAGGTTTTGAGAATGTTAATGCATTTTTATATTAACTACAGTTATAATTATTGCTCCCTGAAAGGTAAATACCATTATCATGGAACATTGATAAGATCAATAAAAGAAAATGTCATAATTAAAGTTTATTATCTAACTAGTGCTTAACTGAGCTTTGAAATGGAATAATAACAACTCAGTCTCCATGGATATGTTATTCTTTATAATTTATGCCAGAATAAAGATCATGAGTTAATCAAATTTGACATTTTACTAATACTCTTGAGAGCTTTTGCATCTATGCAATTGTTGGAAGTGGGTTTACAATTTTTAGTAAGCTTTTTAATTAAATGTTTTTATTCCACTTTTTAATTTTTTTGTAAAAATGAATGACACTTGGGACCCAGTTACCATAGCTATATATATGCTCTGCTTTACAGTTCTTGCATGGGGTTAATACATTTTTAAAGGGGTCATATAGAACTGAATTATTTTTTCACTACAAGCCAAAAAATTAGTAGGCAGGTAGCTAAGTAGTTAGAAACTATGCAACTGTTTTATTGAATGCTGATCTCTCCTGCCAGAGATTCAGCTGTTCCACATAAAAAAACAGCTCTTCTTCTACTGGACTACACTGGGGACGGGACATGACTGGCGACATCATGCTGATTGACGGCCAGCTTCCCATGGTTATCCAATGGGGAGCCAATTATCAATCAGCATGACAGTAACAACCCTGCCGGCATCACTGCATGGCCTCCCATCCCCATCTGCTATACACACAAACTCACTCACTTCCCTGGGCTATGTTGTGACTTCACTCTGCTGCCGTCTCCATGCTGTGTGCCTCATATTTCCTGCTTGCTCCCATTCCTGACCCTGTCTTAGTTTAGTCCTGTTCCTGTTTCCATTTATATACCTGTCTTGGTTTGCTTTCTCTGCTGTGCGTACTCTGTATCTAGCTTTGCTCTGCTCTTGACTCTGCACTCTCTGTCTTGCTTTGCTCTGCTCTAGGCTGTGCACTCTGTGGCTCTGCTTTGTACTCAGTTCTGCACTCTGTAGCTTTGCTCTGCACTCGGCTCTGCACTCTGTGGCCTAGCTCTGCCCTCTGTTCTGTGGCTCTGCTAAGCTCTCGCTCTGCGGCTCCGCTCCTTGCGGTTCTACCTGGCTCCACTCCTTGCGGTTCTTCCCTGCTCTGCTCCTTTTAGTTCTACTGGGCTCCGCTCCTTGTGGTTCTACCTGGCTCCGCTCCTTGCGGTTCTTCCCTGCCCTGCTCCTTATGGTTCTACCTGGCTCTGCTCCTTGCGGTTCTTCCCTGCCCTGCTCCTTATGGTTCTACCTGGCTCCGCTCCTTGCTGTTCTTCCCTGCTCTGATCCTTGCGGTTCTACGTGGCTTCGCTCCTTGCGGTTCTATCTGGCTCCACTCCTTGCGGTTCTACCTTGCTCTGTTTCTACATCTCTGCTTTTGGCTCTACCTCCTGCATTCTGCTCTTGGCCCCGCCTCCTTCTCTTGGCTCCGCCTCCTGTGTTTCTGTTCTTGGCTTCCTCTCTTACTTTTGGCTCCACCTGTGCTTCTGCTATTGCGGTCTTTCTCTACCTTCGTTCCTCCTGTCCGAAAAAGTCCTTACCTGTTCCCATATACCAGCCGTGCCTGCCTGCATACCAGTCCCTACCGGTCATGCCAGTGTACCAGTTCAGTCCTCCTGTCCTGCCTGAGTACCTGCCATGCCTGCCTGCCTGTCCTGTGTCTCAGCCGTGCCCGCCTTCCTTCCTGACTACCTGCCGTGTTCCTTCCCCCGGAGGGATCAGCAGCCACAGTCAAACACCACCCTGGAATGGTACCTGGTAGCTTCCTTCTGCACAAGCATGACCTCCCCATCAGAGGCTCCAGCGAACACCAAGGAAGCTACTTAGTTACGCCAGTTCTAGAGTAGTCTGGTTTGTGGCACAGTAGGGCCACACCCCGCGCCAACCAGTCTGGGCACAAGTGTGACAGACAGTCACACCCTGTCAACAGAGCAGAGTGGAAGTGAAGCCACTGCACTGTCAATGTGACATTAGCGAAAGCTGCAGAATTATTGGCAGGAGCAATCAACGACCCTTGTGTGCTGGCAGAAATCGGAGCTGGACAAGACAGGCATGTAATTAGTAATTACTTGTCTGTTTATTCTTAGTTAAACAGTAAATAAAATAATATAGTCCTGCATAACCCCTTTATTGAAAATATATCTATTTTTGCCTCAGGTTTTTATATAAGTAATAGCTGATAAATAATCAAACAATGAAAGATAAAAATGACTTTTGTATGAGTCTCATGCCAGACTTTTTGCTTTACACATCGTGGGCTGCAACCTACATCACAAACACATCATGATTAGTGTTGAGCGAATATACTCGTTACTCGAGATTTCCCGAGCACGCTCGGGTGTCCTCAGAGTATTTTTTAGTGCTCGGAGATTTAGTTTTTAGCTCCGCAGCTGAATGATTTACATCTGTTAGCCAGCATAAGTACATGTGGGGATTCCCTAGCAACTAGGCAACCCCCACATGTACTTATGCTGGCTAACAGAGGTAAGTCATCCAGCTGCGGTGCTAAAAACTAAAACTTCGAGCACTAAAAAATACTCGGATCACTAATCATGATCACACATGTAACATGTATAGCTTTACAGCTGAAACAAAATCTTGTGCCACTTATCTTGTTATACAGCGGGTATGGAAAGCATTCATACCCCTTTAAATTTTTCACTCTTTCTTTCATGGCAGCCATTTGGTAAATTCAAATTTTTTTTTCTCATTAATGTACACTCTGCACTAGAGTTGAGCGACTTTTACTTTTTTAGGATCGAGTCAGGTTTCGCGAAACCCGACTTTCTCAAAACTTGGGTCGGGTGAAATCGGCTGATTATTGCGAAAAGTCGGGGGCCGACTGAAACACAAAACCCAATGCAAGTCAATGGGGAATCAAAGTCGTCAGTGAGTGGAGGACAGGAAAACACCTACAGTGCCCATTTTAATGCCAAAAACATCAATTCTTATTTCTTAAGCTTGTCATTTACTTTATAATAATAGTTGGGCATTGAAAACAGGGGCTCATTTGGCTAAAGTTGTGGGGGGGTAGGGCTGGCTCAAGATTTTCGTGGGCCCAGGAAACGCGGAATACGTCACGGCGGTGGAGCAGGGAGAGGTAAGTATTTCAACTTTGCAAGTGCTGCGATCCTGAGCAAGCAGGGGGGCCCACTAGTTGGCACTGGCACCGGGCCCCACATAGTACGGCGGTGTGTTTGATGGCGGGCGGCGCCACCCACTGCCAGAGACACTTTTGCGTACTATAAGGGGCCCTGTGCCAGTGCCAATGAGTATGCTCCCCCCCCACCTGATGAAGGAAACTGCACTTTCATCTGCACCTTCCTCTTTGTCCCCATGTAAGGTGGTATAGTATGCGGGAAGGGGAACCTGACTTTCATCAGGGTCAGATTCTGGCTGTGTAGAGTGCAAGGGGAATGTAGTGGTCTGGGTCAATGTACCAGCAGACTCATCTCGCAGTGGCTGGGCAATGGGCAGGAAGAGGAAGAAACACATATATTTTTTATATAAAATAGTTTTTATTGTATAAAAGCGTCAAAACAAAAAAATGATATAAATGACATATCACTGTAATCTTACTAACCCAAAGAATAAAACTGCATTATCAATTTTACCACACACGGAACAGTATAAACGCCCCACCCAAAAGAAATTCATGAATTTCTGGTTTTTGTTCATTCTGCGTCCTAAAAATCGTAATAAAAAACGATCAAAAAATGTAATGTGTCTGAAAAAGGTACCAAATAAAAAAGTAAACGCGTCCCACAAAAAACAAGACCTAACATGACTCTACGGACCAAAATATTCAAAAATTATAGCTCTCAAAATGTGTGATGTAAAAACTAGTGTTGAGCGACTTTTACTTTTATAGGATCGGGTCGGGTTTCACAAAACCCAACTTTTTCAAAAGTCGGGTCGAGTGAAATCGGCCGATCCGATAAAAAAGTCGGGGTCGGGGTCGGCCGAAACTCGAAACCCAATGCAGTGCATTGGGTAAGTATATTCCTATTATTTATATACTCACCATCGGACGCGCCCTGCTTCTTTCCGGCAGCCTTCCTTCCTAAGAATCAGCGCTTGCAGGACCTTGCGGTGACGTCACGGCTTCTGATTGGTCGCGCGAGCGGTCACATGGGCGGTCGCGCGACCAATCACAAGCCGCGACGTCACCGCAAGGTCCTGGAAGCGCTGATTCGAAGGAAGGAAGGTTCCCGGTTAGTACCAGGGCGCGTCCGAGGGTAAGTGTAGCGATATTTTTTATTTTTATTCTTTATTTTACACTTAAATCTGAATTCCGATACCAATTCCCGATATCTTAAACATATCAGGAATCGGTATCGGAATTCCGATTCCAGATTCAGAAGATCGCCGACTTCATGGCCGACCCCACACAGGGGTCGGGTCGGGTTTCATGAAACCCGACTTTGCCAAAAGTCAGCGACTTCTGAAAATTGCCGACCCGTTTCGCTCAACCCTAGTAAAAACTATTTTTTGCAGTAAAAAGCATCAATTAGCATGTGACAGCTGCCAAACACAAAAACCCGCTATAAATAGTAAATCAAACCCCCCTTTATCACCCCCTTAGTTAGGGGAAAAATATTAAGATAAAACAAATCTGTTTATTTCCATTTTCCCATTAGAGTTTGGGTTAGGGTTGGGGCTAAAGCCATGATTAAGACATCATGTCGAAACGCGTCGGAATAACGCTGCCACTCCATGAACTTTTTATGCGTGATGCTGTGTAATACTTTTTGAGTGGTTTACCATTATCTATATTTTAAATATGAAAAAATAAACAAGAATTTCTATTTGAATTTCCTGCTAGATTTATCATATTTTCTCCTGTGGGCTAAAGTTAGGGTTAGCATTGGGGCTAACTTTAGGGTTTAGAATTGAGGCTAAAGTTAGGCTTAGGGTTGGGGCTAAAGTTAGGGTTGGGGTTAAAGTTGGCGTTAGGGTTGTGGCTAAAGTTAGGGCTCTAGCTAAAGTTATGGTTGTGGCTAAAGTTAGGGTTAGGTTTTGGATTAGGGTTGGGATTAGGGTTAGGATTAGGGTTAGGGGTGTGTTAGGGTTAGGTTTGTAGTTAGGGTTATGGTTAAGGCTGGGATTAGGGTTAGGGGTGTGTTAGAGTTAGGGTTGGAATTAGAATTGGGGGGCTTCCACTGTTTAGGCACATCAGGGGCTCTCCAAATGGGACATGGCGTCCGATCTCAATTCTAGTCAACTCTGCGTTGAAAAAGTAAAACTATGCTCCTTCCCTTCCGAGCTCTAATGTGCGCCCAAACAGTGATTTACCCCAACATATAGGGTATCGGCGTACTCAGAAAAAAATTGGACAACAGCTTTTTGGGTCCAATTTCTCCTGTCACCCTTGGGAAAATAAAAAAGATGGGGGTGAAAAGATCTTTTGAGAAAAAAATATGATTTTTTTTATTTTTACGGCTCTATGTTAGGAACTTCTTTGAAGCACTTGAGGGTTCATAGTGCTCACCACACAACCATACATAAGATGATGGGCAAGGAGGCAACTGTTGGTGCAATAGTAAGAAAATGGAAGAAATACAAAATGACTGTCAATCGACATCGATATGGGGCACTATGCAAAATCTCAACTCGTGGGGTATCCTTGATCATGAGGAAGGTGAGAGATCAGCCTAAAACTACATGGGGGAACTTGTTAATTGTCTCAAGGCAACTGGGACCACAGTCATCATGAAAACCATTGGTAACACATTACACCATAAAGGTTTTAAATCCTGCAGTACCCGCAAGGTCCCCCTGCTCAAGAAGGCACATGTGCAGGCCCATCTGAACTTTGCCAATAAACACCTGGATGATTTTGTGAGTGATTGGGAGAAGGAGCTGTGGTCAGATGAGACAAAAATTGAGGTATTTGGCAATAGCTCAACTAGCCGTGTTTGGAGGAAGAAGAATGCTGCCTATGATCCAAACAACACTGTCCCCACTGTCAAGCATGGAGGTGGAAACATTATGTTTTGGGGATGTTTCTCTGCTAAGGGCACAGGACTACTTCACTGCATCAATGAGAGAATGAATGGAGCCATGAACTGTATAATCCTGAGTGACAACCTCCATCTCTCCACCAAGACATTAAAAATGGGTCGTGGCTGGGTCTTCCAGAAAGACAATGACCCAAAACATACAGCAAAGGCAACAAAGGAGTAACTCAAAAAGAAACACATTAAGGTCATGGAGTGGCCTAGCCAGTCTCCAGACCTTAATCCCATAGAAAACTTATGGTGGGAGTTGAAGCTCCAAGTTGCCAAGCCAGGGGAGGGTGGGTTGTCAATTCAAGCTGGAACTAAGAGGAGGTAAATTGCTCCCTTCACACATCACCCCTTTTCCCTCCCTTTGACCCAACAAATTCTTGACATGTCCACTACGCAATACTGTGTACAATGATATCCCTTTGTTGACACTTGTTTCACTTCCAACCCTCTGCCTTGTCATGGTGCCTCTAGGCCCTAGATTAGGGCTCCCTGGCTGTTCTTTACAATTGGTCAACAATCTTTCATTCAAACCTGTCAGAGTACTTGTACCCATTTTCATATGTATTTGTACTCATTTTCATATGTGCACCAAAATAGATGCAGATGTATGCCAACCAAACACCTTTTATGATATAGCAATCTAAAGAAACCCTGGCAGACTGAGTCCACCAAAGGAGTTTCTTTCTAACCTAACTATACCTCTGTATAAGGTGTAGTTTTTTTTAAAAGTCAATATACAGAACCACAGAACACTCGCTTCATCTAACATAATTTTTACAGTTTCAGCAACAAACAGCTGAGCTGCAAAACTCAGCTGCTTCCGTCAAATACAAATTGATGTGTGTGGGGGGCTGAATTTGGTTATTGCTGCATCTCATCTGGTTATTACAGACCGCCTCCAGTGGTTGAGTTAACCCTGCTGTTTTGTTCGCATTTACTATACACTTGTAGTGTTCCGGGTCACTATGACCCGGCTTATTAAACCTTGATTTTAGACACTCTAACTCCATTTTTTTTATACTTTTTGCTTACTAGACTGTTTGTGAACATGTTTGGTGGTAAAAAAAAAGAAAAATGATCTAGAAATCTTTATTTTTTGTTTTTATTCTGAAAAAACAGATCAATGAGCAAAACGAAAATAGAAAGCTACACATATTTTGTAAAAAAAAAAAAAACAAAACAATCAAATCAAACATTTTGTGATAAAAAATTAAAGATAATAAACATTACAATGTGAATATATTTACATGATCATATAAATTTACGGATTCTTGCATGAAAAACAATACACATGATTTTTGCATAGAAATGTTTTACAGCCAGAACATGTTATACTCGTCTTGTTGTCACAAGTACAAGGACAATAGCTGCATCTTTTTCTTTTGATGCCGGAAGAGGCCATGGGGGTAGAAGCGCTTGTGGAGGACATGGCTTCACTGTCCTGGGCATGTTGATGGATGCTTTGTACCAGGCCTGTTGCTGCTTCTGTTCTTGGTGTAACTTTTCTGTTCTCAATATAAGGCCTAACCAGTGACTTCCTCAGTTCTTCTATAAATAGTCTTCTTTTATGGAGTTTGTTGGGGTTCCAATTGAGATTGATTTCCCTCCACAACACAAAAGAATTATAGACTGACAA
The DNA here is from genome assembly GCF_032444005.1 of Ranitomeya imitator. Taxonomy (NCBI): domain Eukaryota; kingdom Metazoa; phylum Chordata; class Amphibia; order Anura; family Dendrobatidae; genus Ranitomeya; species Ranitomeya imitator. The sequence goes on along the minus strand of NC_091286.1, from coordinate 247,737,784 downwards.
ATCCAGAATGTTGTAAAAGAGAATCATTGGCCACTGATTTGATTTTGTTTTACAGGAATATGTACCAATGAGTTGGTCTAATGTGTCTACACCACCTTTGGTTGCATTGTAGTCCAAGATTGTATTGCATTGTAGAAAACAAAGATACTGCCTGGAACAGAGATATCCTGGAACAGAGCTATGTACACAGCTGCTCTCCAAAGAAACTGAAAGGTAACATGTCTGGGCTAGCATATGTGAACTGATAAGAGCAGAGAAGATAAGAACCCTTCTGAAAACAAGCAGATAAGCCAGGAAGACAGACTTACTTAGCAAAAAAAAATTATTTGCAAGACTTTACAGCTCAGCTTTACAAAAAAAAACGTCTCAGACAGCGCGTTCTGAGCAGTCCGTTCTGCGCATAATATACACGTGTAGTGCACACCTAGTGATCTCTCCGGATGCACTCTACAATTTAAAATAGACTGCGCACCAAAAATAATCAATATAAAGCCATTTTTATGGTGCACAGATCTCAATGCATACCCCCAGTAGAGCGCGTGTACGACCCCATTGAAATAATTTAGGAAATAATTAAATTGATATACAATAGTAGATGCAATAAATAGACCCAACTAAGGTTATAACTCCTTTATTTCACTGAAAATATGGCCTCACAGCTGTAAAAAACGATGTCGGGTCACTATGACCCGAACACAACAAGTGTAACTTTTTGCGTGTAGCAAAAAGTAAACGAAAAAAAAAAAATACTCATAGGTAGGTCCCCCCAAATGAGGAAAGGTCAAGGAGTCTCAAGTTTTAGAGACTTACAGAAAAAAATCTACAGGGCCGCAAAAAGTCTGTTCGGGTCACTATGACCCGAACGGAACAGCAGGGTTAAAAAGCTGATTAAAAGTTTAAAAATTTCTAAATGTTTTACCTACTTTGCAATTTTGATGTTTACAACTTTAAATATCCATGCAATTGTTCAAAATCAAATTAAATATGTGTTTCTTGGGAAATACATTTTTCTAAATGTAGAGTAATTTCTATAATCTACACGTGAATTATCCACACATACATGGTATTTAGTTTCAGCTGCTTCAGGAGAAATAGGTGGCTCTTTACAGTACACAGTATTTTGGAAACTGATGCAAGGGTTCTGTCCAGAATAGCTGCATTGATTGCAAAATTATACTACGGTAATTGTTATGCTCTTTTGCGTTTTTTGACTGCCACCTTGCATGAGTATGTGCCATTGCATCTTCCTGTAATCATGCAGACTCTAAAAGCTTATCTACACTAGACTTTATGGGAGTATCAATTTTTAGACATAAAAATATTACAATATTGAACAGCTCTTAACACTTTGCTTAATAACTTATATATGATTACATCAAAAGCTATTTGGCAGTCTAGTGCAAAAAAAAAATTCCATTGTGTGTTCGTAAAGAATTATACCAAGCTACCAGCTTTATTAGAGCTGCAAGTTATGACACTTTTGAAAGAAAATCAATAAAGAAAAAAAAAACAGCAAAAGCGGTGGGTTTCTTGCTAGTAAAAACATCTTAAAGCACAAAACACCAGAAAAAAACATGTAAATATAACCTAAAGCATGATACTTTTACACAGTGAGGCCATATGCCATTATGTAATTGCTTTCCAACATCAATCACCTTGGCTGAATTAATTACATGCAATCAAATGAAATGTCTACCATCAGTTAATGAGTTTAATTGGGCCTGATACAATTAGAAAATGAGTTGAAAAGGGGAACAGGTTATTATCTCACTGTGCAATGCAATAAAGTCACCAGGTACACTGCTGTAATGGTCTGTGATGGCTTATAACCTGTCACAAAGTTTGGCTGATACGAGATGCGGCCACCACCTTTCAGGGCTTATATACAGCATTGTATAATGCTGCATATCTGCCACCAACCTGACCTAGAAGAGAAGAAAAATAACTTTTATTATACTTACCTGCGGGGTGATCCAGTCCGATGGGTGTCACTCTTTTTGGTCCAGCGCCTCTCTTCTTGCGATGTCGTACTCTTACTTGCATCATGTCGAGGACACATCCCTGTGCAGGCATAATTATCTGCCCTGTTGAGGGCAGAGCAAAGTACTGCACTGCACTGAGAAAGGTCAGAGATGCCCAGCGCCTGCGCAATGCAGGACTTTGCTCTGCCCTCAGATAAATACACCTGCACAGGAGCGCAATGGCGAGCTATGTAGATGATGCAGGGACGCTGGGCTGTTTGTAAATATACCAAATTTTTGTGGTCCATGAAGACTTGAAAGGGAAAGCGAGCCCCCTCCAAAAGATGTCTCCACTCCGAGAAAGCCAACTTCATTGCTAGCAACTCCCTGTCTCTGATGGAATAATTCCTCTCTGCTGGTGTGAAGGTCTTGGAGAAGAAGAAGCAAGGATGCTTCCGACCTTGAGCATCCTTTTGGAAGAAGACTGCTCCAGCACCAACGGATGAGGCATCCACCTCCATTATAAACGGCTTATCAATATCGGGACGATGTAGGATGGGAGCGCTAGCAAAATGAGACTTAATATAAGAGAAAGCCTTGGAGACCTCCTCAGACCACAATTTGGGATTTGCTCCCTTCTTGGTGAGGGCAACCAAGGGAGCTACCAAAGTTGAGTAGTGGGGAATGAACTGGCGGTAGTAATTGATGAACCCAATAAAGTGCTGCGCCACTTTAAGAGAATGAGGTTCTTGCCAGTCCATCACAGCCTGTAGTTTGGCAGGATCCATAGCCAATCCCTGGGCGGAGATGATATAGCCCAGGAAAGGTAAAGACTCCTGCTCAAACATACACTTCTCCAACTTTGCATAGAGAGAATTTGCCCGTAAGAGGTCGAAGACTCTGCCAACATCTCTCCGGTGGGAGTCAATATCTGGAGAGAAGATGAGAATATCATCCAGATAGACTACGACTGAGGTGGAGAGCATATCCCGGAAGATGTCATTGACAAAGTCTTGGAAAACAGCTGGGGCATTACAGACCCCGAAGGGCATCACCAGATACTCATAGTGCCCATCCCTGGTATTAAATGCCATCTTCCATTCATCCCCCTCATGGATGCGAATCAGGTTATAAGCACCCCGCAGATCTTATTTGGTAAATACCCTTGCTCCCTGTAGCCTATCAAAGAGCTCAGAGATCAGGGGCAGCGGGTACTTATTCTTAACGGTCATGGCGTTAAGACCCCTGTAGTCTATGCAAGGATATAATTCTCAATTCTTCTTCTGCACGAAGAAGAATCCCGCTCCTGCAGGTGACACTGACTTCCTAATGAACCCTCTTGTCAAATTCTCCTGGATGTATTGGGACATAGCCTCCGTTTCTGGGAGAGAGAGGGGATAGACCCGTCCCCGAGGAGGTTCTGCTCCAGGCAAGAGATCAATAGGACAGTCATAGGGACGGTGAGTGGAAGGGTCTCCGCAGCCTTTTTGGAGAAGACATCTGCATAAGACCAGTAGCATTTGGAAAGAGAAGAAAGATCTGCGGGTATATCGATAGTGGAAACCTGAACGCACTCCCTCACACATCTGCCCTTACATGATTCACTCCAACACAATATCCTCCCAGAGGTCCACTCAATATGTGGGGAGTGGAAACGGAGCCAGGGTTTTCCCAGCAGAATCTCGTCCATTCCCTCGGGAAGGACAAGAAGGGAAATAATCTCCTGGTGGGAAGGGGACATGGATAATGTGAAAGGGACAGTCTGATGTGTGATTTGTGAGGAAAGTGTCGACCCATTCACTACTCTGACAGTCACCGGTTTAGTGAGCATCACCAGAGTATTGCATGGCGCAGAGCAAAAGCAGAGGACATGAAATTCCCCTCTGCTCCAGAGTCCACACAAAGCTCAACTGTCAGAGTGGATGAGCCTAACGTGATTGTCCCTTTAAAGGTCAAGTGAACCTCCTCCAACGGTTACTAGACGCAATCGTTCTCCCGACCGCCATGGACATTTGCATAATGTCCCAGCTGTTGGCAATTTTTACAGACCACGGGTACTCGAGCGGTCCGAGACTTGGGTCCCGCTTGAGAAACCTCCATGGCCTCAGGGGAGTCGGACACTTGAATGGAAGATTCTAGAGGTCTGGCGAAGGTGGGAGCCAGCCGAAACCTCTGCCTACACTGGGTCCGCTCTATCCTCAGCTCGTTAAAACGGAGGTCGATGCGGGTAGATATAGAAATGAGCTCCTCCAGTGTGGCGGGAATCTCTCTGGTGGCTAAGGCATCCTTCACATGGTCTGCCAGTCCTTTCCAAAACACCGGAATAAAGACTTTATCCGGCCACTCCAGCTCAGAGACCAGAGTCCGGAATTGGACGGCGAACTGGCTGACCATGGACGAACCCTGTGTTATTGCCAACAATTGGAGCGCGGTATCGTGGGTGACACGAGGTCCCAAAAAGACCTGTTTCAGAGCGTCCAGGAAGAGAGGAGCACTCTGCACCACTCGATCATTACGCTCCCATAGCGGCATTACCCACGACAACGCCCTGCCCGACAAAAGGGATAAAATAAATCCCACTTTCGCCCGTTCCGTAGGGAAACATGCAGCCAGGAGCCCTAAATGTGTGGAGCACTGACTCACAAATCCCCGACATAGCTTACTGTCACCACCAAACTTGTCTGGAAGCGGGAGACGGGATAAAGTCGGAGCAGGGGTGGCAGTGGACAAACTGGCTGCAGCTACACTTGCAGCCTGAATAGTGACTGAGGTAACATCCACAGCTGAGGTTGTGCGCTCAAGAGCCGCCAGCCTACCCTCCAGCTGCTGGATGTACCGCTGTAAATGCTGATCGTCCGCCATTTACTAGCCAGACCCTGGTGCTAGTATACTGTTAGGGCTGATGGAACGCACTGAGTAAATAGAGAGAGATGTTATTTGGTGCGTTCGCAGCCCGGGGTCCAATGTGCAGGAGAGAGCCTGCTGCTTGCAAATGGCGGCCCTATTTGGCGGTAGAAGCGAACTCTGTTACTTCACAGAGTCACCTAAAGAAAGCACTGTGTCCTGTTAACCTCACAGGAGTAGAGTACACAGCGACTGCCGAGCAGATAGCAGTTTGTGGTTACGCATTCGTACAATCTCCTCACCAGAGAAGCCGGTATTCTAGGGCTTATTTCAGCCGGGGCCCTGAATCCACACACACAATCTCCTCACCAGAGGTGCTGGTATTCTAGGGGCTTATTTCAGCCTGGTCCCTGAACACATACAATCGTAACCACACTGGCGCAAAGTACATGACTTAGATTTGATACTTGCGCATGGCTATGCGGCCATGCAAACCTTTTATAGCTGCAGCAAGTACAGGACCTTCCTAGAAGGACCAATGAGAGGCTGCACACAGAGCCTGAGCACCTTCAGGACCTTCCTGGAGAACCAATGGGTTTTTCTGCAGTATCTAAGTATGTGACCCTCGACCTCCAATGAGAGATCTTACCCTGGGAATGCTCAGAAGGGAAAAAGCAGGACTTAGTCCCAAAAGTGTCTGCTCGCCGCTGCCCAGCACTGGGTTCAATGGCAGAAGCTGGAAAAGCAGCAGTAACCCTTTGCACAGAGTCAGACTGAGCGAGACGCTGGGACCGACGTCTCCCCTGAGCAGGCTCCACTGCGGCAGGAAAAGAATGGGAGACCGCAGCGGAGATGGCCCGAGATTCCCCCTGTGCAGAGGTGGGAACTCGACCCCTAACAATAAATATCTTGTATGTGAGTCATCTCTCTTCAGTATTACAAAATATTAGTCATCTTCAGTGTTATAAATTAAAAATAGAAAAAGTAAGATAGACATAACATTTAAAATATTAATACAAAAGCAAAAGTATCCAGATGCAAATCTTAGGAAATAAGGCAATCAATCACCCCACAATATACCATTAATTTCCAAATCCACATTTAATCCCTTCTGTTTTAAGGTTATTAGAGAAGTGTTTAGAGAACAGTAAATGCAGTTGCTTTTTACTTATGGTATATTACAGAGTCCTCAAACTTTTTAAACAGGGGTCCAGTTCACAGTCCCTCAGACCATTGGAGGGCCGGAATATAGTTTAGTGTAAAAAAAACTATGAACAAATTCCTATGCACACTGCACGTATCCTATTTTGAAATAAAAATAAACAAACAAGAACAAATACAATATTTACAATGAAGAACAAGTAAAGTTAAATCAACAACTTACCAGTATTTCAATGGGAACTATGGGCCTGCTTTTGCCTAATGAGATGGTCAACGTCCGGTTGCATATTTGTCACTGCTAGTCGTAACAAGTGAAGCAATTGTTCTCTTTCTTGATATCATGGTTTCCTAGGGATTCCAAAATGCTATTAGTAAAATACCAATATATACACAGCACTACAAAAACAATATACCAGCAATAAAATTGCCCACACACGGACATACAGACTGCATTGCCCATCAATGCAGTCTGATCAGTGCCCATCAATGCAGCCCTACTAGTCCATATTCTTTCAGCCTCACCAGTGCCCATATTGGTGGAATTCCTCTTTTACCTCAGGCTCAGACTGGTGTGATGTGAGAGTCCCCAAAAGGCAGGTAAATGTCCCCAATAGGCAGCACTGGTCCCCAATAGGCAGGTAAAAGTCCCCAATAGGCAGTAACGGTCTCCAATACACAGGTAAATGTCCCCAATAGGAAGTATAGGTCCCCAATAGGCAGCATAGTCCCTAATAGGTAGGTCAATGTCCCCAATATGCAGTATAGGTCCCCAATAGGCAGCATTGGTCCCCGAGAGGCAGGTAAATGTCCCAATAGGCAGATAATTGTCCCCAATAGGCAGTTAAATGTTCCCAATAGGCAGCACTGGTCCCCAATAGGCAGGTAAAAGTCCCCAATAGGCAGGAAAGGTCTCCAATACACAGGTAAATGTCCCCAATAGGAAGTATAGGTCCCAAATAGGCAGCATTGGTCACCAAGAGGCAGGTAAATGTCCCAATAGGCAGGTAATTGTCCCCAGTAGGCAGGTAAATGTTCCCAATAGGCAGGTAAATGTCCTCAACAGGCAGGTAAATGTCCCCAATAGGCAGGTAAATGTTCTCAATAGGCAGGTAAATGTCCTCAACAGGCAGGTAAATGTCACCAATAGGCAGCATAGGTCCCCAATATGTAGGTAAATGTCCCCAATAGGCAGTATAGGTCCCCAACAGGCAGGTAAATGTCCTCAACAGTCAGGTAAATGTCCTCAATAGGCAGGTAAATGTCCCCAATAGGCAGCATAGGTCCCCAATTGTCATGATAGACTTGACCCGTTAAAAAAAAAAAATACCAGAACTCACCTATGTGGGCTCAGACCATGCAGTGGCTTTCATCCTTTCAGCCACACTGATACATGGACTAGGGGCTCAGCGGAAGGTACCGGAGACCAACCGCTGCCGCCAGAAGACAGAACACCCTTACTTCCAGGACCTCCATCCACAAGAGTCGCGTCAGCCATTCTTGGCACCATCACCGCTTTACAACACCCACGGCCCGGGGATCAGCGGATAGGATAAGTTAACTCCACAAGAACTGTCCCTAGTGTCGTTATTGTTCTTTAACCCTGCCCACAATTTCACATTGTACTGTGGCATTCCTTGTGTAACCCTTTATCTTCCTGTGTGGAGTATCCCACTGTTGATTAAAACTCAGTTAACCCTTGCTGTTTCCTACCTGTCACTGCATCCCGCAACCTGCTCACAGTATAAATTATGTTGCTTCACTGATATACCATAAGTTACAGGGACATTGCAGTAAAAAACATCAAGAGCATTGCAAGTTAAGTAGTGGTTAATATGATATACCTCCTGCGTCCTCCTGCAAATAATTATATTAAAAAATTACATGGTCTCACCCATGAAAAATCATTCCAAAATGTAGGCCACTAGGCATCTCCATTCTGTATAACTTGTCATCCACTGCCTGTTGAAAAGTGTAACAATTCTAGTAGCAGTAGCAATTAGTGATGAGCGAACGTGCTCGCCACTACTCGGTACTTGCCAGAGTATCACTGTGCTTGGTGTACTCGGCGAGCACCGAGTATTTCCGGGATTATTCGGTGGGAGCTCGGGTCTCCTCCTTTTAATTTTGGCACTTTTGAGAGCGCCAATCAGCATGCAGGGATTGTCTGCCATGCACTGTAATACCGCAGCCAACTTTGTTGTGGTATTACAGTGATTGGCTGGCCGCACAGCGTCATCAGGTCTATAAGAGACCTGGAGCCGCCCTCTGCTCCGGACTTAGCTAGTGTAGGGAGAGCTGCTGCTGAGATAGGGTCAGAATCTTACATTTATTAGTTAGTATGGGTCTACTAGTGTTGAATCCACAAATCCTGATGAACCAACAGTCCTTATTACCTCTAATTCGGGGGTACATAGATTGCAGCGCTAGGTAGGCAGAGGAGTCTATGTGCACATGTCCACATCAGTGCAAGGCCTGCAGGCACTGTATGTGAGTATATAAATCTCACTGCATACCTCAAAAAGCTCCATTCCTGTCTGCTGCTGTGTATTTTATATATACGTAGCTGCAGGTATCCATGGCATTTTTTATTTTTTATTTTGCAGCTTATACCTGCTAATTTTATTGGAAAGCAATCCATAGCCGTCTTTTTTCTACATTATTTGCTTGGTCTTGTTTTTTTTGTCCCAGGCATCAGATGTGCGTGCACAGAAAAATCTGGCCTTTTTTGGGGGCACTATACATTATTATGTTTTGGAGTGTCTTACAACATTTTTGGACACCATTTTAATGCCCCAAAAATCTGTAGCTGGCCCAAAAATATTTAGCTACAGTTCTTATATTTATCACTGTGATTTGTACACTACACGCATATCAATGCGCTAAATGTTTTACAATTTTAGTACTCCAATTTTTTTCTTTAGTGTCATAGCCTACTTTATTGACACAATTTTGGTGGGCCCCAAAAAATCAAGGCCACATTTTGATCAGTCTGTTATCTCCGTCTGACGCATGGTCTATCTGTGGTCTCGAAATTCTTGCTTTTCAGGCATACATTGCATTTTTTCGGTCTGCTAGCCTTGGTATATACAGCATTTTGGGGTTAATTTAAAAAAAAAGACCACATATTGAAACAGTCTGTTATCTCCATCAGACGCCCGGTGTATCTGTTATCTGTGGTGTCTAAATCCTTGCTTTGCTGGCATACATTGCCTTTTTTTGTCTTGCAGCCTTAGTCTACATAGCATTTAGCAGTTAAAAAAAGTGTAATACCAAAAAACAGGCCACATATTGAAACAGTCTGTTTTCTCTCTCAGACACCTAGTGTATCTGTGGTGTCCGAATCCTTGCTTTGCAGGCATATATTGCATTTTTTGGTCTGCTAGCCTTGGTCTATACAGTATTTTGGGGTTTAAAAAAACAAAACAAAAAAAAACACATATTGAAACAGTCTGTTATATCCGTCAGACGCCTGATGTATCTGGGGTCTCCAAATACTTGCCTTTCAGGCATACTGATCACATATAAGTTTTCTCAAAATTGATCCATTTGTATTGAACTTTTAAAATATTTCAGTAGTCCTTTTAAAATGGGTAGGACAAGGGACGAGGAAGTGGGCTTGATGCTGATGGTACAACAAATTGTACAACAAATTTAGTGGTCCATTTTCTCCTGTTACCCTTGTGAAAATAAAAACTTGGGGGCTACAAAATCTTTTTTGTGGAAAAAAAAATATTTTTTATTTTCACGACTCTGCATTCTAAACTTCTGTGAAGCACTTGGGCATTCAAAGTTCTCACCACACATCTAGATAAGTTCCTTGGGGGGTCTAGTTTCCAAAATGGGATCACTTGTTGGGAATTACTGCTGTTTAGATACATCAGGGGCTCTGCAATCGCAACATAACGCCCACAGACCATTCTATCAAAGTCTGCATTCCAAAACGGCGCTCCTTCCCTTCCGAGCTCTGCCGTGCACCCAAACAGTGGTTTACCCCCACATATAGCGCATCAGCATACTTGGGATAAATTGCACAACAACTATTGTGGTCCAATTTCTCCTGTTACTCTTGTGAAAATAAAAACTTGGGGGCTACAATGTCTTTTTTGTGGAAACAAAAATGTTTTTTTATTTTCACGACTCTGCATTCTAAACTTCTGTGAAGCACTTGGGCATTCAAAGTTCTCACCACACATCTAGATAAGTTCCATGGGGGGTCTAGTTTCCAAAATGGGGTCACTTGTGGAGGGTTTCTACTGTTTAGGCACATCAGGGGCTCTCCAATCGCGACATGGCGTCCGATCTCAATTCCAGCCAATTCTACATTGAAAAAGTAAAACGGCACTCCTTCTCTTCCAAGCTCTGCGGTGTGCCCAAACAGTGGTTTACCCCCACATATGGGGTATTGACGTACTCAGGAGAAATTGCACAACAACTATTGTGGTCTAATTTCTCCTGTTACCCTTGTGAAAATAAAAATTTGGAGGCAAAAAAATCATTTTTGTAGAAAAAAATGTGATTTTTTATTTTCACGGCTCTACATTATAAACTTCTGTGAAGCACTTGGGGGTTCAAAGTGCTCACCACACATCTAGATAAGTTCCTTAAGGGGTCTAGTTTCCAAAATGGTGTCACTTGTGGGGAGTTTCCACTGTTTAGGCACATCAAGGGCTCTCTAAACGTGACATGGTGTCCGATCTCAATTCCAGCCAATTCTGCATTGAAAAAGTCAAACGGCGCTCCTTCATTTCCAAGATCTGCGGTGCGCCCAAAAAGTGGTTTACCCCCACTTATGGGGTATCGACTTATTCAGGAGAAATTGCACAACAACTTTGGTCATCTAATTTCTCCTGTTACCCTTGTGAAAATAAGAATTTGTGGGTGAAAAGATCATTTTTGCTTAAACAAATGCGATTTTTTATTTTCACGGCTCTACGTTATAAACTTCTGTGAAGCACTTGGGGGTTCAAAGTGCTCACCACACATCTAGATAAGTTCCTTAAGGGGTCTAGTTTCCAAAATGGTGTCACTTGTGGGGGGTTTCTACTGTTTAGGCACATCAGGGGCTCTCTAAACATGACATGGCGTCCGATCTCAATTCCAGTCAATTCTGTATTGAAAAAGTCAAACGGCGCTCCTTCACTTCCAAGCTCTGCGGTGCGCCGAAACAGTGGTTTAACCCCACATATGGGGTATTGGCATGTTCAGGAGAAATTGCGTAACAAAATTTATGGTTACATTTCTGTTTTTACACAAAAATGGTTCTGAATTAAAATGTTTGCAAAAAAAGTTAAATGTTCATTTTTTCCTTCCACGTTGTTTCAGTTCCTGTGAAGCACGTAAAGGGTTAATAAACTTCTTGAATGTGGTTTTGAGAACCTTGAGGGGTGCAGTTTTTATAATGGTGTCACACTTCATTATTTTCTATCATATAGACCCCTCAAAATGACTTAAAATGTGATGTGGTCCCTAAAAAAAATGGTGTTGTAAAAATGAGAAATTGCTGGTCAACTTTTAACCCTTATAACTCCCTAACAAAAAAAAATTTTGTTTCCAAAATTGTGCTGATATAAAGTAGACATGTGGGAAATGTTATTTATTAACTATTTTTCGTGACATATCTCTCTGATTTAAGGGCATAAAAATACAAAGTTTGAAAATTGCAAAATGTTAAAAATTTTTGCCATATTTCCTTTTTTTCCATAAATAATCGCAAGTAATATCCAAGAAATGTTACCACTAAGGCCGGCGTCACACTAGCGAGTTTTACGGACGTATGAGCGCATTAAATATGTCCGTAAAACACGCATTCCACACGGCCCAATTATTCTCTATGCCCCAGCTCCTATCTGCCGTATTTTACTGATCCGTATTATACGACTTTCTACGGCCGTAGAAAATCGCGGCATGCTGCATTTGTCACCGTATTAATAGCACAATCGAGAAGCACCGAAGTATGATATATCTGAGAACGACAAAGTTCTGCTCTCCCCAAACACCAATAAGGTGTCCTATCACTGGGACCACTCCAAGCAAATATAAATACGAAAAAACAGAGTGATGAAGTCCACAAAGACATAATTAAAAATGTCAATCGTAATTTTATTATGAACAAAATGTATCAACAAACATATACAAAGATGAGTCAAATGCCGCAAAAATGTGCTGTAAGCACCATGCAGGCTAAGGAAGGACAATAAGGCAAAGACATGACGGAATATGAGCAAAGAGGGGGAAGCACTCCCACTGTATCTTTATATATCTGGCATAGTGCTGGTGCATATACGTTGTACAGGGTCCCACAGGTATCCCATATGCATAACTACCCAGATGCCACTAATACCACAATGCAGGCTTACCCATCTTTAGGTGTCAGGAAGCGCACCCCCTCCTTCTCAAAGCCCCCGAACGCACGTTTCGCCAAATGGCTTTTTCAACAGGGTTCAGTATGCTTTGTCCCATGTTGCTTTATATAATACTGAAACCGGAAGTAGCGCCAGACATGCCGGCGCATGCGCAGAGGTACCCGGCGCGCGTCATCGCCGAAGCCGCTGCAGCTGGGCGTGGGTGTAGGCGGAACACCGCCTAATGACGTCATGTAACCCACACGCCCAGTACAATACAGCGGCGTCAGCCAGGACGGCCAGCCCAGGCCACACCGAGCATGCGCACTGTCGGCGGCCATCTTTAAGAAGACCACGGTGGCGGCCATTTTTTAGAAGGATAAAATCGCTACACACTCATATGAAGTGCTAATACATTAAAGGCAGTGGAGCCATATAAAAAAATACAATAAGAACATCATAATTAGTGCAAATAACAAACAGGAGTCAGAAAATCTACCCCTACTACATTCAAAATAGTAAACATCAATATGGTGAACATATAAAGTGGCGGTGCAGAAGAATAATGTGCTGAAATATTCGGCCAAAATAGGCATAAAGACGAAATTGGTGACTTCAATATCTTGTAATTTTCATCTGTAGTGAAGGGAGTCAGTGTAGCCATGTAGCATCCAAAGACCGTGGACAGATAAGAGAACATACTAACACTAAAATAAGAACACACATGAAACAGTTAATAACAACATATAATAAAAAGAATGGCGGATATACTCAATTCAGGGAGAGAAAAAGATAGAGGTCCCCCATAATATCTGTGCGGCACAGGCAAGGCAAGGTAATAAAATGGTAGAACACAGTTTCACAGCACTATAGGGCCAGATCGGTTAGAGAAAGGGGGCGAAGCTTAGTTTCTCGTTCAGGCCCTTCGGAGCCATAGTATCGAGGGTAAAGATCCACTTACACTCTCGTTGTGCTAGTAGTTTGATCATATTACCACCTCTAATACCTCCGTGTATCCTGTCTATGCCTCTAACTTTAAGGCCTCGAGGATCAGAGCCATGAAAGAGTCGGAAATGTCTCGGTAGGGTTTTGAGACTCGACACATCAGCTGCCTCCCTGGCAGCTAGAATATCTCTTACATGTTCGCGTGTCCGAACTTTGAGCTCCCTAGACGTGAGACCGACATAGACCAAAGAACAGGGGCAGGTGGCGTAATATACGACAAATGATGTATTACATGAGATATATTCCCGTATTTTGAATTCTCTGCCCCCGTCTGAGGTCCTGAAGGTCCCACATCTGAGAATGTTCGGACACGCGATACATGAGCCGCAAGGGAAACAGCCCTGTCTTGGGCTAGTCGCACCCAGGAGGCTTCTATCGACGTATTTTGCCACATAATGGCTCCTCACCAGAGTATCCTTCAAATTTCTCCCTCTTCGTTGTGTCATCAGAGGGAGCTCTGTTAATTGTGGGGCCAGAATTCCATCCGTCTGTAAAACAGACCAATGTTTATTAAACACCTCCCGGATGCGACCCCACTGACAGTTTGAGGTCGAGATGAACCTCACCCCGCACTCATCGCCAGATCTGGGCCTCTTTGGCTGTGAAAGAAGATCTTCTCTCCGTGTGGATTTAGCCCTTCCATACCCTGCCCTCACACATCTACGGCTGTATCCCCGTGCCCGGAAACGCTCAGTGAGGATAACGGACTATCTCTCAAAGCGGGCCTCTGTGGAGCATACCCGCCTCGTCCTCAAAAACTGTCCAACTGGGATGGCTTTAATAGTGGAATAATTGTGTGCCGAGGAGGCATGTAACAATGAGTTAACAGAAGATTCCTTACGATACAGATCAGTTTCAATTGAGCCATCCTCGGCAACACATAAAGTAATATCTAGGAAATTGATTCTACTTGCATGCCAGGTGTAAGTGAATTTTAAATTAAAGTTGTTGTTGTTCAAATCCTGCATAAACTTGGGTAGGCTGGCCTCGGGTAGGTTATGGTGGAACAAGGCAACTCTGGGGCAGTACCTGGCTCGCAGCCTGATCCCTAGAGGATTGCGTGTCCAGATTTTCCCATCCTTTCCCATTGAGGATGAATCATTTAGATCAGAATGGGAAAATATTGTCACAAAATGTTCAAGAGGATTCATTGAATTGCTTATTAAATTGGATGAAACCAAATTGTGTGAGTTGGAGAAGGAGATTGATATCATCCAGACAACTTTAAAAGATGATCTGACCATAGAGGCATTGGAAAAATTGAATAATGACTTGGACAGTGACTTCCTGAAGTGGGAGCAAGAGATTAGCGCCATAAAAACAAAGAAACTACAGAGAGATAATTCAGACTATCGGGAGAATCGGGTGTATCGTTGGAGGATGGGGAAAACTAGAACACGTACGGTGTCGCAGATGAGATCGGGATCCATCTCGTCTGTAACATCAGTAGAGGAGTCAAGTGTGGCCTCTGATCAATCTAAAACAATGAATGGAGATGGAGGAAGGAAGATACAACCAAATAGAACAGCTAAAGGAAAATATAATACAAAGAAAAGGAAATTCACCTCTCCAATATCATATGATCGGAAAGCCAAGAATACTAATTTAGAGGTAATTAACCTATCCTCGTACGCCCTCTCAGAAACACAAGATGAGGTGTTAAAACTTGGGCTAAATTTTGTTCCCACTAATCCATTTGATCTCTTTTCAGCTGTAAAGGACACTCATCTGTTCTGCCGCAAGCTGCTCCTTAAGAGGCTGCATGGTCAGAAAAATCTTGGTGCTAACTCTCTGAATGAGGCGGAGGCCACTGCTCTATTGGCCTTGGAGGATCTACTCAGGGAGCAACAGCCAGACCCTATAGGTAAATTTCCTTCTTCTCTCACACCCAGATCATCAACATTCCCCCCCTTGTCGTTGTGCCCTCAGATTGACATTTTTTGTAAATTAGTAATTGAGGATCTTATGAAGATACCGCGAGGGGTGCATAATGACAATCTGACGGCCAACCAAAGGAAGGCATTGAGTGAACTACAGGCCTTGGATACGGTGGTTATTAAACCAGCAGACAAGGGGGGGAATGTGGTGATCTGGCCAATTGAAAAATACGAGAGAGAGGTCCTGCGACAACTTAGGAATAAAGAAACTTATCGTATATTACCACATGACCCTACTCAAATTTTTGCTGGCAAACTGGCACGCATCCTGGACCTGGTTGGTGAGTCAGGTATCGTCCCGAATAAAGTATTAGAGGGACTTATGCCCAAGTTCCCTAGGATTGCTACCTTCTATGCCCTGCCCAAGATACACAAAGACGCTGTTAACCCGCCCGGACGTCCTATTGTCTCTGGCATAGGAGGGTTGTGCGAGAATATCTGTAAATTTGTGGATTTCTATTTGAAACCCTTAGTGGAGACGCTCCCCTCCTATGTCAGGGACACTACTGACGTGCTGAGGAGGGTTGACGGGCTGTCTCTCGAGGCGGGCATGATTCTTGTCACTATTGACATCGAGTCTCTATACACATCGATTAGACACGAAGATGGTTTGAGGGCTGCCCGCTTCTTCCTCGAATCTGCCAACTGGGATGGACATCTTTCGGAATTTATTTTGGAGCTACTTGAATTTATTTTACATCACAATTATTTTGTGTTTAAGGACAGATTCTACTTGCAATTACAAGGTACTGCAATGGGTGCTGCGTGTGCTCCGTCGTACGCAAACCTATTTTTGGGGTACTGGGAAAGATACATCTTCCAGGGGGACGGAGCACACGCCGCAGACCCAGTGGTAGGCTGGTTTCG
This sequence comes from Ranitomeya imitator, assembly GCF_032444005.1. Lineage (NCBI taxonomy): Eukaryota > Metazoa > Chordata > Amphibia > Anura > Dendrobatidae > Ranitomeya > Ranitomeya imitator. Next base: position 247,721,668 of record NC_091286.1, on the reverse strand, counting down.
CTACATCGATGATGTTCTGATGATTTGGAATGGTGGCGAGGCCAGCCTACCCAAGTTTATGCAGGATTTGAACCACAACAACTTTAATTTAAAATTCACTTACACCTGGCATGCAAGTAGAATCAATTTCCTAGATATTACTTTATGTGTTGCCGAGGATGGCTCGATTGAAACTGATCTGTATCGTAAGGAATCTTCTGTTAACTCATTGTTACATGCCTCCTCGGCACACAATTATTCCACTATTAAAGCCATCCCAGTTGGACAGTTTTTGAGGACGAGGCGGGTATGCTCCACAGAGGCCCGCTTTGAGAGACAGTCCGTTATCCTCACTGAGCGTTTCCGGGCACGGGGATACAGCCGTAGATGTGTGAGGGCAGGGTATGGAAGGGCTAAATCCACACGGAGAGAAGATCTTCTTTCACAGCCAAAGAGGCCCAGATCTGGCGATGAGTCCGGGGTGAGGTTCATCTCGACCTCAAACTGTCAGTGGGGTCGCATCCGGGAGGTGTTTAATAAACATTGGTCTGTTTTACAGACGGATGGAATTCTGGCCCCACAATTAACAGAGCTCCCTCTGATGACACAACGAAGAGGGAGAAATTTGAAGGATACTCTGGTGAGGAGCCATTATGTGGCAAAATACGTCGATAGAAGCCTCCTGGGTGCGACTAGCCCAAGACAGGGCTGTTTCCCTTGCGGCTCATGTATCGCGTGTCCGAACATTCTCAGATGTGGGACCTTCAGGACCTCAGACGGGGGCAGAGAATTCAAAATACGGGAATATATCTCATGTAATACATCATTTGTCGTATATTACGCCACCTGCCCCTGTTCTTTGGTCTATGTCGGTCTCACGTCTAGGGAGCTCAAAGTTCGGACACGCGAACATGTAAGAGATATTCTAGCTGCCAGGGAGGCAGCTGATGTGTCGAGTCTCAAAACCCTACCGAGACATTTCCGACTCTTTCATGGCTCTGATCCTCGAGGCCTTAAAGTTAGAGGCATGGACAGGATACACGGAGGTATTAGAGGTGGTAATATGATCAAACTACTAGCACAACGAGAGTGTAAGTGGATCTTTACCCTCAATACTATGGCTCCGAAGGGCCTGAACAAGAAACTAAGCTTCGCCCCCTTTCTCTAACCGATCTGGCCCTATAGTGCTGTGAAACTGTGTTCTACCATTTTATTACCTTGCCTTGCCTGTGCCGCACAGATATTATGGGGGACCTCTATCTTTTTCTCTCCCTGAATTGAGTATATCCGCCATTCTTTTTATTATATGTTGTTATTAACTGTTTCATGTGTGTTCTTATTTTAGTGTTAGTATGTTCTCTTATCTGTCCACGGTCTTTGGATGCTACATGGCTACACTGACTCCCTTCACTACAGATGAAAATTACAAGATATTGAAGTCACCAATTTCGTCTTTATGCCTATTTTGGCCGAATATTTCAGCACATTATTCTTCTGCACCGCCACTTTATATGTTCACCATATTGATGTTTACTATTTTGAATGTAGTAGGGGTAGATTTTTTGACTCCTGTTTGTTATTTGCACTAATTATGATGTTCTTATTGTATTTTTTTATATGGCTCCACTGCCTTTAATGTATTAGCACTTCATATGAGTGTGTAGCGATTTTATCCTTCTAAAAAATGGCCGCCACCGTGGTCTTCTTAAAGATGGCCGCCGACAGTGCGCATGCTCGGTGTGGCCTGGGCTGGCCGTCCTGGCTGACGCCGCTGTATTGTACTGGGCGTGTGGGTTACATGACGTCATTAGGCGGTGTTCCGCCTACACCCACGCCCAGCTGCAGCGGCCTCGGCGATGACGCGCGCCGGGTACCTCTGCGCATGCGCCGGCATGTCTGGCGCTACTTCCGGTTTCAGTATTATATAAAGCAACATGGGACAAAGCATACTGAACCCTGTTGAAAAAGCCATTTGGCGAAACGTGCGTTCGGGGGCTTTGAGAAGGAGGGGGTGCGCTTCCTGACACCTAAAGATGGGTAAGCCTGCATTGTGGTATTAGTGGCATCTGGGTAGTTATGCATATGGGATACCTGTGGGACCCTGTACAACGTATATGCACCAGCACTATGCCAGATATATAAAGATACAGTGGGAGTGCTTCCCCCTCTTTGCTCATATTCCGTCATGTCTTTTCCTTATTGTCCTTCCTTAGCCTGCATGGTGCTTACAGCACATTTTTGCGGCATTTGACTCATCTTTGTATATGTTTGTTGATACATTTTGTTCATAATAAAATTACGATTGACATTTTTAATTTGTCACCGTATTGCGCAAAAAAAAATGGCCAATGCAAGTCTATGGGGGCCTGAAAAATACGGATTACACACGGACCAGCAGTGTGACTTACGAGAAATACGCAGCGGTGTTAGCGAGAAAAGCCGGCAATTCAGTGCGGTGTACAGTAATATCACACTGACACCTTACAATAGAATAGGTGGAATAAATGTACACATAGAATAGGTATATATATATATATATATATATATATATATACATATACATATATATATATATATATGTCATTGAGACACATATATGTATATATATTAATATTTCATCCAGCGCTAGATAGCTTAAAAGCCTGTAATTCAATTGCCGGCTTTTGCTATCTCCTTCAAAAACCCGACATGATATGTGACATGGTTTACATACAGTAAACCATGTCATATCCCCCTTTTTTTTGCATATTCCACACTACTAATGTTAGTAGTGTGTATGTGCAAAATTTGGCCGTTCTAGCTATTAAATTAAAGGTTTAAATGGCGGAAAAAATTGGCGTGGGCTCCCGCGCAATTTTTTCCGCCAGAGTAGTAAAGCCAGTGACTGAGGGCAGATATTAATAGCCTGGAGAGGGTCCATGGTTATTGGCCCCCACTGGCTAAAAACATCTTCCCCCAGCCACCCCAGAAAAGGCACATCTGGAAGATGCGCCTATTCTGGCACTTGGCCACTCTCTTCCCATTCCCGTGTAGAGGTGGGATATGGGGTAATGAAGGGTTAATGCCACCTTGCTATTGTAAGGTGACATTAAGCCAGATTAATAATGGAGAGGCGCCAATTCTGACACCCCTCCATTATTAATCCAATTGTATGAAAGAGTTTAAAAAAACACACACACATTATTAAAAAGTCTTTTAATGAAATAGTTAAGTAAAAAGGGCAGCACACTGCAGCGCCAAAACATGCAAACTTGAAAACACGAAATTTGAACTGCATTACTGCATTAGAAATATGAAAAATGAGAGCTTTTAGCGCATAAAAATGGCCATATTTATGTGTACCTCGTAGCCACTTTACGGCATCTCTCTTATACGAGGTCCTACGCTTGACCTACCTCACCGAGAATAAACGTCTCCATCTGAATGGGTACATGTGAAACCTCTTCTTGGACTCAAATTCTCTCTTTCTGTGGAGGGGTATTGGACCCACCATAATTAAAACACCTGTGGCTAGGAGGCGGGGAGTGCACGATCAGAAGGCTAAAGAATACATTTCAAAAACCTGACCTGCACATCCAAACATAGACTGAGTGTGAACAGGTGCTGAACCCAGAGTCGCCAACTCGTATATAGTTAAGTAAAAAGGGCAGCACACTGCAGCGCCAAAACATGCAAACTTGAAAACACGAAATTTGAACTGCATTACTGCATTAGAAATATAAAAAATGAGAGCTTTTAGCGCATAAAAATGGCCATATTTATGTGTACCTCGTAGCCACTTTACGGCATCTCTCTTATACGAGGTCCTACGCTTGACCTACCTCACCGAGAATAAACGTCTCCATCTGAATGGGTACATGTGAAACCTCTTCTTGGACTCAAATTCTCTCTTTCTGTGGAGGGGTATTGGACCCACCATAATTAAAACACCTGTGGCTAGGAGGCGGGGAGTGCACGATCAGAAGGCTAAAGAATACATTTCAAAAACCTGACCTGCACATCCAAACATAGACTGAGTGTGAACAGGTGCTGAACCCAGAGTCGCCAACTCGTATATAGTTAAGTAAAAAGGGCAGCACACTGCAGCGCCAAAACATGCAAACTTGAAAACACGAAATTTGAACTGCATTACTGCATTAGAAATATGAAAAATGAGAGCTTTTAGCGCATAAAAATGGCCATATTTATGTGTACCTCGTAGCCACTTTACGGCATCTCTCTTATACGAGGTCCTACGCTTGACCTACCTCACCGAGAATAAACGTCTCCATCTGAATGGGTACATGTGAAACCTCTTCTTGGACTCAAATTCTCTCTTTCTGTGGAGGGGTATTGGACCCACCATAATTAAAACACCTGTGGCTAGGAGGCGGGGAGTGCACGATCAGAAGGCTAAAGAATACATTTCAAAAACCTGACCTGCACATCCAAACATAGACTGAGTGTGAACAGGTGCTGAACCCAGAGTCGCCAACTCGTATATAGTTAAGTAAAAAGGGCAGCACACTGCAGCGCCAAAACATGCAAACTTGAAAACACGAAATTTGAACTGCATTACTGCATTAGAAATATGAAAAATGAGAGCTTTTAGCGCATAAAAATGGCCATATTTATGTGTACCTCGTAGCCACTTTACGGCATCTCTCTTATACGAGGTCCTACGCTTGACCTACCTCACCGAGAATAAACGTCTCCATCTGAATGGGTACATGTGAAACCTCTTCTTGGACTCAAATTCTCTCTTTCTGTGGAGGGGTATTGGACCCACCATAATTAAAACACCTGTGGCTAGGAGGCGGGGAGTGCACGATCAGAAGGCTAAAGAATACATTTCAAAAACCTGACCTGCACATCCAAACATAGACTGAGTGTGAACAGGTGCTGAACCCAGAGTCGCCAACTCGTATATAGTTAAGTAAAAAGGGCAGCACACTGCAGCGCCAAAACATGCAAACTTGAAAACACGAAATTTGAACTGCATTACTGCATTAGAAATATGAAAAATGAGAGCTTTTAGCGCATAAAAATGGCCATATTTATGTGTACCTCGTAGCCACTTTACGGCATCTCTCTTATACGAGGTCCTACGCTTGACCTACCTCACCGAGAATAAACGTCTCCATCTGAATGGGTACATGTGAAACCTCTTCTTGGACTCAAATTCTCTCTTTCTGTGGAGGGGTATTGGACCCACCATAATTAAAACACCTGTGGCTAGGAGGCGGGGAGTGCACGATCAGAAGGCTAAAGAATACATTTCAAAAACCTGACCTGCACATCCAAACATAGACTGAGTGTGAACAGGTGCTGAACCCAGAGTCGCCAACTCGTATATAGTTAAGTAAAAAGGGCAGCACACTGCAGCGCCAAAACATGCAAACTTGAAAACACGAAATTTGAACTGCATTACTGCATTAGAAATATGAAAAATGAGAGCTTTTAGCGCATAAAAATGGCCATATTTATGTGTACCTCGTAGCCACTTTACGGCATCTCTCTTATACGAGGTCCTACGCTTGACCTACCTCACCGAGAATAAACGTCTCCATCTGAATGGGTACATGTGAAACCTCTTCTTGGACTCAAATTCTCTCTTTCTGTGGAGGGGTATTGGACCCACCATAATTAAAACACCTGTGGCTAGGAGGCGGGGAGTGCACGATCAGAAGGCTAAAGAATACATTTCAAAAACCTGACCTGCACATCCAAACATAGACTGAGTGTGAACAGGTGCTGAACCCAGAGTCGCCAACTCGTATATAGTTACCGTATATACTCGAGTATAAGCCGACCCGAGTATAAGCCGACCCCCCTAATTTTGCCACAAAAAACTGGGAAAACTTATTGACTCGAGTATAAGCCTAGGGTGGAAATGCAGCATTTACCGGTGAATTTCAAAAATAAAAATAGATCATTATTTCCCCATAGCTGTGCCATATAGTGTTCTGCACCGTTCATATTTCCCCATAGGTGTGCCCCATATAGTGCTCTGCACCGTTCATTGTGCCCCATAGATGTGCCATATACGGTGCTCTGCACCGTTCACTGTGCCCCATTGCCGTGCCATATACGGTGCTCTGCACCGTTCACTGTGCCCCATTGCTGTGCCATATACGGTGCTCTGCACCGTTCACTGTGCCCCATAGCTGTGCTGTGCCATATACGGTGCTCTGCACCGTTCACTGTGCCCCATAGCTGTGCCATATACGGTGCTCTGCACCGTTCACTGTGCCCCATAGCTGTGCTGTGCCATATACGGTGCTCTGCACCGTTCACTGTGCCCCATAGCTGTGCTGTGCCATACACGGTGCTCTGCACCGTTCACTGTGCCCCATAGCTGTGCTGTGCCATATACGGTGCTCTGCACCGTTCACTGTGCCCCATAGATGTGCTGTGCCATATACGGTGCTCTGCACCGTTCACTGTGCCCCATAGCTGTGCTGTGCCATATACGGTGCTCTGCACCGTTCACTGTGCCCCATAGCTGTGCTGTGCCATATACGGTGCTCTGCACCGTTCACTGTGCCCCATAGCTGTGCTGTGCCATATACGGTGCTCTGCACCGTTCACTGTGCCCCATAGCTGTGCTGTGCCATATACGGTGCTCTGCACCGTTCACTGTGCCCCATAGCTGTGCTGTGCCATATACGGTGCTCTGCACCGTTCACTGTGCCCCATAGCTGTGCTGTGCCATATACGGTGCTCTGCACCGTTCACTGTGCCCCATAGCTGTGCTGTGCCATATACGGTGCTCTGCACCGTTCACTGTGCCCCATAGATGTGCTGTGCCATATACGGTGCTCTGCACCGTTCACTGTGCCCCATAGCTGTGCTGTGCCATATACGGTGCTCTGCACCGTTCACTGTGCCCCATACATAGCTGTGCTGTGCCATATACGGTGCTCTGCACCGTTCACTGTGCCCCATAGCTGTGCTGTGCCATATACGGTGCTCTGCACCGTTCACTGTGCCCCATAGCTGTGCTGTGCCATATACGGTGCTCTGCACCGTTCACTGTGCCCCATACATAGCTGTGCTGTGCCATATACGGTGCTCTGCACCGTTCACTGTGCCCCATAGATGTTCCACATAAATTTGTGCCGCCGCTGCCGCAATAAAGAAAAAAAAACACATACTCACCTCCCTTGATTGCAGCTCCCGGCGTCTCGTTCCGGCGCCTCCATCTTCCCGGCGTCTCTGCTCTGACTGATCAGGCAGAGGGCGCCGCGCACACTATATGCGTCATCGCGCCCTCTGCCTGATCAGTCAGAGAGCAGAGACGCCGGGAAGATGGAGGCGCCGGCCGGGAAGATGGATCGGCGCCCGGCGGCTGGAACGTGGACAGGTGAATATAACATACTCACCTAGTCCTGGCGATCCTCGCGCAGTCCCCTCCTGTCTTCGGCGCTGCAGCTTCTTTCTCTATCAGCGGTCACCGGCACCGCTGATTAGAGAAATGAATAAGCGGCTCCGCCCCTATGGGAGGTGGAGCCGCTTATTCATTTCTGTAATGAGCGGTCCCACGTGACCGCTGAAGAGAGGAAGAAACTGCAGCGCCGAAGCCCGTGGGACGGCAGGGACAGCGCGAGGATCGCTGGGACTAGGTAAGTATACCTCAGCGCCCTCACCCCCTCACCCGCCGACCCCACCGCTACCGTGACTCGAGTATAAGCCGAGGGGGGCACTTTCAGCCCAAAAATTTGGGCTGAAAATCTCGGCTTATACTCGAGTATATACGGTAAGTAAAAAGGGCAGCACACTGCAGCGCCAAAACATGCAAACTTGAAAACACGAAATTTGAACTGCATTACTGCATTAGAAATATGAAAAATGAGAGCTTTTAGCGCATAAAAATGGCCATATTTATGTGTACCTCGTAGCCACTTTACGGCATCTCTCTTATACGAGGTCCTACGCTTGACCTACCTCACCGAGAATAAACGTCTCCATCTGAATGGGTACATGTGAAACCTCTTCTTGGACTCAAATTCTCTCTTTCTGTGGAGGGGTATTGGACCCACCATAATTAAAACACCTGTGGCTAGGAGGCGGGGAGTGCACGATCAGAAGGCTAAAGAATACATTTCAAAAACCTGACCTGCACATCCAAACATAGACTGAGTGTGAACAGGTGCTGAACCCAGAGTCGCCAACTCGTATATAGTTAAGTAAAAAGGGCAGCACACTGCAGCGCCAAAACATGCAAACTTGAAAACACGAAATTTGAACTGCATTACTGCATTAGAAATATGAAAAATGAGAGCTTTTAGCGCATAAAAATGGCCATATTTATGTGTACCTCGTAGCCACTTTACGGCATCTCTCTTATACGAGGTCCTACGCTTGACCTACCTCACCGAGAATAAACGTCTCCATCTGAATGGGTACATGTGAAACCTCTTCTTGGACTCAAATTCTCTCTTTCTGTGGAGGGGTATTGGACCCACCATAATTAAAACACCTGTGGCTAGGAGGCGGGGAGTGCACGATCAGAAGGCTAAAGAATACATTTCAAAAACCTGACCTGCACATCCAAACATAGACTGAGTGTGAACAGGTGCTGAACCCAGAGTCGCCAACTCGTATATAGTTAAGTAAAAAGGGCAGCACACTGCAGCGCCAAAACATGCAAACTTGAAAACACGAAATTTGAACTGCATTACTGCATTAGAAATATGAAAAATGAGAGCTTTTAGCGCATAAAAATGGCCATATTTATGTGTACCTCGTAGCCACTTTACGGCATCTCTCTTATACGAGGTCCTACGCTTGACCTACCTCACCGAGAATAAACGTCTCCATCTGAATGGGTACATGTGAAACCTCTTCTTGGACTCAAATTCTCTCTTTCTGTGGAGGGGTATTGGACCCACCATAATTAAAACACCTGTGGCTAGGAGGCGGGGAGTGCACGATCAGAAGGCTAAAGAATACATTTCAAAAACCTGACCTGCACATCCAAACATAGACTGAGTGTGAACAGGTGCTGAACCCAGAGTCGCCAACTCGTATATAGTTAAGTAAAAAGGGCAGCACACTGCAGCGCCAAAACATGCAAACTTGAAAACACGAAATTTGAACTGCATTACTGCATTAGAAATATGAAAAATGAGAGCTTTTAGCGCATAAAAATGGCCATATTTATGTGTACCTCGTAGCCACTTTACGGCATCTCTCTTATACGAGGTCCTACGCTTGACCTACCTCACCGAGAATAAACGTCTCCATCTGAATGGGTACATGTGAAACCTCTTCTTGGACTCAAATTCTCTCTTTCTGTGGAGGGGTATTGGACCCACCATAATTAAAACACCTGTGGCTAGGAGGCGGGGAGTGCACGATCAGAAGGCTAAAGAATACATTTCAAAAACCTGACCTGCACATCCAAACATAGACTGAGTGTGAACAGGTGCTGAACCCAGAGTCGCCAACTCGTATATAGTTAAGTAAAAAGGGCAGCACACTGCAGCGCCAAAACATGCAAACTTGAAAACACGAAATTTGAACTGCATTACTGCATTAGAAATATGAAAAATGAGAGCTTTTAGCGCATAAAAATGGCCATATTTATGTGTACCTCGTAGCCACTTTACGGCATCTCTCTTATACGAGGTCCTACGCTTGACCTACCTCACCGAGAATAAACGTCTCCATCTGAATGGGTACATGTGAAACCTCTTCTTGGACTCAAATTCTCTCTTTCTGTGGAGGGGTATTGGACCCACCATAATTAAAACACCTGTGGCTAGGAGGCGGGGAGTGCACGATCAGAAGGCTAAAGAATACATTTCAAAAACCTGACCTGCACATCCAAACATAGACTGAGTGTGAACAGGTGCTGAACCCAGAGTCGCCAACTCGTATATAGTTACCGTATATACTCGAGTATAAGCCGACCCGAGTATAAGCCGACCCCCCTAATTTTGCCACAAAAAACTGGGAAAACTTATTGACTCGAGTATAAGCCTAGGGTGGAAATGCAGCATTTACCGGTGAATTTCAAAAATAAAAATAGATCATTATTTCCCCATAGCTGTGCCATATAGTGTTCTGCACCGTTCATATTTCCCCATAGGTGTGCCCCATATAGTGCTCTGCACCGTTCATTGTGCCCCATAGATGTGCCATATACGGTGCTCTGCACCGTTCACTGTGCCCCATTGCCGTGCCATATACGGTGCTCTGCACCGTTCACTGTGCCCCATTGCTGTGCCATATACGGTGCTCTGCACCGTTCACTGTGCCCCATAGCTGTGCTGTGCCATATACGGTGCTCTGCACCGTTCACTGTGCCCCATAGCTGTGCCATATACGGTGCTCTGCACCGTTCACTGTGCCCCATAGCTGTGCTGTGCCATATACGGTGCTCTGCACCGTTCACTGTGCCCCATAGCTGTGCTGTGCCATACACGGTGCTCTGCACCGTTCACTGTGCCCCATAGCTGTGCTGTGCCATATACGGTGCTCTGCACCGTTCACTGTGCCCCATAGATGTGCTGTGCCATATACGGTGCTCTGCACCGTTCACTGTGCCCCATAGCTGTGCTGTGCCATATACGGTGCTCTGCACCGTTCACTGTGCCCCATAGCTGTGCTGTGCCATATACGGTGCTCTGCACCGTTCACTGTGCCCCATAGCTGTGCTGTGCCATATACGGTGCTCTGCACCGTTCACTGTGCCCCATAGCTGTGCTGTGCCATATACGGTGCTCTGCACCGTTCACTGTGCCCCATAGCTGTGCTGTGCCATATACGGTGCTCTGCACCGTTCACTGTGCCCCATAGCTGTGCTGTGCCATATACGGTGCTCTGCACCGTTCACTGTGCCCCATAGATGTGCTGTGCCATATACGGTGCTCTGCACTGTTCACTGTGCCCCATAGCTGTGCTGTGCCATATACGGTGCTCTGCACCGTTCACTGTGCCCCATACATAGCTGTGCTGTGCCATATACGGTGCTCTGCACCGTTCACTGTGCCCCATAGCTGTGCTGTGCCATATACGGTGCTCTGCACCGTTCACTGTGCCCCATAGCTGTGCTGTGCCATATACGGTGCTCTGCACCGTTCACTGTGCCCCATACATAGCTGTGCTGTGCCATATACGGTGCTCTGCACCGTTCACTGTGCCCCATAGATGTTCCACATAAATTTGTGCCGCCGCTGCCGCAATAAAGAAAAAAAAACACATACTCACCTCCCTTGATTGCAGCTCCCGGCGTCTCGTTCCGGCGCCTCCATCTTCCCGGCGTCTCTGCTCTGACTGATCAGGCAGAGGGCGCCGCGCACACTATATGCGTCATCGCGCCCTCTGCCTGATCAGTCAGAGAGCAGAGACGCCGGGAAGATGGAGGCGCCGGCCGGGAAGATGGATCGGCGCCCGGCGGCTGGAACGTGGACAGGTGAATATAACATACTCACCTAGTCCTGGCGATCCTCGCGCAGTCCCCTCCTGTCTTCGGCGCTGCAGCTTCTTTCTCTATCAGCGGTCACCGGCACCGCTGATTAGAGAAATGAATAAGCGGCTCCGCCCCTATGGGAGGTGGAGCCGCTTATTCATTTCTGTAATGAGCGGTCCCACGTGACCGCTGAAGAGAGGAAGAAACTGCAGCGCCGAAGCCCGTGGGACGGCAGGGACAGCGCGAGGATCGCTGGGACTAGGTAAGTATACCTCAGCGCCCTCACCCCCTCACCCGCCGACCCCACCGCTACCGTGACTCGAGTATAAGCCGAGGGGGGCACTTTCAGCCCAAAAATTTGGGCTGAAAATCTCGGCTTATACTCGAGTATATACGGTAAGTAAAAAGGGCAGCACACTGCAGCGCCAAAACATGCAAACTTGAAAACACGAAATTTGAACTGCATTACTGCATTAGAAATATGAAAAATGAGAGCTTTTAGCGCATAAAAATGGCCATATTTATGTGTACCTCGTAGCCACTTTACGGCATCTCTCTTATACGAGGTCCTACGCTTGACCTACCTCACCGAGAATAAACGTCTCCATCTGAATGGGTACATGTGAAACCTCTTCTTGGACTCAAATTCTCTCTTTCTGTGGAGGGGTATTGGACCCACCATAATTAAAACACCTGTGGCTAGGAGGCGGGGAGTGCACGATCAGAAGGCTAAAGAATACATTTCAAAAACCTGACCTGCACATCCAAACATAGACTGAGTGTGAACAGGTGCTGAACCCAGAGTCGCCAACTCGTATATAGTTAAGTAAAAAGGGCAGCACACTGCAGCGCCAAAACATGCAAACTTGAAAACACGAAATTTGAACTGCATTACTGCATTAGAAATATGAAAAATGAGAGCTTTTAGCGCATAAAAATGGCCATATTTATGTGTACCTCGTAGCCACTTTACGGCATCTCTCTTATACGAGGTCCTACGCTTGACCTACCTCACCGAGAATAAACGTCTCCATCTGAATGGGTACATGTGAAACCTCTTCTTGGACTCAAATTCTCTCTTTCTGTGGAGGGGTATTGGACCCACCATAATTAAAACACCTGTGGCTAGGAGGCGGGGAGTGCACGATCAGAAGGCTAAAGAATACATTTCAAAAACCTGACCTGCACATCCAAACATAGACTGAGTGTGAACAGGTGCTGAACCCAGAGTCGCCAACTCGTATATAGTTAAGTAAAAAGGGCAGCACACTGCAGCGCCAAAACATGCAAACTTGAAAACACGAAATTTGAACTGCATTACTGCATTAGAAATATGAAAAATGAGAGCTTTTAGCGCATAAAAATGGCCATATTTATGTGTACCTCGTAGCCACTTTACGGCATCTCTCTTATACGAGGTCCTACGCTTGACCTACCTCACCGAGAATAAACGTCTCCATCTGAATGGGTACATGTGAAACCTCTTCTTGGACTCAAATTCTCTCTTTCTGTGGAGGGGTATTGGACCCACCATAATTAAAACACCTGTGGCTAGGAGGCGGGGAGTGCACGATCAGAAGGCTAAAGAATACATTTCAAAAACCTGACCTGCACATCCAAACATAGACTGAGTGTGAACAGGTGCTGAACCCAGAGTCGCCAACTCGTATATAGTTAAGTAAAAAGGGCAGCACACTGCAGCGCCAAAACATGCAAACTTGAAAACACGAAATTTGAACTGCATTACTGCATTAGAAATATGAAAAATGAGAGCTTTTAGCGCATAAAAATGGCCATATTTATGTGTACCTCGTAGCCACTTTACGGCATCTCTCTTATACGAGGTCCTACGCTTGACCTACCTCACCGAGAATAAACGTCTCCATCTGAATGGGTACATGTGAAACCTCTTCTTGGACTCAAATTCTCTCTTTCTGTGGAGGGGTATTGGACCCACCATAATTAAAACACCTGTGGCTAGGAGGCGGGGAGTGCACGATCAGAAGGCTAAAGAATACATTTCAAAAACCTGACCTGCACATCCAAACATAGACTGAGTGTGAACAGGTGCTGAACCCAGAGTCGCCAACTCGTATATAGTTAAGTAAAAAGGGCAGCACACTGCAGCGCCAAAACATGCAAACTTGAAAACACGAAATTTGAACTGCATTACTGCATTAGAAATATGAAAAATGAGAGCTTTTAGCGCATAAAAATGGCCATATTTATGTGTACCTCGTAGCCACTTTACGGCATCTCTCTTATACGAGGTCCTACGCTTGACCTACCTCACCGAGAATAAACGTCTCCATCTGAATGGGTACATGTGAAACCTCTTCTTGGACTCAAATTCTCTCTTTCTGTGGAGGGGTATTGGACCCACCATAATTAAAACACCTGTGGCTAGGAGGCGGGGAGTGCACGATCAGAAGGCTAAAGAATACATTTCAAAAACCTGACCTGCACATCCAAACATAGACTGAGTGTGAACAGGTGCTGAACCCAGAGTCGCCAACTCGTATATAGTTAAGTAAAAAGGGCAGCACACTGCAGCGCCAAAACATGCAAACTTGAAAACACGAAATTTGAACTGCATTACTGCATTAGAAATATGAAAAATAAGAGCTTTTCACATGTACCCATTCAGATGGAGACGTTTATTCTCGGTGAGGTAGGTCAAGCGTAGGACCTCGTATAAGAGAGATGCCGTAAAGTGGCTACGAGGTACACATAAATATGGCCATTTTTATGCGCTAAAAGCTCTCATTTTTCATATTTCTAATGCAGTAATGCAGTTCAAATTTCGTGTTTTCAAGTTTGCATGTTTTGGCGCTGCAGTGTGCTGCCCTTTTTACTTAACTATATACGAGTTGGCGACTCTGGGTTCAGCACCTGTTCACACTCAGTCTATGTTTGGATGTGCAGGTCAGGTTTTTGAAATGTATTCTTTAGCCTTCTGATCGTGCACTCCCCGCCTCCTAGCCACAGGTGTTTTAATTATGGTGGGTCCAATACCCCTCCACAGAAAGAGAGAATTTGAGTCCAAGAAGAGGTTTCACATGTTCCCATTCAGATGGAGACGTTTATTCTCGGTGAGGTAGGTCAAGCGTAGGACCTCGTATAAGAGAGATGCCGTAAAGTGGCTACGAGGTACACATAAATATGGCCATTTTTATGCGCTAAAAGCTCTCATTTTTCATATTTCTAATGCAGTAATGCAGTTCAAATTTCGTGTTTTCAAGTTTGCATGTTTTGGCGCTGCAGTGTGCTGCCCTTTTTACTTAACTATATACGAGTTGGCGACTCTGGGTTCAGCACCTGTTCACACTCAGTCTATGTTTGGATGTGCAGGTCAGGTTTTTGAAATGTATTCTTTAGCCTTCTGATCGTGCACTCCCCGCCTCCTAGCCACAGGTGTTTTAATTATGGTGGGTCCAATACCCCTCCACAGAAAGAGAGAATTTGAGTCCAAGAAGAGGTTTCACATGTACCCATTCAGATGGAGACGTTTATTCTCGGTGAGGTAGGTCAAGCGTAGGACCTCGTATAAGAGAGATGCCGTAAAGTGGCTACGAGGTACACATAAATATGGCCATTTTTATGCGCTAAAAGCTCTCATTTTTCATATTTCTAATGCAGTAATGCAGTTCAAATTTCGTGTTTTCAAGTTTGCATGTTTTGGCGCTGCAGTGTGCTGCCCTTTTTACTTAACTATATACGAGTTGGCGACTCTGGGTTCAGCACCTGTTCACACTCAGTCTATGTTTGGATGTGCAGGTCAGGTTTTTGAAATGTATTCTTTAGCCTTCTGATCGTGCACTCCCCGCCTCCTAGCCACAGGTGTTTTAATTATGGTGGGTCCAATACCCCTCCACAGAAAGAGAGAATTTGAGTCCAAGAAGAGGTTTCACATGTACCCATTCAGATGGAGACGTTTATTCTCGGTGAGGTAGGTCAAGCGTAGGACCTCGTATAAGAGAGATGCCGTAAAGTGGCTACGAGGTACACATAAATATGGCCATTTTTATGCGCTAAAAGCTCTCATTTTTCATATTTCTAATGCAGTAATGCAGTTCAAATTTCGTGTTTTCAAGTTTGCATGTTTTGGCGCTGCAGTGTGCTGCCCTTTTTACTTAACTATATACGAGTTGGCGACTCTGGGTTCAGCACCTGTTCACACTCAGTCTATGTTTGGATGTGCAGGTCAGGTTTTTGAAATGTATTCTTTAGCCTTCTGATCGTGCACTCCCCGCCTCCTAGCCACAGGTGTTTTAATTATGGTGGGTCCAATACCCCTCCACAGAAAGAGAGAATTTGAGTCCAAGAAGAGGTTTCACATGTACCCATTCAGATGGAGACGTTTATTCTCGGTGAGGTAGGTCAAGCGTAGGACCTCGTATAAGAGAGATGCCGTAAAGTGGCTACGAGGTACACATAAATATGGCCATTTTTATGCGCTAAAAGCTCTCATTTTTCATATTTCTAATGCAGTAATGCAGTTCAAATTTCGTGTTTTCAAGTTTGCATGTTTTGGCGCTGCAGTGTGCTGCCCTTTTTACTTAACTATATACGAGTTGGCGACTCTGGGTTCAGCACCTGTTCACACTCAGTCTATGTTTGGATGTGCAGGTCAGGTTTTTGAAATGTATTCTTTAGCCTTCTGATCGTGCACTCCCCGCCTCCTAGCCACAGGTGTTTTAATTATGGTGGGTCCAATACCCCTCCACAGAAAGAGAGAATTTGAGTCCAAGAAGAGGTTTCACATGTACCCATTCAGATGGAGACGTTTATTCTCGGTGAGGTAGGTCAAGCGTAGGACCTCGTATAAGAGAGATGCCGTAAAGTGGCTACGAGGTACACATAAATATGGCCATTTTTATGCGCTAAAAGCTCTCATTTTTCATATTTCTAATGCAGTAATGCAGTTCAAATTTCGTGTTTTCAAGTTTGCATGTTTTGGCGCTGCAGTGTGCTGCCCTTTTTACTTAACTATATACGAGTTGGCGACTCTGGGTTCAGCACCTGTTCACACTCAGTCTATGTTTGGATGTGCAGGTCAGGTTTTTGAAATGTATTCTTTAGCCTTCTGATCGTGCACTCCCCGCCTCCTAGCCACAGGTGTTTTAATTATGGTGGGTCCAATACCCCTCCACAGAAAGAGAGAATTTGAGTCCAAGAAGAGGTTTCACATGTACCCATTCAGATGGAGACGTTTATTCTCGGTGAGGTAGGTCAAGCGTAGGACCTCGTATAAGAGAGATGCCGTAAAGTGGCTACGAGGTACACATAAATATGGCCATTTTTATGCGCTAAAAGCTCTCATTTTTCATATTTCTAATGCAGTAATGCAGTTCAAATTTCGTGTTTTCAAGTTTGCATGTTTTGGCGCTGCAGTGTGCTGCCCTTTTTACTTAACTATATACGAGTTGGCGACTCTGGGTTCAGCACCTGTTCACACTCAGTCTATGTTTGGATGTGCAGGTCAGGTTTTTGAAATGTATTCTTTAGCCTTCTGATCGTGCACTCCCCGCCTCCTAGCCACAGGTGTTTTAATTATGGTGGGTCCAATACCCCTCCACAGAAAGAGAGAATTTGAGTCCAAGAAGAGGTTTCACATGTACCCATTCAGATGGAGACGTTTATTCTCGGTGAGGTAGGTCAAGCGTAGGACCTCGTATAAGAGAGATGCCGTAAAGTGGCTACGAGGTACACATAAATATGGCCATTTTTATGCGCTAAAAGCTCTCATTTTTCATATTTCTAATGCAGTAATGCAGTTCAAATTTCGTGTTTTCAAGTTTGCATGTTTTGGCGCTGCAGTGTGCTGCCCTTTTTACTTAACTATATACGAGTTGGCGACTCTGGGTTCAGCACCTGTTCACACTCAGTCTATGTTTGGATGTGCAGGTCAGGTTTTTGAAATGTATTCTTTAGCCTTCTGATCGTGCACTCCCCGCCTCCTAGCCACAGGTGTTTTAATTATGGTGGGTCCAATACCCCTCCACAGAAAGAGAGAATTTGAGTCCAAGAAGAGGTTTCACATGTACCCATTCAGATGGAGACGTTTATTCTCGGTGAGGTAGGTCAAGCGTAGGACCTCGTATAAGAGAGATGCCGTAAAGTGGCTACGAGGTACACATAAATATGGCCATTTTTATGCGCTAAAAGCTCTCATTTTTCATATTTCTAATGCAGTAATGCAGTTCAAATTTCGTGTTTTCAAGTTTGCATGTTTTGGCGCTGCAGTGTGCTGCCCTTTTTACTTAACTATATACGAGTTGGCGACTCTGGGTTCAGCACCTGTTCACACTCAGTCTATGTTTGGATGTGCAGGTCAGGTTTTTGAAATGTATTCTTTAGCCTTCTGATCGTGCACTCCCCGCCTCCTAGCCACAGGTGTTTTAATTATGGTGGGTCCAATACCCCTCCACAGAAAGAGAGAATTTGAGTCCAAGAAGAGGTTTCACATGTACCCATTCAGATGGAGACGTTTATTCTCGGTGAGGTAGGTCAAGCGTAGGACCTCGTATAAGAGAGATGCCGTAAAGTGGCTACGAGGTACACATAAATATGGCCATTTTTATGCGCTAAAAGCTCTCATTTTTCATATTTCTAATGCAGTAATGCAGTTCAAATTTCGTGTTTTCAAGTTTGCATGTTTTGGCGCTGCAGTGTGCTGCCCTTTTTACTTAACTATATACGAGTTGGCGACTCTGGGTTCAGCACCTGTTCACACTCAGTCTATGTTTGGATGTGCAGGTCAGGTTTTTGAAATGTATTCTTTAGCCTTCTGATCGTGCACTCCCCGCCTCCTAGCCACAGGTGTTTTAATTATGGTGGGTCCAATACCCCTCCACAGAAAGAGAGAATTTGAGTCCAAGAAGAGGTTTCACATGTACCCATTCAGATGGAGACGTTTATTCTCGGTGAGGTAGGTCAAGCGTAGGACCTCGTATAAGAGAGATGCCGTAAAGTGGCTACGAGGTACACATAAATATGGCCATTTTTATGCGCTAAAAGCTCTCATTTTTCATATTTCTAATGCAGTAATGCAGTTCAAATTTCGTGTTTTCAAGTTTGCATGTTTTGGCGCTGCAGTGTGCTGCCCTTTTTACTTAACTATATACGAGTTGGCGACTCTGGGTTCAGCACCTGTTCACACTCAGTCTATGTTTGGATGTGCAGGTCAGGTTTTTGAAATGTATTCTTTAGCCTTCTGATCGTGCACTCCCCGCCTCCTAGCCACAGGTGTTTTAATTATGGTGGGTCCAATACCCCTCCACAGAAAGAGAGAATTTGAGTCCAAGAAGAGGTTTCACATGTACCCATTCAGATGGAGACGTTTATTCTCGGTGAGGTAGGTCAAGCGTAGGACCTCGTATAAGAGAGATGCCGTAAAGTGGCTACGAGGTACACATAAATATGGCCATTTTTATGCGCTAAAAGCTCTCATTTTTCATATTTCTAATGCAGTAATGCAGTTCAAATTTCGTGTTTTCAAGTTTGCATGTTTTGGCGCTGCAGTGTGCTGCCCTTTTTACTTAACTATATACGAGTTGGCGACTCTGGGTTCAGCACCTGTTCACACTCAGTCTATGTTTGGATGTGCAGGTCAGGTTTTTGAAATGTATTCTTTAGCCTTCTGATCGTGCACTCCCCGCCTCCTAGCCACAGGTGTTTTAATTATGGTGGGTCCAATACCCCTCCACAGAAAGAGAGAATTTGAGTCCAAGAAGAGGTTTCACATGTACCCATTCAGATGGAGACGTTTATTCTCGGTGAGGTAGGTCAAGCGTAGGACCTCGTATAAGAGAGATGCCGTAAAGTGGCTACGAGGTACACATAAATATGGCCATTTTTATGCGCTAAAAGCTCTCATTTTTCATATTTCTAATGCAGTAATGCAGTTCAAATTTCGTGTTTTCAAGTTTGCATGTTTTGGCGCTGCAGTGTGCTGCCCTTTTTACTTAACTATATACGAGTTGGCGACTCTGGGTTCAGCACCTGTTCACACTCAGTCTATGTTTGGATGTGCAGGTCAGGTTTTTGAAATGTATTCTTTAGCCTTCTGATCGTGCACTCCCCGCCTCCTAGCCACAGGTGTTTTAATTATGGTGGGTCCAATACCCCTCCACAGAAAGAGAGAATTTGAGTCCAAGAAGAGGTTTCACATGTACCCATTCAGATGGAGACGTTTATTCTCGGTGAGGTAGGTCAAGCGTAGGACCTCGTATAAGAGAGATGCCGTAAAGTGGCTACGAGGTACACATAAATATGGCCATTTTTATGCGCTAAAAGCTCTCATTTTTCATATTTCTAATGCAGTAATGCAGTTCAAATTTCGTGTTTTCAAGTTTGCATGTTTTGGCGCTGCAGTGTGCTGCCCTTTTTACTTAACTATATACGAGTTGGCGACTCTGGGTTCAGCACCTGTTCACACTCAGTCTATGTTTGGATGTGCAGGTCAGGTTTTTGAAATGTATTCTTTAGCCTTCTGATCGTGCACTCCCCGCCTCCTAGCCACAGGTGTTTTAATTATGGTGGGTCCAATACCCCTCCACAGAAAGAGAGAATTTGAGTCCAAGAAGAGGTTTCACATGTACCCATTCAGATGGAGACGTTTATTCTCGGTGAGGTAGGTCAAGCGTAGGACCTCGTATAAGAGAGATGCCGTAAAGTGGCTACGAGGTACACATAAATATGGCCATTTTTATGCGCTAAAAGCTCTCATTTTTCATATTTCTAATGCAGTAATGCAGTTCAAATTTCGTGTTTTCAAGTTTGCATGTTTTGGCGCTGCAGTGTGCTGCCCTTTTTACTTAACTATATACGAGTTGGCGACTCTGGGTTCAGCACCTGTTCACACTCAGTCTATGTTTGGATGTGCAGGTCAGGTTTTTGAAATGTATTCTTTAGCCTTCTGATCGTGCACTCCCCGCCTCCTAGCCACAGGTGTTTTAATTATGGTGGGTCCAATACCCCTCCACAGAAAGAGAGAATTTGAGTCCAAGAAGAGGTTTCACATGTACCCATTCAGATGGAGACGTTTATTCTCGGTGAGGTAGGTCAAGCGTAGGACCTCGTATAAGAGAGATGCCGTAAAGTGGCTACGAGGTACACATAAATATGGCCATTTTTATGCGCTAAAAGCTCTCATTTTTCATATTTCTAATGCAGTAATGCAGTTCAAATTTCGTGTTTTCAAGTTTGCATGTTTTGGCGCTGCAGTGTGCTGCCCTTTTTACTTAACTATATACGAGTTGGCGACTCTGGGTTCAGCACCTGTTCACACTCAGTCTATGTTTGGATGTGCAGGTCAGGTTTTTGAAATGTATTCTTTAGCCTTCTGATCGTGCACTCCCCGCCTCCTAGCCACAGGTGTTTTAATTATGGTGGGTCCAATACCCCTCCACAGAAAGAGAGAATTTGAGTCCAAGAAGAGGTTTCACATGTACCCATTCAGATGGAGACGTTTATTCTCGGTGAGGTAGGTCAAGCGTAGGACCTCGTATAAGAGAGATGCCGTAAAGTGGCTACGAGGTACACATAAATATGGCCATTTTTATGCGCTAAAAGCTCTCATTTTTCATATTTCTAATGCAGTAATGCAGTTCAAATTTCGTGTTTTCAAGTTTGCATGTTTTGGCGCTGCAGTGTGCTGCCCTTTTTACTTAACTATATACGAGTTGGCGACTCTGGGTTCAGCACCTGTTCACACTCAGTCTATGTTTGGATGTGCAGGTCAGGTTTTTGAAATGTATTCTTTAGCCTTCTGATCATGCACTCCCCGCCTCCTAGCCACAGGTGTTTTAATTATGGTGGGTCCAATACCCCTCCACAGAAAGAGAGAATTTGAGTCCAAGAAGAGGTTTCACATGTACCCATTCAGATGGAGACGTTTATTCTCGGTGAGGTAGGTCAAGCGTAGGACCTCGTATAAGAGAGATGCCGTAAAGTGGCTACGAGGTACACATAAATATGGCCATTTTTATGCGCTAAAAGCTCTCATTTTTCATATTTCTAATGCAGTAATGCAGTTCAAATTTCGTGTTTTCAAGTTTGCATGTTTTGGCGCTGCAGTGTGCTGCCCTTTTTACTTAACTATATACGAGTTGGCGACTCTGGGTTCAGCACCTGTTCACACTCAGTCTATGTTTGGATGTGCAGGTCAGGTTTTTGAAATGTATTCTTTAGCCTTCTGATCGTGCACTCCCCGCCTCCTAGCCACAGGTGTTTTAATTATGGTGGGTCCAATACCCCTCCACAGAAAGAGAGAATTTGAGTCCAAGAAGAGGTTTCACATGTACCCATTCAGATGGAGACGTTTATTCTCGGTGAGGTAGGTCAAGCGTAGGACCTCGTATAAGAGAGATGCCGTAAAGTGGCTACGAGGTACACATAAATATGGCCATTTTTATGCGCTAAAAGCTCTCATTTTTCATATTTCTAATGCAGTAATGCAGTTCAAATTTCGTGTTTTCAAGTTTGCATGTTTTGGCGCTGCAGTGTGCTGCCCTTTTTACTTAACTATATACGAGTTGGCGACTCTGGGTTCAGCACCTGTTCACACTCAGTCTATGTTTGGATGTGCAGGTCAGGTTTTTGAAATGTATTCTTTAGCCTTCTGATCGTGCACTCCCCGCCTCCTAGCCACAGGTGTTTTAATTATGGTGGGTCCAATACCCCTCCACAGAAAGAGAGAATTTGAGTCCAAGAAGAGGTTTCACATGTTCCCATTCAGATGGAGACGTTTATTCTCGGTGAGGTAGGTCAAGCGTAGGACCTCGTATAAGAGAGATGCCGTAAAGTGGCTACGAGGTACACATAAATATGGCCATTTTTATGCGCTAAAAGCTCTCATTTTTCATATTTCTAATGCAGTAATGCAGTTCAAATTTCGTGTTTTCAAGTTTGCATGTTTTGGCGCTGCAGTGTGCTGCCCTTTTTACTTAACTATATACGAGTTGGCGACTCTGGGTTCAGCACCTGTTCACACTCAGTCTATGTTTGGATGTGCAGGTCAGGTTTTTGAAATGTATTCTTTAGCCTTCTGATCGTGCACTCCCCGCCTCCTAGCCACAGGTGTTTTAATTATGGTGGGTCCAATACCCCTCCACAGAAAGAGAGAATTTGAGTCCAAGAAGAGGTTTCACATGTACCCATTCAGATGGAGACGTTTATTCTCGGTGAGGTAGGTCAAGCGTAGGACCTCGTATAAGAGAGATGCCGTAAAGTGGCTACGAGGTACACATAAATATGGCCATTTTTATGCGCTAAAAGCTCTCATTTTTCATATTTCTAATGCAGTAATGCAGTTCAAATTTCGTGTTTTCAAGTTTGCATGTTTTGGCGCTGCAGTGTGCTGCCCTTTTTACTTAACTATATACGAGTTGGCGACTCTGGGTTCAGCACCTGTTCACACTCAGTCTATGTTTGGATGTGCAGGTCAGGTTTTTGAAATGTATTCTTTAGCCTTCTGATCGTGCACTCCCCGCCTCCTAGCCACAGGTGTTTTAATTATGGTGGGTCCAATACCCCTCCACAGAAAGAGAGAATTTGAGTCCAAGAAGAGGTTTCACATGTACCCATTCAGATGGAGACGTTTATTCTCGGTGAGGTAGGTCAAGCGTAGGACCTCGTATAAGAGAGATGCCGTAAAGTGGCTACGAGGTACACATAAATATGGCCATTTTTATGCGCTAAAAGCTCTCATTTTTCATATTTCTAATGCAGTAATGCAGTTCAAATTTCGTGTTTTCAAGTTTGCATGTTTTGGCGCTGCAGTGTGCTGCCCTTTTTACTTAACTATATACGAGTTGGCGACTCTGGGTTCAGCACCTGTTCACACTCAGTCTATGTTTGGATGTGCAGGTCAGGTTTTTGAAATGTATTCTTTAGCCTTCTGATCGTGCACTCCCCGCCTCCTAGCCACAGGTGTTTTAATTATGGTGGGTCCAATACCCCTCCACAGAAAGAGAGAATTTGAGTCCAAGAAGAGGTTTCACATGTACCCATTCAGATGGAGACGTTTATTCTCGGTGAGGTAGGTCAAGCGTAGGACCTCGTATAAGAGAGATGCCGTAAAGTGGCTACGAGGTACACATAAATATGGCCATTTTTATGCGCTAAAAGCTCTCATTTTTCATATTTCTAATGCAGTAATGCAGTTCAAATTTCGTGTTTTCAAGTTTGCATGTTTTGGCGCTGCAGTGTGCTGCCCTTTTTACTTAACTATATACGAGTTGGCGACTCTGGGTTCAGCACCTGTTCACACTCAGTCTATGTTTGGATGTGCAGGTCAGGTTTTTGAAATGTATTCTTTAGCCTTCTGATCGTGCACTCCCCGCCTCCTAGCCACAGGTGTTTTAATTATGGTGGGTCCAATACCCCTCCACAGAAAGAGAGAATTTGAGTCCAAGAAGAGGTTTCACATGTACCCATTCAGATGGAGACGTTTATTCTCGGTGAGGTAGGTCAAGCGTAGGACCTCGTATAAGAGAGATGCCGTAAAGTGGCTACGAGGTACACATAAATATGGCCATTTTTATGCGCTAAAAGCTCTCATTTTTCATATTTCTAATGCAGTAATGCAGTTCAAATTTCGTGTTTTCAAGTTTGCATGTTTTGGCGCTGCAGTGTGCTGCCCTTTTTACTTAACTATATACGAGTTGGCGACTCTGGGTTCAGCACCTGTTCACACTCAGTCTATGTTTGGATGTGCAGGTCAGGTTTTTGAAATGTATTCTTTAGCCTTCTGATCGTGCACTCCCCGCCTCCTAGCCACAGGTGTTTTAATTATGGTGGGTCCAATACCCCTCCACAGAAAGAGAGAATTTGAGTCCAAGAAGAGGTTTCACATGTACCCATTCAGATGGAGACGTTTATTCTCGGTGAGGTAGGTCAAGCGTAGGACCTCGTATAAGAGAGATGCCGTAAAGTGGCTACGAGGTACACATAAATATGGCCATTTTTATGCGCTAAAAGCTCTCATTTTTCATATTTCTAATGCAGTAATGCAGTTCAAATTTCGTGTTTTCAAGTTTGCATGTTTTGGCGCTGCAGTGTGCTGCCCTTTTTACTTAACTATATACGAGTTGGCGACTCTGGGTTCAGCACCTGTTCACACTCAGTCTATGTTTGGATGTGCAGGTCAGGTTTTTGAAATGTATTCTTTAGCCTTCTGATCGTGCACTCCCCGCCTCCTAGCCACAGGTGTTTTAATTATGGTGGGTCCAATACCCCTCCACAGAAAGAGAGAATTTGAGTCCAAGAAGAGGTTTCACATGTACCCATTCAGATGGAGACGTTTATTCTCGGTGAGGTAGGTCAAGCGTAGGACCTCGTATAAGAGAGATGCCGTAAAGTGGCTACGAGGTACACATAAATATGGCCATTTTTATGCGCTAAAAGCTCTCATTTTTCATATTTCTAATGCAGTAATGCAGTTCAAATTTCGTGTTTTCAAGTTTGCATGTTTTGGCGCTGCAGTGTGCTGCCCTTTTTACTTAACTATATACGAGTTGGCGACTCTGGGTTCAGCACCTGTTCACACTCAGTCTATGTTTGGATGTGCAGGTCAGGTTTTTGAAATGTATTCTTTAGCCTTCTGATCGTGCACTCCCCGCCTCCTAGCCACAGGTGTTTTAATTATGGTGGGTCCAATACCCCTCCACAGAAAGAGAGAATTTGAGTCCAAGAAGAGGTTTCACATGTACCCATTCAGATGGAGACGTTTATTCTCGGTGAGGTAGGTCAAGCGTAGGACCTCGTATAAGAGAGATGCCGTAAAGTGGCTACGAGGTACACATAAATATGGCCATTTTTATGCGCTAAAAGCTCTCATTTTTCATATTTCTAATGCAGTAATGCAGTTCAAATTTCGTGTTTTCAAGTTTGCATGTTTTGGCGCTGCAGTGTGCTGCCCTTTTTACTTAACTATATACGAGTTGGCGACTCTGGGTTCAGCACCTGTTCACACTCAGTCTATGTTTGGATGTGCAGGTCAGGTTTTTGAAATGTATTCTTTAGCCTTCTGATCGTGCACTCCCCGCCTCCTAGCCACAGGTGTTTTAATTATGGTGGGTCCAATACCCCTCCACAGAAAGAGAGAATTTGAGTCCAAGAAGAGGTTTCACATGTACCCATTCAGATGGAGACGTTTATTCTCGGTGAGGTAGGTCAAGCGTAGGACCTCGTATAAGAGAGATGCCGTAAAGTGGCTACGAGGTACACATAAATATGGCCATTTTTATGCGCTAAAAGCTCTCATTTTTCATATTTCTAATGCAGTAATGCAGTTCAAATTTCGTGTTTTCAAGTTTGCATGTTTTGGCGCTGCAGTGTGCTGCCCTTTTTACTTAACTATATACGAGTTGGCGACTCTGGGTTCAGCACCTGTTCACACTCAGTCTATGTTTGGATGTGCAGGTCAGGTTTTTGAAATGTATTCTTTAGCCTTCTGATCGTGCACTCCCCGCCTCCTAGCCACAGGTGTTTTAATTATGGTGGGTCCAATACCCCTCCACAGAAAGAGAGAATTTGAGTCCAAGAAGAGGTTTCACATGTACCCATTCAGATGGAGACGTTTATTCTCGGTGAGGTAGGTCAAGCGTAGGACCTCGTATAAGAGAGATGCCGTAAAGTGGCTACGAGGTACACATAAATATGGCCATTTTTATGCGCTAAAAGCTCTCATTTTTCATATTTCTAATGCAGTAATGCAGTTCAAATTTCGTGTTTTCAAGTTTGCATGTTTTGGCGCTGCAGTGTGCTGCCCTTTTTACTTAACTATATACGAGTTGGCGACTCTGGGTTCAGCACCTGTTCACACTCAGTCTATGTTTGGATGTGCAGGTCAGGTTTTTGAAATGTATTCTTTAGCCTTCTGATCGTGCACTCCCCGCCTCCTAGCCACAGGTGTTTTAATTATGGTGGGTCCAATACCCCTCCACAGAAAGAGAGAATTTGAGTCCAAGAAGAGGTTTCACATGTACCCATTCAGATGGAGACGTTTATTCTCGGTGAGGTAGGTCAAGCGTAGGACCTCGTATAAGAGAGATGCCGTAAAGTGGCTACGAGGTACACATAAATATGGCCATTTTTATGCGCTAAAAGCTCTCATTTTTCATATTTCTAATGCAGTAATGCAGTTCAAATTTCGTGTTTTCAAGTTTGCATGTTTTGGCGCTGCAGTGTGCTGCCCTTTTTACTTAACTATATACGAGTTGGCGACTCTGGGTTCAGCACCTGTTCACACTCAGTCTATGTTTGGATGTGCAGGTCAGGTTTTTGAAATGTATTCTTTAGCCTTCTGATCGTGCACTCCCCGCCTCCTAGCCACAGGTGTTTTAATTATGGTGGGTCCAATACCCCTCCACAGAAAGAGAGAATTTGAGTCCAAGAAGAGGTTTCACATGTACCCATTCAGATGGAGACGTTTATTCTCGGTGAGGTAGGTCAAGCGTAGGACCTCGTATAAGAGAGATGCCGTAAAGTGGCTACGAGGTACACATAAATATGGCCATTTTTATGCGCTAAAAGCTCTCATTTTTCATATTTCTAATGCAGTAATGCAGTTCAAATTTCGTGTTTTCAAGTTTGCATGTTTTGGCGCTGCAGTGTGCTGCCCTTTTTACTTAACTATATACGAGTTGGCGACTCTGGGTTCAGCACCTGTTCACACTCAGTCTATGTTTGGATGTGCAGGTCAGGTTTTTGAAATGTATTCTTTAGCCTTCTGATCGTGCACTCCCCGCCTCCTAGCCACAGGTGTTTTAATTATGGTGGGTCCAATACCCCTCCACAGAAAGAGAGAATTTGAGTCCAAGAAGAGGTTTCACATGTACCCATTCAGATGGAGACGTTTATTCTCGGTGAGGTAGGTCAAGCGTAGGACCTCGTATAAGAGAGATGCCGTAAAGTGGCTACGAGGTACACATAAATATGGCCATTTTTATGCGCTAAAAGCTCTCATTTTTCATATTTCTAATGCAGTAGTGCAGTTCAAATTTCGTGTTTTCAAGTTTGCATGTTTTGGCGCTGCAGTGTGCTGCCCTTTTTACTTAACTATATACGAGTTGGCGACTCTGGGTTCAGCACCTGTTCACACTCAGTCTATGTTTGGATGTGCAGGTCAGGTTTTTGAAATGTATTCTTTAGCCTTCTGATCGTGCACTCCCCGCCTCCTAGCCACAGGTGTTTTAATTATGGTGGGTCCAATACCCCTCCACAGAAAGAGAGAATTTGAGTCCAAGAAGAGGTTTCACATGTTCCCATTCAGATGGAGACGTTTATTCTCGGTGAGGTAGGTCAAGCGTAGGACCTCGTATAAGAGAGATGCCGTAAAGTGGCTACGAGGTACACATAAATATGGCCATTTTTATGCGCTAAAAGCTCTCATTTTTCATATTTCTAATGCAGTAATGCAGTTCAAATTTCGTGTTTTCAAGTTTGCATGTTTTGGCGCTGCAGTGTGCTGCCCTTTTTACTTAACTATATACGAGTTGGCGACTCTGGGTTCAGCACCTGTTCACACTCAGTCTATGTTTGGATGTGCAGGTCAGGTTTTTGAAATGTATTCTTTAGCCTTCTGATCGTGCACTCCCCGCCTCCTAGCCACAGGTGTTTTAATTATGGTGGGTCCAATACCCCTCCACAGAAAGAGAGAATTTGAGTCCAAGAAGAGGTTTCACATGTACCCATTCAGATGGAGACGTTTATTCTCGGTGAGGTAGGTCAAGCGTAGGACCTCGTATAAGAGAGATGCCGTAAAGTGGCTACGAGGTACACATAAATATGGCCATTTTTATGCGCTAAAAGCTCTCATTTTTCATATTTCTAATGCAGTAATGCAGTTCAAATTTCGTGTTTTCAAGTTTGCATGTTTTGGCGCTGCAGTGTGCTGCCCTTTTTACTTAACTATATACGAGTTGGCGACTCTGGGTTCAGCACCTGTTCACACTCAGTCTATGTTTGGATGTGCAGGTCAGGTTTTTGAAATGTATTCTTTAGCCTTCTGATCGTGCACTCCCCGCCTCCTAGCCACAGGTGTTTTAATTATGGTGGGTCCAATACCCCTCCACAGAAAGAGAGAATTTGAGTCCAAGAAGAGGTTTCACATGTACCCATTCAGATGGAGACGTTTATTCTCGGTGAGGTAGGTCAAGCGTAGGACCTCGTATAAGAGAGATGCCGTAAAGTGGCTACGAGGTACACATAAATATGGCCATTTTTATGCACTAAAAGCTCTCATTTTTCATATTTCTAATGCAGTAATGCAGTTCAAATTTCGTGTTTTCAAGTTTGCATGTTTTGGCGCTGCAGTGTGCTGCCCTTTTTACTTAACTATATACGAGTTGGCGACTCTGGGTTCAGCACCTGTTCACACTCAGTCTATGTTTGGATGTGCAGGTCAGGTTTTTGAAATGTATTCTTTAGCCTTCTGATCGTGCACTCCCCGCCTCCTAGCCACAGGTGTTTTAATTATGGTGGGTCCAATACCCCTCCACAGAAAGAGAGAATTTGAGTCCAAGAAGAGGTTTCACATGTACCCATTCAGATGGAGACGTTTATTCTCGGTGAGGTAGGTCAAGCGTAGGACCTCGTATAAGAGAGATGCCGTAAAGTGGCTACGAGGTACACATAAATATGGCCATTTTTATGCGCTAAAAGCTCTCATTTTTCATATTTCTAATGCAGTAATGCAGTTCAAATTTCGTGTTTTCAAGTTTGCATGTTTTGGCGCTGCAGTGTGCTGCCCTTTTTACTTAACTATATACGAGTTGGCGACTCTGGGTTCAGCACCTGTTCACACTCAGTCTATGTTTGGATGTGCAGGTCAGGTTTTTGAAATGTTTTAATGAAATAAACACACCGTTTGTTGTAATATTTTATTGTACGCTCAATCCACTGGCTGAAGACCCTCGCTCTGTGACAAAGAAAAAATAATAAACCAACAATATACATACCTTCCGTAGATCTGTAACGTCCCCGTTGTAAATCCATTAATTTTTTTACAGCCAGGATCTCTGCTAATGCAGCGCTGCTCGTGGCTGTTAAACCCCAGCGAATGAATGGAAACTAGGTCATTGACCTGTAGTTACCTTCATTCGCGGTGATGCGCCCTCTGCTGGATGTCCTTTGAGCGTGGGAAAAAATCAGAAAAGTTTCCAGGCTCGAGTTCAAATGAGGACAACCAGCAGAGGGCGCCTCACCGCGAATGAAGGTAACTACAGGTCATTGACCTAGTTCCCATTCATTCGCTGGGGTTTTACAGCCACGAGCAGAGCTACATTAGCAGAGCTCCTGGCTGTAAAAAAAAATCAACCCCTTCAGATGGATTTACAACGTGGGACGTTACAGATCTACGGAAGGTATGTATATTGTTGGTGTTAGGGACTGGCGGAACACACCAAGTATAGATGATATGAAACTAGGTGTGTTCGCAGTCCGAGGTCCACCGTGCAGGTATAAACCCTGCTGCTAGTAAGACGGACTATATGGCGGTACTATAAGTATACACGCACGGGTTAACTACACCCTGCGTGAAGGAAGCGATCCTGTTGCATCACAGGACCGCGGTACCGCACATAGAGCGCGAGCAAGAAGTCAGCGAACACAAGCCCAACTCAGGATTGAAGTCCGATTAGACCACTTGCTGGCACAACACCGCAACTGGGTGTGTAAGGAAACTATTAAATAGTGTATAGAGGCACGAGAGTGAATGCGGTGCCGCACTGACGGATGCCACTAACCACCCAGGCTTGGGAAAGGAAAGCGCAGAGGAAGCGCACGGCGCCGTACTGGCAGACACAGCAACTGGACGCTGTGATGTGTGTTACGTGCAGATGGCTAGTCGGGCGCTAGATAGCTACCATCATCCGCGAGCAGTCAACAACACTAGGGAGGGATACTTAGGAGCTTTCATCCATCGACATACATCCATCTACACACACACATTATAACAAGACAATACTAGCGCATGGCCGTGCGGTCATGCGCAGTTTATATAGTTGCAGCACAGGAAGCAGCTACAGAAGTTTTGCCCTTTCAGGACCTGCCAAGAGGACCAATGGGATGTGCTGCAGTGCCTGAGCATGTGACCCTCGATCTCCAACGGGAGATCTTGCCCTGGGCATGCTCAGTGTGTGCAAATAAGGACTTAGTCCCAGAGAAGCCCACTCGCCGCAGATCAGTGCAGGGTACAACAGGAGAGCCAGAAAAGGCAGCAGTAACCCCCTGCACAGAATCAGTCCCAGCAAGACGCTGGGAGCGACGCCTCCGCTGAGCAGAGCCCACTGCGGCCGAAGCAGAATGGGAGACCGCAACAGACACGGATCGAGATTCCCCCTGTGCAGCAGAGGAAACTCGACTCCTAACATTACTCCCCCTCCTAGGGCCCCCCCCTCCTTGAGCCTCACTACGCTCAAAAGCTGCAATAAGCAGCGGAGCCCGAATGTGCTCCACAGGCTCCCAGGTTCTATCCTCTGGGCCGTGACCCTTCCAGTCCACCAGATAAAATTTCTTGCCACGTACCACCTTGCACCCCACAATAGCATTCACCTCAAACTCATCCGTGGATGAACCCGATGTCCCAGCAGATGACTCAGAAAACCGGGACAAATGAACGGGCTTAAAGAGGAAAAAACACCAAAAACAGGCAAAGATGCTTACCTGTCTAAACAGGCCTCAATACAAATGCACAAGCAGGGTGCAGCGGACCCAAACAAAATAGCAAATGCACAGGTGCAATACCTAATGAAACAGCCAGCCTTCAATAAGGGTTTGGCCTTGTGGTACACCAATGCACTAAGATAAAATACTCTGTATGTGGCGTGTTCACACAAGGAATACAAAGCATCTGGCTACAGACCCAAACAAAATAGCAAATGCACAGGTGCAATACCTAATGAAACAGCCAGCCTTCAATAAGGGTTCTGTACACTGTGGCCTCTGTTCGCACAGGATGCTTTTTAGCACTGGGCAGCCCGCCATAGGGTGTTATTAATAGGCTGTAGCCAGATGCTTTGTATTCCTTGTGTGAACACGCCACATACAGAATATTTTATCTTAGTGCATTGGTGTACCACAAGGCCAAACCCTTATTGAAGGCTGGCTGTTTCATTAGGTATTGCACCTGTGCATTTGCTATTTTGTTTGGGTCCGCTGCACCCTGTTTGTGCATTTGTATTGAGGCCTGTTTAGACAGGTAAGCATCTTTGCCTGTTTTTGGTGTTTTTTCTTGAATGTGTCCTTTTTGGTGTTTTTCATGTTAGAGTAGGACTGGTAATACGTAAGGACCCTTGGCGTGGGTTGCCAGCTTACATATTATGGCCCTAATATCAACTAAGACCTTACATATATTTATATGTTTTTTTGGACGTATATTTTTTGCAGGGTGCAGCTGGGCCCGAATTGTTCTGTACACTGTGGCCTCTGTTCGCACAGGATGCTTTTTAGCACTGGGCAGCCCGCCATAGGGCGTTATTAATAGGCTGTAGCCAGATGCTTTGTATTCCTTGTGTGAACACGCCACATACAGAGTATTTTATCTTAGTGCATTGGTGTACCACAAGGCCAAACCCTTATTGAAGGCTGGCTGTTTTATTAGGTATTGCACCTGTGCATTTGCTATTTTGTTTGGGTCCGCTGCACCCTGCTTGTGCATTTGTATTGAGGCCTGTTTAGACAGGTAAGCATCTTTGCCTGTTTTTGGTGTTATTTCTTGAATGTGTCCTTTTTTGGTGTTTTTCATGTTAGAGTAGGACTGGCAATACGTAAGGACCCTTGGCGTGGGTTGCCAGCTTCCATATTATGGCCCTAATATCAACTAAGACCTTACATATATTTATATGTTTTTTTGCACGTATATTTTTTGCAGGGTGCAGCTGGGCCCGAATTGTTCTGTACACTGTGGCCTCTGTTCGCACAGGATGCTTTTTAGCACTGGGCAGCCCGCCATAGGGCGTTATTAATAGGCTGTAGCCAGATACTTTGTATTCCTTGTGTGAACACGCCACATACAGAGTATTTTATCTTAGTGCATTGGTGTACCACAAGGCCAAACCCTTATTGAAGGCTGGCTGTTTCATTAGGTATTGCACCTGTGCATTTGCTATTTTGTTTGGGTCCGCTGCACCCTGCTTGTGCATTTGTATTGAGGCCTGTTTAGACAGGTAAGCATCTTTGCCTGTTTTTGGTGTTTTTTCTTGAATGTGTCCTTTTTTGGTGTTTTTCATGTTAGAGTAGGCCTGGCAATACGTAAGGACCCTTGGCGTGGGTTGCCAGCTTCCATATTATGGCCCTAATATCAACTAAGACCTTACATATATTTATATGTTTTTTTGCACGTATATTTTTTGCAGGGTGCAGCTGGGCCCGAATTGTTCTGTACACTGTGGCCTCTGTTCGCACAGGATGCTTTTTAGCACTGGGCAGCCCGCCATAGGGCGTTATTAATAGGCTGTAGCCAGATGCTTTGTATTCCTTGTGTGAACACGCCACATACAGAGTATTTTATCTTAGTGCATTGGTGTACCACACGGCCAAACCCTTATTGAATGCTGGCTATTTCATTAGGTATTGCACCTGTGCATTTGCTATTTTGTTTGGGTCCGCTGCACCCTGCTTGTGCATTTGTATTGAGGCCTGTTTAGACAGGTAAGCATCTTTGCCTGTTTTTGGTGTTTTTTCTTGAATGTGTCCTTTTTTGGTGTTTTTCGGGCTTTAAGAGGGAAACGTGAAAAGTATTGGTGAGCCACACTAAGTCGCCAGGAGCAAAGACCGGAGCGGGGCGCCGGTGTGTATCAGCCGAAACCCTCATTCTCTCCTTGGAGGCCCGGATGGCATCCTGTGTGCGGTCCCAGATGTCACGTACCTCCACCGCCCAGTCTGCCACCCTAGAATCGGTGGATGACACGGGCATGGGCACAGGGACACGCGGATGCTGGCCGTAATTAAGGAGAAAGGGAGTTTGACCAGTGGAATCGGCTACGGCGTTGTTCAAGGCAAATTCCGCCCAAGGTAGCAAAGATGCCCAGTCATCCTGCCTAGCAGAGACGAAATGTCGCAAATATGTCACCAGAGTCGGGTTGGTTCTCTCCACCAACCCATTCGTCTCGGGATGGTATGCAGAGGAGAGGTTTAACTCTATGCTGAGTAAACGGCAGAGCTCTCTCCAAAACCGCGACGCGAACTGGGGACCCCGATCGCTGACAATTTTATCAGGCATACCATGCAATCGGAAAACGTGCTTAATGAACAACACCGCCAAGGCCCGTGCTGAGGGTAACCGAGGAAGCGGCACCAAATGCACCATCTTAGAGAAATGGTCGGTGACAACCCAAATAATGGAGCAGCCACGCGACTTGGGTAAGCCCACCACAAAGTCCATCCCGACCATCTCCCAGGGCCTGTCTGCCACCGGTAGAGGGTAAAGCAACCCAGCAGGCCGTTGCCGAGGAGACCGATTTTGGGCGCAAGAAACGCACGCCTGAATATAGTCCCTGACATCTCGGGCCATATGCGGCCACCAGTATGTTCTCGCCAAAAGCTCAGATGTCCTCTTGGTCCCAAAATGCCCACCCACTCTGGAGGAGTGAGCCCAAGAGAGAACCTCCGGTCGCAAGTTAGCTGGTATGGGGCGCAGACTCTAGCGAAACCGGAGCTACAGTTCTCAGGCTCTCAGAAGGGACAATAAGCCGAGACTCCTCCTCCTCCGATGACACTACGGAGCGGGAGAGAGCGTCAGCACGAACGTTCTTCTCCCCGGAGAGGAAATGGAGAGTAAAATGGAACCGGGAGAAGAACAGGGACCATCTAGCCTGGCGAGAATTCAGCCGCTGGGCCGCTTGTAGATGTACCAAGTTCTTGTGGTCAGTGAAGACTTGGAAGGGAAGGCGAGCTCCCTCCAAGAGATGTCTCCACTCTGAAAAAGCCAACTTCATGGCTAGCAACTCCCTGTCCCCGATGGAATAATTCCTCTCCGCTGGTGTGAAGGTCTTGGAGAAGAAGAAGCAAGGATGCTTCCGACCTTGAGCATCCTTTTGGAAAAGGACTGCTCCAGCACCAACGGATGAGGCATCCACCTCCAAGATAAATGGTTTATCAACATTGGGGCGATGTAGGATGGGAGCGCTAGCGAAGTGTGACTTGATCGAGAGAAAGGCTTTGGAGACCTCCTCTGACCACAACTTGGGATTTGCTCCCTTCTTGGTGAGGGCAACCAAGGGAGCTACCAAAGTTGAGAAGTGTGGGATGAACTGGCGATAGTAATTAATGAACCCCATAAAGCGCTGCACCGCTTTAAGAGAATGGGGTTCCTGCCAGTTCATTACAGCCTGTAGCTTGGCAGGATTCATAGCCAAACCCTGGGCAGAGATGATATAACCAAGGAAAGGCAAGGACTCCGGCTCAAACACACACTTCTCCAACTTGGCGTAGAGGGAGTTTGCCCGTAAGAGGTCGAAGACTTTGCGAACATCTCTCCGATGGGAGTCAATATCTGGAGAGAAGATGAGAATATCATCCAGATAGACTACGACCGAGGTGGTGAGCATATCCCGGTAGATGTCGTTCACAAAGTCTTGGAAAACGGCTGGGGCATTACAGAGCCCGAAGGGCATCACCAGATATTCATAGTGCCCATCCCTGGTGTTAAAAGCCGTCTTCCATTCATCCCCCTCACGGATGTGAATCAGGTTGTAAGCACCCCGCAGATCTAACTTAGTAAATATCCTCGCTCCCCATAGCCTATCAAACAGCTCAGATATCAGGGGTAATGGGTACTTCTTCTTAACGGTGATGGCGTTAAGACCCCTGTAGTCTATACATGGACGTAAGTTTCCAGTCTTCTTCTGTACGAAGAAGAACCCAGCCCCTGCCGGTGACACTGACTTCCTAATGAATCCTCTTGCCAGATTCTCTTGGATGTACTGAGACATTGCCTCCGTCTCCGGGAGAGATAACGGATAGACTCGACCCCGGGGAGGCTCAGCACCAGGCAAGAGGTCAATAGGACAGTCATAGGGGCGGTGAGGCGGAAGGGTCTCCGCAGCTCTTTTGGAGAACACGTCTGCATAGGGCCAATAGTGCTTGGGAAGAGAGGAAAGATCTGCAGGTACCTGTGTAGTAGCAACCTGAACGCACTCCCTCTGACATCTACCCTCGCAGGATTTACTCCATCCCAAAATTCTCCCAGAGGACCACTCAATATGAGGAGAATGGTAGCGAAGCCATGGTATCCCCAACAGGACCTCATCAATTCCCTCAGGAATGACTAATAGGGAGATTATCTCCTGATGTGATGGAGACACAGAAAGCGTGAAAGGAATGGTTTGGTGGGTAATCTGTGAGGGTAGTGTTGACCCATTTACCACTCGAACGGTTACAGGCTTGGCGAGCATCACCAAGGGTATTGCGTGACGCTGGGCAAAAGAGGAAGACATAAAATTACCCTCTGCCCCAGAATCCACGCATAGCTCAACCATAAGAGTGGATGGGCCTATGGTAATTGTCCCCTTGAAGGACAACTTTGAGGCAAACGTCGCCGTGTCTAGTGCACCTCCTCCAACTGCCACTAGACGCTGACGTTTCCCCGACCGCTGAGGACCCTTGGAGGCAAGATGTCCTGACTGCTGGCAAACATGACGGACCCTATGTGCACGGGCGGACTGAGATTTGGATCCCGCTCGTGTCACCTCTAAGGCCTCATGTGACTCAGATGTCTGGATTGGAGATTCCAAAGGTTTGGCGAAGGTGGGAGCCAGCCGAAACCTCTGCCTACACTGGGCTCGCTCTAACCTCCGCTCGTTAAAACGGAGGTCAATACGAGTAGAGACAGTTATTAACTCCTCCAGTGTGGCAGGAATCTCCCTAGTGGCCAGAGCGTCCTTAACGTGATCAGCCAGACCCCTCCAAAATATGGGGATAAGGGCTTTATCCGACCACTCCAGCTCAGAAGCTAAAGTACGGAAGCGGACGGAAAAATGGCTGACCAAGGACTCACCCTGAGTTAATGCCAGTAGTTGGAGCGCTGTGTCATGGGTGACTTGAGGTCCTAATAAGACCTTTTTCAGAGTGCTCAGAAACAACGGAGCACTCTGCACCACATGATCACCACGCTCCCACAGCGGCGTAGCCCACTCCAACGCCCTGTCCGACAAGAGAGAGACAATAAATCCCACCTTAGCCCGCTCTGTAGGAAAACGTGCAGCCAGGAGCTCGAGGTGGATAGAGCACTGACTCACGAATCCCCTACAAGTTTTGCAATCTCCAGAAAATTTTTCTGGCAACGGGAGGTGAGATAATGTCGGAACAGGGGTGGCAGTGGACAAGGTTGCTGCAGCCACGCTAGCAGCCTGTACAGCAACTGCGGTAACATCCACAGCTGAGGTTGAGCTCTCGAGAGCCGTCAACCTACCCTCCAGCTGCTGGATATACCGCAAAGATTGCTGAATGTCCGCCATTTACTAGCCAGACCTTGGCGCTAGTATTATGTTAGGGACTGGCGGAACACACCAAGTATAGATGATATGAAACTAGGTGCGTTCGCAGTCCGAGGTCCACCGTGCAGGTATAAACCCTGCTGCTAGTAAGACGGACTATATGGCGGTACTATAAGTATACACGCACGGGTTAACTACACCCTGCGTGAAGGAAGCGATCCTGTTGCATCACAGGACCGCGGTACCGCACATAGAGCGCGAGCAAGAAGTCAGCGAACACAAGCCCAACTCAGGATTGAAGTCCGAATAGACCACTTGCTGGCACAACACCACAACTGGGTGTGTAAGGAAACTATTAAATAGTGTATAGAGGCACGAGAGTGAATGCGGTGCCGCACTGACGGATGCCACTAACCACCCAGGTTTGGGAAAGGAAAGCGCAGAGGAAGCGCACGGCGCCGTACTGGCAGACACAGCAACTGGACGCTGTGATGTGTGTTACGTGCAGATGGCTAGTCGGGCGCTAGATAGCTACCATCATCCGCGAGCAGTCAACAACACTAGGGAGGGATACTTAGGAGCTTTCATCCATCGACATACATCCATCTACACACACACATTATAACAAGACAATACTAGCGCATGGCCGTGCGGTCATGCGCAGTTTATATAGTTGCAGCACAGGAAGCAGCTACAGAAGTTTTGCCCTTTCAGGACCTGCCAAGAGGACCAATGGGATGTGCTGCAGTGCCTGAGCATGTGACCCTCGATCTCCAACGGGAGATCTTGCCCTGGGCATGCTCAGTGTGTGCAAATAAGGACTTAGTCCCAGAGAAGGCCGCTCGCCGCAGATCAGTGCAGGGTACAACAGGAGAGCCAGAAAAGGCAGCAGTAACCACCTGCACAGAATCAGTCCCAGCAAGACGCTGGGAGCGACGCCTCCGCTGAGCAGAGCCCACTGCGGCCGAAGCAGAATGGGAGACCGCAGCAGACACGGATCGAGATTCCCCCTGTGCAGCAGAGGAAACTCGACTCCTAACAGTTGGTTTATTATTTTTTCTTTGTCACAGAGCGAGGGTCTTCAGCCAGTGGATTGAGCGTACAATAAAATATTACAACAAACAGTGTGTTTATTTCATTAAAAGACTTTTTAATAATGTGTGTGTTTTTTTTAACTCTTTCATACAATTGAATTAATAATGGATAGGTGTCAGAATTGGCAACATCAAAATTGCACCAAAAACTCATCATGGCAATTTAGCCTTAAAGCAATGTTTCATATTCAGACAGTTAAAGCCAAGTCCAAGCAGGGTGAGTGAGTTTGAAAGGAGCGTTCCAGAGTGCACACTGTTGAGGAGAAAGATTAAATATGAAGACTATTAATCATATTTGCACTGCAGCTCACATAGAATACCTGACTCTTTCTGATAGCACACTAGCAGCAGAGCAAGCGAGCTCCTGTAATGCATATTCTGCCAATTCAGGCCAGGTGTCCCAGATAAGGGAG
This sequence comes from Ranitomeya imitator, assembly GCF_032444005.1. Taxonomy (NCBI): domain Eukaryota; kingdom Metazoa; phylum Chordata; class Amphibia; order Anura; family Dendrobatidae; genus Ranitomeya; species Ranitomeya imitator. The sequence continues at coordinate 247,683,342 of NC_091286.1, read as the reverse complement.
ACTTCGAGGCCTTGTGTTGCCAGATGATGACGCTGGCTCAACACCTCCAGCCTTAGGTGCTTTTGCCACCACCACCAGATGCACCACCACCATCAGTACCAGCTGGCAGCCACTGCCCACGGGCTCTTCCACCAGACTTCCTAATTTTTTGGAAAATCTAACCAAAATAACAACCGTTATATGGTACTGTAAAACAAGGTAGAAGGTGTATATAAACTTGAGCGACGTTTCCTTTTTTCATATCGAGTCGGGTTTCGCGAAACCCGATTTTGAAAAAGTCGGGTCGGGTAAAATCGGCCGATTATTGCGAAAAGTCGTGGATCGACCGAAACACGAAACCCAATGTAAGTCAATGGGGAATCAAAGTCAGCAGTGAGTGGAGGACAGGAAAACACCTACAGTGCCCACTTTAATGTCAAAAACATAAATTCTTGTTACTTAAGCTTGTCAATCCTAATTTACCTTATAATAATAGTTAGTCATTGAAAATTGGGGGTCATTTGGCTAAAGTTGTGGGGGGGTAGGGCTGGTTCAAGTTTTTCGTGGGCCCTGGAAACGCGGACTACGTCACGGCGGTGGAACAGGGAGAGGTAAGTATTTAAACTTTGCAAGTGCTGTGATCCTGAGCAAGCCCACTCGTTCGCATTGGCACTGGCACAGGGCCCCTCAAAGTACGGCAGTGTGTTTGACGGTGGGGGCGCCTCCCACTGGCAGAGACACTTTTGCGTACTATGAGGGGCCCTGTGCCAGTGACGTCGCCAATGAGTATGCCCCCCCACCTGATGAAGGAACCTGCACTTTCATCTGCACTTCCTCTTTGTCCCCATGTAAGGTGGTATAGTATGCGGGAAGGGGAACCGGACTTTCAGGAGGGTCAGATTCTGGCTGTGTAGAGTGCAAGGGGAATGTAGTGGTCTGGGTCAATGTACCAGCAGACTCATCTAGCAGTGGCTGGGCAATGGGCAGGATGAGGAGGAAACACAGATATAGGCCCAAATAATAAAGTAGGCTAAATGCAGTTCAAAATTGGTAACAGGAGTGAACAGGCAGCACTGCTTTGTTCAGTGGAGGAGAACAAGAAGCAGCAGCAGACACCGTTAGTAGGCCCAGTCAAACAAGTAGGCCAAATGCAGTTTAACATCCGAAACAGGATGAAAATTGAGGCTGAGCTTTGTTCAGTGGAGGAGAAATCCAGAGAGCGGCAGACACCATTAGTAGGCGTAACCAAACCAATAAGCCAAATGCAGTGTAATATCCTAAACAGGATGAAAATTGAAGCTCAGCTTTGTTCAGTGGAGGAGAAATCCAAAGAGCGGCAGACACCATTAGTAGGCGTAACCAAACCAATAGGCCAAATGCAGTGTAATATGCTAACCAGGATGAAAATTGAAGCTCAGCTTTGATGAGTGGAGGATAAATGCAAGAAGCGGCAGACAACGTTAGTAGGCGTAACCAAACCAGTAGGCCAAATGCAGTGTAATATCCTAACCAGGATGAAAATTGAAGCTCAGCTTTGTACAGTTGAAGGAGAACAACAAGCAGCGGCAGACACCGTTAGCAGGCGTAACTAGGGTGGATAAAAATCAATGTTTAAAAAAAAAAAAAAAAAAATCGGATTTTTTTTTATTTAAATCGGATTTTTTTCAATAAACTGCTTTTTGAGGAAAATATTTTACCATCCAAAGGTTTTTCCATCATGAGATAAAGCTGAGTTGTTTAACTCAGTAGAATAAAGGCTGTATATGTGTAACATTCACAATGCCATGCTCTTCCAGAGGTTTCTGTAGAATTAGTGGGCAGTTTCTATCCTATATTATCACAGACGATCGCTTTACTTACGCAGTTCTCAAAACTGAATTTGACTCCGCAGAGGTCCCAGCCTCTTCTTCACGGCAAAAATGTTACAACATGAACAGAGTTGAGAAAAAGACCTTAACCTCTTTACCCCCAAGGGTGGCTTGCACGTTAATGACCGGGCCAATTTTTACAATTCTGACCACTGTCCTTTTATGAGGTTATAACTCTGGAAAGCTTCAACGGATCCCAGTGATTCTGACATTGTTTTCTCGAGACATATTGTACTTCATGACAATGGTAAAAATTTTTTGATAGTACCTGCGTTTATTTGTGAAAAAAACAGAAATTTGGCGAAAATTATGAAAATTTCGCAATTTTCCAACTTTGAATTTTTATGCAATTAAATCACAGAGATATGTCACACAAAATACTTAATAAGTAACATTTCCCACATGTCTACTTTACATCAGCACAATTTTGGAACCAAAATTTTTTTTTGTTAGGGAGTTATAAGGGTTAAAAGTTGACCAGCAATTTCTCATTTCTACAACACCATTTTTTTTTAGGGACCACATCTTATTTGAAGTCATTTTGAGGGGTCTATATGATAGAAAATTCCCAAGTGTGACACCATTCTAAAAACTACACCCCTCAAGGTGCTCAAAACCATATTCAAGAAGTTTATTAACCCTTCTGGTGCTTCACAGGAATTTTTTGAATGTTTAAATAAAAATGAACATTTAACTTTTTTTCACAAAAAATTTAATTCAGCTCCAATTTGTTTTATTTTACCAAGGGTAACAGGAGAAAATGGACCCCAAACTTTGTTGAACAATTTGTCCTGAGTACGCCAATACCCCACATGTGGGGGTAAACCACTGTTTGGGCGTATGGCAGAGCTCGGAAGCAAAGGAGCGCCATTTGACTTTTCAATGCAAAATTGACTGGAATTGAGATGGGACGCCATGTTTCGTTTGGAGAGCCCCTGATGTGCCTAAACATTGAAACCCCCCCACAAGTGACACCATTTTGGAAAGTAGACCCCCTAAGGAACTTATCTAGAGGTGTGGTGAGCACTTTGACCCACCAAGTGCTTCACAGAAGTTTATAATGTAGAACCGTAAAAATAAAAAATCATATTTTATCACAAAAATTATCTTTTCGCCCCCAATTTTTTATTTTCCCAAGGGTAAGAGAAGAAATTGGACCCCAAAAGTTGTTGTACAATTTGTCCTGAGTACGCTGATAGCCCATATGTGGGGGTAAACCACTGTTTGGGCGGATGGGAGAGCTCGGAAGGGAAGGAGCGCCGTTTGACTTTTCAATGCAAAATTGACAGGAATTGAGATGGGACGCCATGTTGCGTTTGAAGAGCCACTGATGTGCCTAAACATTGAAACTAGGGTTGAGCGAAACGGGTCGTTCATTTTCAAAAGTCGCCGACTTTTGGCAAAGTCGGGTTTCATGAAACCCGATCCGACCCCTGTGCGGGGTCGGCCATGCGGTACGCGACTTTCGCGCCAAAGTCGCGTTTCAATGACGCGAAAAGCTCCATTTCTCAGCCAATGAAGGTAAACGCAGAGTGTGGGCAGCGTGATGACATAGGTCCTGGTCCCCACCATCTTAGAGAAGGGCATTGCAGTGATTGGCTTGCTGTCTGCGGCGTCACAGGGGCTATAAAGGGGAGTTCCCGCTGACCGCCATGTTACTGCTGCTGATCTGAGCTTAGGGAGAGGTTGCTGCCGCTTCGTCAGAAGCAGGGATAGCGTTAGGCAGGGTCCATTAACCACCAAACCGCTTGTGCTGTAGCGATTTCCACTGCCCAACACCACCTTCGGTGTGCAGGGACAGTGGAAGCTACATTTTTTTTTTTTCCCCCTCAGCGCTGTAGCTCATTGGGCTGCCCTAGAAGGCTCCCTGATAGCTGCATTGCTGTGTGTACGCCGCTGTGCAAACCAACTGCTTTTTTCAAAGCACAAATCCTCTTGTTCCTTCCTTTCTGCACAGCTATCTTTTTGGTTTGTACACACTTTTTATTTAATTTGTGCATCAGTCCACTCCTTATTGCTGCCTGCCATACCTGGCTGAGATTACTGCAGGGAGATAGTAATTGTTGGACACTCCCTGTTTTTTTTTTTTTTTTTTGTGGGAGATTAAGATTGACATTTCTGCTAGAGTGCCATCCCTGTCTGTGTCATCTCTCACTCAGTGGGCCATAGAAAGCCTATTTATTTTTTTGCTTGATTTTGGTTCTAAAATCTACCTGAAAAAATCACTACATCAATCAGTGGGAGAAAAATATTGGCCTCAGGGCTTGTGTGCCACTCCTGACTCCTGTGTGCATCATCACTCACTCAGTGGGCCATAGAAAGCCCATTTTTTTTTTTTTTGCTTTATTTGGGTTCTAAATTCTACCTGAAAAAATCAATAAATCAATCAGTGGGAGATTAATATTGGCCTTTGGGCTTGTGTGCCAGTCCTAAGCGTGCCATCTCTCTCTCTCAGATAGTGGGCCATAGAAAGCCTATTTATTTATTTTTTTTTTTATTGGGTTTATAAATTTTCCCTGGAAAAAAAAAAAAAGTGGGAGATTAATATTGGCCTCTGGACTTGTGTGCCAGTCCTGAGCGTGCCATCTCTCTCACAAATAGTGGGCCATAGAAAGCCTATTTATTTATTTTTTTTTGGTTTTATAAATTCACCCTTAAAAAAAAAAGGGAGATTAATGTTGGCCTTTGGGCTTGTGTGCCAGTCCTAAGCGTGCCATCTCTCTCTGTCTCTCAGATAGTGGGCCATAGAAAGCATATTTATTATTTTTTTTATTGGGTTTATAAATTTTCCCTGGAACAAAAAAAAAAAAGTGGGAGATAAATATTGGCCTCTGGGCTTGTGTGCCACTCCTGACTCCTGTGTGCGTCATCTCTCACTCAGTGGGCCATAGAAAGCCTTTTTTTGTTTTATTTGTTTTCTAAATTCTCCCTGAAAAAATCATTTTATTTTATTTGGTTTCTAAATTCTTCCTGAAAAAATCATTTTATTCTATTTTTTTTTTCCTAAAGTCTCCCTGAAAAAAAAACAAAAAAAAACAAATCAGTGGGAGATTAATATTGCCCTTTCTGCTTGTGTGCCAGTCTTGACTCCTGGGTGTGCCATCTCTCTCTCTCTCTCCAATTGTGGGCCATAGAAAGCCTATTATTTTTTTTAGCTTGATTTGGGTTCCAAAATCTACCTGAAAAAATCACTACATCAATCAGTGGGAGATAAATATTGGCCTCTGGGCTTGTGTGCCACTCCTGACTCCTGTGTGCGTCATCTCTCACTCAGTGGGCCATAGAAAGCCTTTTTTTGTTTTATTTGTTTTCTAAATTCTCCCTGAAAAAATCATTTTATTTTCTTTGGTTTCTAAATTCTTCCTGAAAAAATCATTTTATTCTATTTTTTTTTTTTCCTAAAGTCTCCCTGAAAAAAAAAAAAAAAAAAAAAAATCAGTGGGAGATTAATATTGCCCTTTCTGCTTGTGTGCCAGTCTTGACTCCTGGGTGTGCCATCTCTCTCTCTCTCTCCAATTGTGGGCCATAGAAAGCCTATTATTTTTTTTAGCTTGATTTGGGTTCCAAAATCTACCTGAAAAAATCACTACATCAATCAGTGGGAGATAAATATTGGCCTCTGGGCTTGTGTGCCACTCCTGACTCCTGTGTGCGTCATCTCTCACTCAGTGGGCCATAGAAAGCCTTTTTTTGTTTTATTTGTTTTCTAAATTCTCCCTGAAAAAATCATTTTATTTTATTTGGTTTCTAAATTCTTCCTGAAAAAATCATTTTACCGTATATACTCGAGTATAAGCCGAGATTTTCAGCCCAAATTTTTGGGCTGAAAGTGCCCCCCTCGGCTTATACTCGAGTCACGGTAGTGGTGGGGTCGGCGGGTGAGGGGGTGAGGGCGCTGAGGCATACTTACCTAGTCCCAGCGATCCTCGCGCTGTCCCTGCAGTCCCACGGGCTTCGGCGCTGCAGTTTCTTCCTCTCTTCAGCGGTCACGTGGGACCGCTCATTACAGAAATGAATAAGCGGCTCCACCTCCCATAGGGGCGGAGCCGCTTATTCATTTCTCTAATCAGCGGTGCCGGTGACCGCTGATAGAGAAAGAAGCTGCGGCACCGAAGACAGGAGGGGACAGCGCGAGGATCGCCAGGACTAGGTGAGTATAGCATATTCACCTGTCCTCGTTCCAGCCGCCGGGCGCCGATCCATCTTCCCGGCCGGCGCCTCCATCTTCCCGGCGTCTCTGCTCTCTGACTGTTCAGGCAGAGGGCGCGATGACGCATACAGTGTGCGCGGCGCCCTCTGTCTGATCAGTCAGAGCAGAGACGCCGGGAAGATGGAGGCGCCGGAACGAGACGCCGGGAGCTGCAATCAAGGGAGGTGAGTATGTGTTTTTTTTTCTTTATTGCGGCAGCGGCGGCACAAATTTATGTGGAACATCTATGGGGCACAGTGAACGGTGCAGAGCACCGTATATGGCACAGCACAGCTATGGGGCACAGTGAACGGTGCAGAGCACCGTATATGGCACAGCACAGCTATGGGGCACAGTGAACGGTGCAGAGCACCGTATATGGCACAGCACAGCTATGGGGCACAGTGAACGGTGCAGAGCACCGTATATGGCACAGCACAGCTATGGGGCACAGTGAACGGTGCAGAGCACCGTATATGGCACAGCACAGCTATGGGGCACAGTGAACGGTGCAGGGCACCGTATATGGCACAGCACAGCTATGGGGCACAGTGAACGGTGCAGAGCACCGTATATGGCACATCTATGGGGCACAGTGAACGGTGCAGAGCACCGTATATGGCACAGCACAGCTATGTATGGGGCACAGTGAACGGTGCAGAGCACCGTATATGGCACAGCACAGCTATGTATGGGGCACAGTGAACGGTGCAGAGCACCGTATATGGCACAGCACAGCTATGGGGCACAGTGAACGGTGCAGAGCACCGTATATGGCACAGCACAGCTATGTATGGGGCACAGTGAACGGTGCAGAGCACCGTATATGGCACAGCTATGGGGCACAGTGAACGGTGCAGAGCACCGTATATGGCACAGCTATGGGACACAGTGAACGGTGCAGAGCACCGTATATGGCACAGCACAGCTATGGGGCACAGTGAACGGTGCAGAGCACCGTATATGGCACAGCACAGCTATGTATGGGGCACAGTGAACGGTGCAGAGCACCGTATATGGCACAGCTATGGGGCACAGTGAACGGTGCAGAGCACCGTATATGGCACAGCTATGGGACACAGTGAACGGTGCAGAGCACCGTATATGGCACAGCACAGCTATGGGGCACAGTGAACGGTGCAGAGCACCGTATATGGCACATCTATGGGGCACAGTGAACGGTGCAGAGCACCGTATATGGCACAGCTAGGGGGCACAATGAACGGTGCAGAGCACTATATGGTTCACACCTATGGGGAAATATGAACGGTGCAGAGCACTATATGGCACAGCTATGGGGAAATAATGATCTATTTTTATTTTGAAATTCACCGGTAAATGCTGCATTTCCACCCTAGGCTTATACTCGAGTCAATAAGTTTTCCCAGTTTTTTGTGGCAAAATTAGGGGGGTCGGCTTATACTCGGGTCGGCTTATACTCGAGTATATACGGTATTCTATTTTTTTTTTCCTAAAGTCTCCCTGAAAAACAAAAAAAAAAATCAAATCAGTGGGAGATTAATATTTACATTTGTGCTTCAGTGACAGTCCTGCGTGTGTGGCATCTCTCTCATTTGTTGCCACCAACAACAGAGTGTGTAACATTGTGCCTGATTTTCGTTGTGGTCTCACTCACCTGTAAAGGGGTAGCTAAATCATACTGAAGTTATAGCTCACCGTGTAATTTGTGTGACAGCAACAAATACCGTTAGTTTGTTTACGTTTTTAAAACAATGAGGAAGTATGGTGGAAGAGGTTGTGGCCGGGGGCGTTCATTGTCAGCTGGAAATGAGGGTAGTGGTAGTGGTGGAGCATCAGCTGGTCGTGGGAAAAAAAATATTGCACCTAAGTCTGGAGCTGTGGAGCCAGGTTCGTCGTCTGGCTACACAAGGCCTCGAACGCTCCCTTTTCTGGGAGTAGGAAAACCGCTTTTAAAGCCGGAGCAGCAAGAGCAAGTTTTGGCTTATCTTGCTGACTCAGCCTCTAGCTCTTTTGCCTCCTCTCGTGAAACTGGTAAATGTCAAAGCAGCGCGTCGTTAGTGGATGTTCACGGTCAGGGACAAGTCGCTTCCTTGTCCTCTTCAGCAAAAACAACAACAGAGAAGAATGCAGCAGGCGACACAACGGGTTACTCCATGGAGCTCTTTACACATACCGTCCCTGGCTTAGAAAGTGAAGCAGTTAACAGTCCATGCCCATTACAAGTTGAATCTGACATGGAGTGCACTGATGCACAGCCACAGCCAGACTACTATGCTGGTCCTTTGACTCAGACCACAACATTGCCCTCGCAGGGTGCTGATCAAGAATCAGACCCTGATGAGACTATGTTGCCCCATCACGAACGCTATACCACCGACCGACACGGTGACACAGACGAAGTTGCACACGAGCTACAAGAAGAGGTAATAGATGACCCAGTTCTTGACCCCGATTGGCAGCCATTGGGGGAACAGGGTGCAGGCGGCAGCAGTTCTGAAGCGGAGGAGGAGGGGCCGCAGCAGGCATCAACATCGCAACAGGTTCCATCTGCCGGGCCCGTATCTTGCCCAAAACGCGTGGCAAAGCTAAAACCTGTTGGAGGACAGCGTGGCCATCCGGTTAAAGCTCAGTCTGCAATGCCTGAAAAGGTATCCGATGCTAGAAAGAGTGCAGTCTGGCATTTTTTTAAACAACATCCAATTGATCAGCGCAAAGTCATCTGTCAAAAATGTTCAACTACCTTAAGCAGAGGACAGAATCTGAAAAGTCTCAATACAAGTTGCATGCATAGACATTTAACCACCATGCATTTGCAAGCCTGGACTAACTACCAAACGTCCCTTAAGGTTGTAGCACCCGCGGCCAATGAAGCTAGTCAGCAACGCAACATCCCTTCCGGCAGTGTAGGGCCACCATTTTCCGCACCACCTGCAGTATCTGTGCAGGTTTCTTTGCCAGGCCAAAGCCGTCAGGGTCAGGGAATCACCAGTTTCGTAGTAGGAAACACTGCATCTAGGGCACCGGTGGCAACAATACCATCTCCCACCGTCTCTCAGTCTGCCATGTCCACCGGCACCCCCGCTAGTTCCACGATCTCCAGCTCTCCAGTCCAGCTCACCCTACATGAGACTATGGTTAGAAAAAGGAAGTACTTAGCCTCGCATCCACGTACACAGGGTTTGAACGCACACATAGCTAGACTAATCTCGTTAGAGATGATGCCCTACCGGTTAGTTGAAAGCGAAGCTTTCAAAGCCCTGATGGACTACGCTGTACCACGCTACGAGCTACCCAGTCGACACTTTTTTTCCAGAAAAGCCATCCCAGCCCTCCACCAGCATGTTAAAGAGCGCATCGTCCATGCACTCAGGCAATCTGTGAGCACAAAGGTGCACCTGACAACAGATGCATGGACCAGTAGGCATGGCCAGGGACGTTACGTGTCCATCACGGCACACTGGGTAAATGTGGTGGATGCAGGGTCCATAGGGGACAGCAAGTTTGGGACAGTTCTGCCTAGCCCACGGTCTAGGAAACAATTGGCTGTAGCCGTTCGCACCCCCTCCTCCTCCTCTTCGTCCTCCTGCAGATGCGAGAGCTCGTCCACAGACCGCAGTCGCACAACCACTCCATCCGCAGCTGCCACTGTTGCACACCAGGTTGCACACCAGCTACTGGCAAACGTCAGCAGGCTGTATTGGCTATGAAGTGTTTGGGCGACAACAGACACACCGCGGAAGTTCTGTCCGAGTTCTTGCAGAAAGAAACGCAGTCGTGGCTGGGCACTGTAGATCTTGAGGCAGGCAAGGTAGTGAGTGATAACGGAAGGAATTTCATGGCTGCCATCTCCCTTTCCCAACTGAAACACATTCCTTGCCTGGCTCACACCTTAAACCTGGTGGTGCAGTGCTTCCTGAAAAGTTATCCGGGGTTATCCGACCTGCTCCTCAAAGTGCGTGGACTTTGCTCACATATCCGCCGTTCACCCGTACACTCCAGCCGTATGCAGACCTATCAGCGTTCTTTGAACCTTCCCCAGCATCGCCCAATCATAGACGTTGCAACAAGGTGGAACTCAACACTGCACATGCTTCAGAGACTGTGTGAACAGAGGCGGGCTGTTATGTTTTTGTGGGAGGATACACATACACGGGCAGGCAGTAGGATGGCAGACATGGAGTTGTCAGGTGTGCAGTGGTCGAAGATTCAAGACATGTGTCAAGTCCTTCAGTGTTTTGAGGAATGCACACGGCTGGTTAGTGCAGACAACGCCATAATAAGCATGAGCATCCCCCTAATGCGTCTGCTGATGCAAAGTTTGACGCACATAAAGGATCAGGCGTCTGCAGCTGAGGAAGAGGAAAGCCTTGATGACAGTCAGCCATTGTCTGGCCAGGGCAGTGTACTGGACGAGGTAGCGGGCGAAGAGGAGGAGGAGGACGAGGAGGATGATGGGGATGATTATATTTTTAATGAGGAAGCTTTTCCGGGGCCACTGGAAATTGGTGGCGCGGCAAGGCCGGGTTCTGGGTTTTTGAGGGACACAAGTGACGTGGATTTGCCTGAAACTGCCCCTCAACCAAGCACAACCGCAGATTTGAGAACTGGAACTTTGGCCCACATGGCGGATTATGCCTTACGTATCCTCAAAAGGGACACACGCATAACTAAAATGATGAATGATGACGATTACTGGTTGGCCTGCCTCCTTGATCCTCGCTATAAAGGCAAATTGCAAAATATAATGCCACATGAGAACTTGGAACTAATATTAGCAACCAAACAATCAACTCTTGTTGACCGTTTGCTTCTGGCATTCCCTGCACACAGCGCCCGTGATCGTTCTCACACGAGCTGCAGGGGCCAGCAGACCAGAGGAGTTAGAGGGGCAGAAATCAGAAGTGGCGTTGGCCAGAGGGGTTTTCTGACCAGGTTGTGGAGTAATTGTGCTATGACCGCAGACAGGACAGGTACTGCAGCATCAATTCAAAGTGACAGGAGACAACATTTGTCCAGTATGGTTACAAACTATTTTTCATTCCTTATCGATGTTCTCCCTCAACCGTCATTCCCATTTGATTACTGGGCATCAAAATTAGACACCTGGCCAGAATTGGCAGAATATGCATTGCAGGAGCTTGCTTGCCCGGCAGCTAGTGTCCTATCAGAAAGAGTATTCAGTGCTGCAGGTTCAATACTAACAGAAAAAAGGACTCGTCTGGCTACCCAAAATGTAGATGATCTAACCTTCATTAAAATGAACCACAACTGGATTTCGAAATCTTTTGCCCCACCTTGCCCGGCTGACACCTAGCTTTCCTATGAAAAGGTCTTGCCTGTGGACTATTCTGAATGCCTTTTCCAATCTCGTAATTTTCTGCACCTGATTGTCCAGCATACGACATGTTTACACCTCACTAAATGGCCAAACTCCCCACACGGGGCCGTGGTATCGACACTTGGCGACAGCACCCGTGAGAGTGCAGTTTGTCTGAAGAGGTGGGTGAGCCCGCTTTTGGTCGACAGCACTGCCACTGGGTCCCTCCTAGTACAATAAAGTGTCTCTGGCGGTGGTGGTGCGCACCCAACGTCAGACACACCGTTGTAATATGAGGGGCCCTGGGCCTGTACCGCCGGCCACAAGACAGTTTCCCCCCACCCCAGCTCAAACAGTGCTCTACCACTTGCAAAATTATCTCACAGCTCCACCAATGTTTAGTCTATGCGCTGACATCCTTCAATGCCTGCCACTGACAATACCATTGTATTGACATTTTTGTTATGTTAGGCCTTCGATGCCTGTCTGCGGTCACTCCTTCCACTAGGCCTCCACTGACCACACCACTGCTGCCCGTGTACCCCTGTAACCAATTTAAAATTGCCTACAGCCATGTGTTATTATTTTAGGCCTTCGATGCCTGTCTGCGGTGACTCCTTCCACTAGGCCTCCACTGACCACACCACTGCTGCCCGTGTACCCCTGGAACCAATTTAAAATTGCCTACAGCCAAGTGTTATTATTTTAGGCCTTCGATGCCTGTCTGCGGTCACTCCTTCCACTAGGCCTCCACTGACCACACCACTGCTGCCCGTGTACCCCTGTAACCAATTTAAAATTGCCTACAGCCATGTGTTATTATTTTAGGCCTTCGATGCCTGTCTGCGGTGACTCCTTCCACTAGGCCTCCACTGACCACACCACTGCTGCCCGTGTAACCCTGTAACCAATTTAAAATTGCCTACAGCCATGTGTTATTATTTTAGGCCTTCGATGCCTGTCTGTGGTCACTCCTTCCACTAGGCCTCCACTGACCACACCACTGCTGCCCGTGTACCCCTGGAACCAATTTAAAATTGCCTACAGCCATGTGTTATTATTTTAGGCCTTCGATGCCTGTCTGCGGTCACTCCTTCCACTAGGCCTCCACTGACCACACCACTGCTGCCCGTGTACCCCTGTAACCAATTTAAAATTGCCTACAGCCATGTGTTATTATTTTAGGCCTTCGATGCCTGTCTGCGGTCACTCCTTCCACTAGGCCTCCACTGACCACACCACTGCTGCCCGTGTACCCCTGGAACCAACATCAGAAAATATAAAAATAAGTATTTTGCTTATAAAAAAGAAAATACTGGAGAGATATCAAATGCAGACATTTTAACATTAAAAACAAACACATACAACAAAAATCTGGTACAGTACTAAAAATGGCCACCAGCTACAATAACTTTCTCCTGCAAGTAGTTAACTGAAAGGTTTTTTCAATTTTAAACACAGATATGGCATCCACCGAGTGTTGTCCTGTCGCGTCTTCTTTATATTATTGCCAAGAAGATGCAAAACAATGAAAATAATAAAATCATTATTTACCAAAAAAATAGAGTAAGTCAAAACCACATTGCAAATAAACATTCATTACAAATAAAGAAGCAGGGCGCGTCCGAGGGTGAGTATATACCTAATAAGAATATAATCACCCTCGGACGCGCCCTGCTTCTTTCCGACAGCCTTCCTTCCTAAGAATCAGCCCTTCCGTGGTGTAGAGAGAGGGTTTGTTACACTCCAAGGTGTTCCCCAGGTTGCCTTTCCTGAGCTTCGATCTTCCGGCTCTCGTTTAGTAGTTGTTGGAAACTACGCTGCATTGGGCCTACAAATTGGGTATGGGGTGTAGAGAGATGGTGTGTTCCACTCCAAGGTGTTCCCCAGGTTGCCTTACCTGAGCTTCGATCTTCCGGCTCTCGTTTAGTAGTTGTTGGAAACTACGCTGCATTAGGCCTACAAATTGGGTATGGGGTGTAGAGAGATGGTGTGTTCCACTGTAGAGAGATGGTGTGTTCCACTCCAAGGTGTTCCCCAGGTTTCCTCTCCATTGCTTCGATCTTCCGGCTCTCGTTTAGTAGTTGTTGGAAACTACGCTGCATTAGGCCTACAAATTGGGTATGGGGTGTAGAGAGATGGTGTGCTACACTCCAAGGTGTTCCCCAGGTTTCCTCTCCATTGCTTCGATCTTCCGGCTCTCGTTTAGTAGTTGTTGGAAACTACGCTGCATTAGGCCTACAAATTGGATATGGGGTGTAGAGAGATGGTGTGTTACACTCCAAGGTGTTCCCCAGGTTTCCTCTCCATTGCTTCGATCTTCCGGCTCTCGTTTAGTAGTTGTTGGAAACTACGCTGCATTGGGCCTACAAATTGGGTATGGGGTGTAGAGAGATGGTGTGTTCCACTCCAAGGTGTTCTCCAGGTTGCCTTTCCTGAGCTTCGATTTTCCGGCTCTCGTTTAGTAGTTGTTGGAAACTACGCTGCATTAGGCCTACAAATTGGGTATGGGGTGTAGAGAGATGGTGTGTTACACTCCAAGGTGTTCCCCAGGTTTCCTCTCCATTGCTTCGATCTTCCGGCTCTCGTTTAGTAGTTGTTGGAAACTACGCTGCATTAGGCCTACAAATTGGGTATGGGGTGTAGAGAGATGGTGTGTTCCACTGTAGAGAGATGGTGTGTTCCACTCCAAGGTGTTCCCCAGGTTTCCTCGCCAATGCTTCGATCATCATGCTCTCGTTTAGTAGTTGTTGGAAACTACGCTGCATTAGGCCTACAAATTGGGTATGGGGTGTAGAGAGATGGTGTGTTCCACTCCAAGGTGTTCTCCAGGTTGCCTTTCCTGAACTTCTATCTTCAGGCTCTCATTAAATTGTGGTTAAACGGAACAACTGCATTTGGCGTACTAGTTGGTTTGGGGCCTACTATCGGTGTCTGCCACTCCTTGCTGTTCTCCTGGTTTCCTGTCCTGAAATTCCGTTTTCAGGCGCTCGTTAAGTAGTTGTTAATGTTAGACTGCATTTGGCCTACTAGTTGGGTTGGGGCCTACTATCGGTGTCTGCCACTCCTTGCTGTTCTCCTCCACTGAACAAAGCTGTGCCGCCTGTTTACTACTGTTGCCAATTTTGAACTGCATTTCGACTACTTACTGATTTGGGCCTACTCTCTGTGTCAGCCTCTCATTCCAGTTGTCCTCCACTGCAATGCCCCCTGATTAGTCCTGTGTTACCAATTTTGAACTGCATTTAGCACACTTTATTCTTTGGGTCTATATCTGTGTTTCCTCCTCATCCTGCCCATTGCCCAGCCAGTGATAGATGAGTCTGCTGGTACATTGACCCATAACGCAACATTTCCCGTGCACGCTACACTGCAAGATTGTGACCCTGCTGAAAGTCAGGTCCCCCTTCCCGCATACCATACCACCTTACACGGGGACAAACAGGAAGGTGCAGATGAAAGTGCAGGTTCCTTCATCAGGTGGGGGGAGGAATACTAGTTGGCGACGTCACTGGCACAGGGCCTCTCATGGTACGCAAAAGTGTTGCTGCCGGTGGGAGGCGCCCCCGCCGTGCAAACACACCGCTGTACTTTGAGGGGCCCTGTGCCAGTGCCAATGCCAACGAGTGGGCCCCCCCTGCTTGCTCAGGTTCACAGCACTTGCAAAGTTGAAATACTTACCTCTCCCTGCTCCACTGCCGTGACGTGGTCCAGATTTCCTGGGCCCACTAATTACTTGAACCAGCCCTACCCACCACAACTTTACCCAAATGACCCCCAATTTCAAATGCCTTCCAATTATTATAAGGTAAATTACGCTTGACAAGCTTCATTAAGAAGAATGGATGGTTTTGACATTAAAATGGGCACTCTAGGTGTTTTCCTGGCCCCCACTCACTGCCGACTATGCTGCCCCATTGACTTGCATTGGGTTTCGTGTTTCGGTCGATCCCGACTTTACATCATAATCGGCCGATTTCACTCGACCCGACTTTTGAGATAGTCGGGTTTCGCGAAACCCGGCTCGACTCTAAAAAGGTCAAGGTCGCTCAACTCTAATTGAAACCCCCCACAAGTGACACCATTTTGGAAAGTAGACCCCCTAAGGAACTTATCTAGAGGTGTGGTGAGCACTTTGACCCACCAAGTGCTTCACAGAAGTTTATAATGCAGAGCCGTAAAAATAAAACAAAATTTTTTTCCCACAAAAATTATTTTTTTAGCCCCCAGTTTTGTATTTTCCCGAGGGTAACAGGAGAAATTGGACCCCAAAATTTGTTGCCCAATTTGTCCTGAGTGCGATGATACCCAATATGTGGGGGGGAACTACTGTTTGGGCACATGGGAGGGCTCAGAAGGGAAGGAGCTCCATTTGGAATGAGGACTTAGATGGAATGGTCTGCAGGTGTCACATTGCATTTGCAGAGCCCCTAATGTACTTAAACAGTAGAAACCCCCCCACAAGTGACCCCATATTGGAAACTAGACCCCCCAGGGAACTAATCTAGATGTATTGTGAGAACTTTGAACCCCCAAGTGTTGCACTACAGTTTATAACGCAGAGCCGTGAAAATAAAAAATCTTTTTTTTTCCCACAAAAATTATTTTTTAGCCCCAAGTTTTGTATTTTCCCAAGGGTAACAGGAGAAATTGGACCCCAAAAGTTGTTGTCCTATTTGTCCTGAGTACGCTGATACCCCATATGTTGGGGTAAACCCCTGTTTGGGCACACGGGAGAGCTCGGAAGGGAAGAAGCACTGTTTTACTTTTTCAACACAGAATTGGCTGGAATTGAGACCGGACGCCATGTCGCGTTTGGAGAGCCCCTGATGTGCCTAAACAGTGGAAGCCCCCAATTATAACTGAAACCCTAATCCAAACACACCCCTAACCCTAATCCCAACAGTAACCCTAACCACACCTCTAACCCTGACACACCGCTAACCTTAATCCCAACCCTATTCCCAACTGTAAATGTAATCTAAACCCTAACTGTAACTTTAGCCCCAACCCGAACCCTAACTTTAGCCCCAACCCAAACTGTAGCCCTAACCCTAGCCCTAACCCTAACCCTAGCCCTAACCCTAGCCCTAGCCCTAACCCTAGCCCTAACCCTAGCCCTAGCCCTAGCCCTAACCTTAGCCCTAGCCCTAACGGGAAAATGGAAATAAATACATTTTTTTAATTTTTCCCTAACTAAGGGGGTGATGAAGGGGGGTTGATTTACTTTTATAGCGGGTTATTTAGCGGATTTTTATGATTGGCAGCCGTCACACACTGAAAGACGCTTTTTATTGCAAAAAATATTTTTTGCGTTACCACATTTTCAGAGCTATAATTTTTCCATAATTTGGTCCACAGAGTCATGTCAGGTCTTGTTTTTTGCGGGACGAGTTGACGTTTTTATTGGTAACATTTTCGGGCACGTGACGTTTTTTGATCGCTTTTTATTCTGATTTTTGTGAGGCAGAATTACCAAAAACCAGCTATTCATGAATTTCTTTTGGGGGAGGCGTTTATACCGTTCCGCGTTTGGTAAAATTGATAAAGCAGTTTTATTCTTCGGGTCAGTACGATTACAGCGACACCTCATTTATATCATTTTTTTTATGTTTTGGCGCTTTTATACGATAAAAACTTTTTTATGGAAAAAATAATTATTTTTGCATCGCTTTATTCTCAGGACTATAACTTTTTTATTTTTTTGCTGATGATGCTGTATCGCAGCTCGTTTTTTGCGGGACAAGATGACGTTTTCAGTGGTACCATGGTTATTTATATCTGTCTTTTTGATCGCGTGTTATTCCACTTTTTGTTCGGCGGTATGATAATATAGCGTTTTTTGCCTCGTTTTTTTTTTCTCTTACGGTGTTTACTGAAGGGGTTAACTAGTGGGCCAGTTTTATAGGTCGGGCCGTTACGGACGCGGCGATACTAAATATATGTACTTTTATTGTTTTTTTTTATTTAGATAAAGAAATGTATTTATGGGAATAATATATATTTTTTTTCATTATTTTGGAATATTTTTTTTTATTTTTTTTTACACATTTGAAAATTTTTTTTTTTACTTTGTCCCAGGGGGGACATCACAGATCGGTGATCTGACAGTGTGCACAGCACTCTGTCAGATCACCGATCTGAGAGCAGTGCAGGCTGCTTCACAGTGCCTGCTCTGAGCAGGCTCTGTGAAGCCACCTCCCTCCCTGCAGGACCCGGATCCGTGGCCATCTAGGATCCGGGGCTCGAGCAGGCAGGGAGGGAGGCAATCATCTTTGATCGCGGTGTGCCAGGGGTTAATGTGCCGGGGGCGGTCCGTGACCGCTCCTGGCACATAGTGCCGGATGTCAGCTGCGATAGGCAGCTGACACCCGGCCACGATCGGCGGCGCTCCCCCCGTGAGCGCCGCCGATCGCGCTGGACGTACTATCCCGTCCATGGTCATGGGGGCCCACCCCACCTCGACGGGATAGTACGTCCGATGTCAGAAAGGGGTTAATCCTATTGTTCTACAAACCTACAGAATACAGAATCAACCCCTTCAGTGCCAAGTCCAAGAAGTTAGACAATATGTTTCTGATTGTTTGGAGTGGAATAGATCTGCACATCACAAGAAGAATGTGAATCTAAGTGTGAGGAGGAGGAAGGGCAAGCATACAAGAAAATGAAAGTGAAACTTTGAGCACAATACTGCAGCATAGCCACAGACAGACAAGTCTGGATCTGTTTGTGTGTACGATCTGAGGTTTATTACATTCTTTCCTTATAATGGCAGCAGGCCGTAAAAGAGACCCAGTTTGGGAATATTTTAATGAAGCTCCTTTGCCTATCGGTAAGGCAGGCATGCGTGCAAAATGCAAATGATGCAACAAAGAGATGCAAGGCCTGGTGGCGCGAATGAGGCAACATCATGAGAAGTGCGGTGATGAAGATGACCAAAGAAACACTTCTGAACAGGCAGGATCTTCAGGTTGGTAAACATTTTTATTGAATCCTTTTTCTAAAGACTGAACTGTCATGTGTGAGAAAAATTATATTTCTTATTATTACTGCATGTTACTGTCATTTGGTACAGTTATGAAGAAAAACAAATATTCCTTTTGGGGCAGGGGCAGTGATGTGTTGTGTACAATAAGCAGAAATTGTATAAACAATAAAATAACAGCATTGACTTTTTTTGTTTAGGGGAATTAATGGATTCTGGAAACTATCCACCTCCAAGATCACCATCATCCTGTTCTACAGTTTCAGAGTTATCCATCCAGGATAGTGCTTCATTAGCAGCAGCATCATCATCAGACACCCACAGCCACATATCACCATCACCCAAAAGGAAGAAAAAAACTTTACCTCCTGGAACCACCATAGATAGGTTTGTGATAAGAACTAGCAGATTAGAAAAAGAGTTGATTGATGAAATAATTGCCCAGTTTATTTATGCAACAAACTCTTCTTTCCGTCTGACTGAGAACCCACATTTCATTAATATGGTTCAGTCACTGAGACCAGGATACAGTCCACCCAGCAGAGCTGATGTTGCAGGGAAACTGCTGGATCAAGTGTATGACAGAGAAATGGAGCAATGTGCAACAGCTCTGGAGTGGAGGGTAAAATTGTTAACCTAAGCATTGATGGGTGGAGTAATGTCCACAATGATCCTATTGTATGTGCTTGTATAACAACAGAAGAAGGTAAAGTCTTCCTTCCACAAACAGCTGATACGTCAGGAAATGCACACACAGCAGAATACTTACAAGAAGTGGCAGTAAAAGCTATAACGACATGTGAACAAAAATTCAAATGTCTAGTACGCAGTTTGGTCACTGACAACACTGCAAACGTATCCAAGATGAGAAGAGTTTTAGAAGAGCAGGGAGGGAATACAAAGCTGCTAATAACATATGGTTGCAGTGCTCATTTGCTGCACCTCTTAGCCAAAGACTTAAGTGTTCCAGAAATAAAGGCTAATGTTGTTGAAATTGCTAAATACTTCCGTAATAATCATTTTGCTGCAGCAGCTCTGAAAAGGATGGGTGGAACCAAGCTAATGCTCCCACAAGATGTTAGATGGAACTCTGTGGTGGACTGTTTTCAGCAGTATATCAAAAACTGGCCTATTCTGATGACACTTTGTGAAGAAAATCGAGATAAAATAGATGGCACTGTCACGGCCAAAATCCTCAACATTGGGCTTAAGAGAAATGTTGAACATATGCTGAGCTTCCTGAAACACATCTCTCAAGCTTTAAACAAAATACAGAAAAATAGCTGTTTTATTGCGGATGCTGTTGAAATTTGGAAGGAACTGAGTGAACACTTAAAAACAGAACTACACATGGACAGAATTAAATTACAAGCAGTAAACAAACGAATGGGACAAGCACTGACTCCAGCTCATTTTTTGGCAAATATTGTCAATATCCAATATCAGGGTCAAAACCTAAGTGCTGAGGAGGAGGAGTTAGCTATGACATGGGTATCCAGCAATCATCCATCTTTAATGCCAACTATAATAAACTTCAGAGCTAAGGGGGAACCATTCAAGAAATATATGTTTGCTGAGGATATTTTAAGGAAGGTCACACCAGTAAACTGGTGGAAGTCACTTAAGCGCTTGGATTTAGAGACTGTTCAAGTAATGATTTCACTTTTAACAGCAGTAGCTTCTTCTGCAGGCATTGAAAGAATATTCTCTTCCTTTGGACTCATTCATTCTAAATTGAGAAATCGGTTGGGACCCAATAAAGCAGGAAGGCTTGTTTTTCTTTTCCAGATTATGAATAGGAACAAAGAAGAAGATGATGATGAAGATGACGACAAGTGAGCTACAGAGGAAAGCAGGGACAGTAGTATTTAAGTTTTTCATGTGTTGGCTGGGCTGACAGTCTAAGTTTCTTATAATATATATATATTTTGTTTAGCCAAATTAGTTAACAAACATGGATGTTTGTTTAAGCAAATAACTTATGCTGTAATGTTGTTATTGTCTCAGTTGAATAAATCTATTTAAATTGTTATTAAGGTCAGGATTATTTTTCTCCTTCGTAAGTACAACAGAACAGTGGTGTCCAAATATGAATGATTAACCCATTAAACTGGGGAGAAAAAAGTAATATAAAAAGTGATTCTAAAAATCTTCATCTACTTGCATGTTAAAGTAGCAAGAACTAGTTTAGGTAGAAACTTTGATTTAAATCACTGATTTAAATCAAGCCTTACTGACTAGTGATTTAAATCGTGATTTAAATCGTGATTTAAATCAGTTAGATTTAAATCAAATCCACCCTGGGCGTAACCAAACCAGTAGGCCAAATGCAGTGTAATATCCTAACCAGGATGAAAATTGAAGCTCAGCTTTGTACAGTTGAAGGAGAACAAGCAGCGGCAGACACCGTTAGTAGGAGTAACCATACCAGTATACCAAATGCAGTGTAATATCCTAACCAGGATGGAAATTGAAGCTCAGCTTTGTACAGTTGAAGGAGAACAACAAGCAGTGGCAGACACCGTTAGTAGGCGTAACCAAACCAGTAGGCCAAATGCAGTGTAAATTTCAAAAAATCTGATCTGCACATCCAAACATAGACACAGTGTGAACAGGTGCTGAACCCAGAGTCGCCAACTCGTATATATTTAAGTAAATAGGGCAGCACACTGCAGCGCCAAAACATGCAAACTTGAAAACACAAAATTTGAACTGCATTACTGCACTGAAAATATGAAAAATGAGAGCTTTTAGCGCATAAAAATGGCCAATTTTATGTGTACCTCGTAGCCACGATAAGGCATCTCTCTTATACGAGGCCCTACGCTTGACCTACCTCTCTGAGAATAAACGTCTCCATCTGAATGGGTACATGTGAAACCTCTCCTTGGACTCAAATTCTCTCTCACTGTGGAGGGGTATTGGACCTATTATAATTAAAACACCTGAAGCTAGGAGGCGGGGAGTGCACGATCAGAAGGCTAGAGAATACATTTCAAAAAATCTGATCTGCACATCCAAACATAGACACAGTGTGAACAGGTGCTGAACCCAGAGTCGCCAACTCGTATATATTTAAGTAAATAGGGCAGCACACTGCAGCGCCAAAACATGCAAACTTGAAAACACAAAATTTGAACTGCATTACTGCACTGAAAATATGAAAAATGAGAGCTTTTAGCACATAAAAATGGCCAATTTTATGTGTACCTCGTAGCCACGATAAGGCATCTCTCTTATACGAGGCCCTACGCTTGACCTACCTCTCTGAGAATAAACGTCTCCATCTGAATGGGTACATGTGAAACCTCTCCTTGGACTCAAATTCTCTCTCACTGTGGAGGGGTATTGGACCTATTATAATTAAAACACCTGAAGCTAGGAGGCGGGGAGTGCACGATCAGAAGGCTAGAGAATACATTTCAAAAAATCTGATCTGCACATCCAAACATAGACACAGTGTGAACAGGTGCTGAACCCAGAGTCGCCAACTCGTATATATTTAAGTAAATAGGGCAGCACACTGCAGCGCCAAAACATGCAAACTTGAAAACACAAAATTTGAACTGCATTACTGCACTGAAAATATGAAAAATGAGAGCTTTTAGCGCATAAAAATGGCCAATTTTATGTGTACCTCGTAGCCACGATAAGGCATCTCTCTTATACGAGGCCCTACGCTTGACCTACCTCTCTGAGAATAAACGTCTCCATCTGAATGGGTACATGTGAAACCTCTCCTTGGACTCAAATTCTCTCTCACTGTGGAGGGGTATTGGACCTATTATAATTAAAACACCTGAAGCTAGGAGGCGGGGAGTGCACGATCAGAAGGCTAGAGAATACATTTCAAAAAATCTGATCTGCACATCCAAACATAGACACAGTGTGAACAGGTGCTGAACCCAGAGTCGCCAACTCGTATATATTTAAGTAAATAGGGCAGCACACTGCAGCGCCAAAACATGCAAACTTGAAAACACAAAATTTGAACTGCATTACTGCACTGAAAATATGAAAAATGAGAGCTTTTAGCGCATAAAAATGGCCAATTTTATGTGTACCTCGTAGCCACGATAAGGCATCTCTCTTATACGAGGCCCTACGCTTGACCTACCTCTCTGAGAATAAACGTCTCCATCTGAATGGGTACATGTGAAACCTCTCCTTGGACTCAAATTCTCTCTCACTGTGGAGGGGTATTGGACCTATTATAATTAAAACACCTGAAGCTAGGAGGCGGGGAGTGCACGATCAGAAGGCTAGAGAATACATTTCAAAAAATCTGATCTGCACATCCAAACATAGACACAGTGTGAACAGGTGCTGAACCCAGAGTCGCCAACTCGTATATATTTAAGTAAATAGGGCAGCACACTGCAGCGCCAAAACATGCAAACTTGAAAACACAAAATTTGAACTGCATTACTGCACTGAAAATATGAAAAATGAGAGCTTTTAGCGCATAAAAATGGCCAATTTTATGTGTACCTCGTAGCCACGATAAGGCATCTCTCTTATACGAGGCCCTACGCTTGACCTACCTCTCTGAGAATAAACGTCTCCATCTGAATGGGTACATGTGAAACCTCTCCTTGGACTCAAATTCTCTCTCACTGTGGAGGGGTATTGGACCTATTATAATTAAAACACCTGAAGCTAGGAGGCGGGGAGTGCACGATCAGAAGGCTAGAGAATACATTTCAAAAAATCTGATCTGCACATCCAAACATAGACACAGTGTGAACAGGTGCTGAACCCAGAGTCGCCAACTCGTATATATTTAAGTAAATAGGGCAGCACACTGCAGCGCCAAAACATGCAAACTTGAAAACACAAAATTTGAACTGCATTACTGCACTGAAAATATGAAAAATGAGAGCTTTTAGCGCATAAAAATGGCCAATTTTATGTGTACCTCGTAGCCACGATAAGGCATCTCTCTTATACGAGGCCCTACGCTTGACCTACCTCTCTGAGAATAAACGTCTCCATCTGAATGGGTACATGTGAAACCTCTCCTTGGACTCAAATTCTCTCTCACTGTGGAGGGGTATTGGACCTATTATAATTAAAACACCTGAAGCTAGGAGGCGGGGAGTGCACGATCAGAAGGCTAGAGAATACATTTAAAAAAATCTGATCTGCACATCCAAACATAGACACAGTGTGAACAGGTGCTGAACCCAGAGTCGCCAACTCGTATATATTTAAGTAAATAGGGCAGCACACTGCAGCGCCAAAACATGCAAACTTGAAAACACAAAATTTGAACTGCATTACTGCACTGAAAATATGAAAAATGAGAGCTTTTAGCGCATAAAAATGGCCAATTTTATGTGTACCTCGTAGCCACGATAAGGCATCTCTCTTATACGAGGCCCTACGCTTGACCTACCTCTCTGAGAATAAACGTCTCCATCTGAATGGGTACATGTGAAACCTCTCCTTGGACTCAAATTCTCTCTCACTGTGGAGGGGTATTGGACCTATTATAATTAAAACACCTGAAGCTAGGAGGCGGGGAGTGCACGATCAGAAGGCTAGAGAATACATTTCAAAAAATCTGATCTGCACATCCAAACATAGACACAGTGTGAACAGGTGCTGAACCCAGAGTCGCCAACTCGTATATATTTAAGTAAATAGGGCAGCACACTGCAGCGCCAAAACATGCAAACTTGAAAACACAAAATTTGAACTGCATTACTGCACTGAAAATATGAAAAATGAGAGCTTTTAGCGCATAAAAATGGCCAATTTTATGTGTACCTCGTAGCCACGATAAGGCATCTCTCTTATACGAGGCCCTACGCTTGACCTACCTCTCTGAGAATAAACGTCTCCATCTGAATGGGTACATGTGAAACCTCTCCTTGGACTCAAATTCTCTCTCACTGTGGAGGGGTATTGGACCTATTATAATTAAAACACCTGAAGCTAGGAGGCGGGGAGTGCACGATCAGAAGGCTAGAGAATACATTTCAAAAAATCTGATCTGCACATCCAAACATAGACACAGTGTGAACAGGTGCTGAACCCAGAGTCGCCAACTCGTATATATTTAAGTAAATAGGGCAGCACACTGCAGCGCCAAAACATGCAAACTTGAAAACACAAAATTTGAACTGCATTACTGCACTGAAAATATGAAAAATGAGAGCTTTTAGCGCATAAAAATGGCCAATTTTATGTGTACCTCGTAGCCACGATAAGGCATCTCTCTTATACGAGGCCCTACGCTTGACCTACCTCTCTGAGAATAAACGTCTCCATCTGAATGGGTACATGTGAAACCTCTCCTTGGACTCAAATTCTCTCTCACTGTGGAGGGGTATTGGACCTATTATAATTAAAACACCTGAAGCTAGGAACAAAGAGATGCAAGGCCTGGTGGCGCGAATGAGGCAACATCATGAGAAGTGCGGTGATGAAGATGACCAAAGAAACACTTCTGAACAGGCAGGATCTTCAGGTTGGTAAACATTTTTATTGAATCCTTTTTCTAAAGACTGAACTGTCATGTGTGAGAAAAATTATATTTCTTATTATTACTGCATGTTACTGTCATTTGGTACAGTTATGAAGAAAAACAAATATTCCTTTTGGGGCAGGGGCAGTGATGTGTTGTGTACAATAAGCAGAAATTGTATAAACAATAAAATAACAGCATTGACTTTTTTTGTTTAGGGGAATTAATGGATTCTGGAAACTATCCACCTCCAAGATCACCATCATCCTGTTCTACAGTTTCAGAGTTATCCATCCAGGATAGTGCTTCATTAGCAGCAGCATCATCATCAGACACCCACAGCCACATATCACCATCACCCAAAAGGAAGAAAAAAACTTTACCTCCTGGAACCACCATAGATAGGTTTGTGATAAGAACTAGCAGATTAGAAAAAGAGTTGATTGATGAAATAATTGCCCAGTTTATTTATGCAACAAACTCTTCTTTCCGTCTGACTGAGAACCCACATTTCATTAATATGGTTCAGTCACTGAGACCAGGATACAGTCCACCCAGCAGAGCTGATGTTGCAGGGAAACTGCTGGATCAAGTGTATGACAGAGAAATGGAGCAATGTGCAACAGCTCTGGAGTGGAGGGTAAAATTGTTAACCTAAGTATTGATGGGTGGAGTAATGTCCACAATGATCCTATTGTATGTGCTTGTATAACAACAGAAGAAGGTAAAGTCTTCCTTCCACAAACAACTGATACGTCAGGAAATGCACACACAGCAGAATACTTACAAGAAGTGGCAGTAAAAGCTATAACGACATGTGAACAAAAATTCAAATGTCTAGTACGCAGTTTGGTCACTGACAACACTGCAAACGTATCCAAGATGAGAAGAGTTTTAGAAGAGCAGGGAGGGAATACAAAGCTGCTAATAACATATGGTTGCAGTGCTCATTTGCTGCACCTCTTAGCCAAAGACTTAAGTGTTCCAGAAATAAAGGCTAATGTTGTTGAAATTGCTAAATACTTCCGTAATAATCATTTTGCTGCAGCAGCTCTGAAAAGGATGGGTGGAACCAAGCTAATGCTCCCACAAGATGTTAGATGGAACTCTGTGGTGGACTGTTTTCAGCAGTATATCAAAAACTGGCCTATTCTGATGACACTTTGTGAAGAAAATCGAGATAAAATAGATGGCACTGTCACGGCCAAAATCCTCAACATTGGGCTTAAGAGAAATGTTGAACATATGCTGAGCTTCCTGAAACACATCTCTCAAGCTTTAAACAAAATACAGAAAAATAGCTGTTTTATTGCGGATGCTGTTGAAATTTGGAAGGAACTGAGTGAACACTTAAAAACAGAACTACACATGGACAGAATTAAATTACAAGCAGTAAACAAACGAATGGGACAAGCACTGACTCCAGCTCATTTTTTGGCAAATATTGTCAATATCCAATATCAGGGTCAAAACCTAAGTGCTGAGGAGGAGGAGTTAGCTATGACATGGGTATCCAGCAATCATCCATCTTTAATGCCAACTATAATAAACTTCAGAGCTAAGGGGGAACCATTCAAGAAATATATGTTTGCTGAGGATATTTTAAGGAAGGTCACACCAGTAAACTGGTGGAAGTCACTTAAGCGCTTGGATTTAGAGACTGTTCAAGTAATGATTTCACTTTTAACAGCAGTAGCTTCTTCTGCAGGCATTGAAAGAATATTCTCTTCCTTTGGACTCATTCATTCTAAATTGAGAAATCGGTTGGGACCCAATAAAGCAGGAAGGCTTGTTTTTCTTTTCCAGATTATGAATAGGAACAAAGAAGAAGATGATGATGAAGATGACGACAAGTGAGCTACAGAGGAAAGCAGGGACAGTAGTATTTAAGTTTTTCATGTGTTGGCTGGGCTGACAGTCTAAGTTTCTTATAATATATATATATTTTGTTTAGCCAAATTAGTTAACAAACATGGATGTTTGTTTAAGCAAATAACTTATGCTGTAATGTTGTTATTGTCTCAGTTGAATAAATCTATTTAAATTGTTATTAAGGTCAGGATTATTTTTCTCCTTCGTAAGTACAACAGAACAGTGGTGTCCAAATATGAATGATTAACCCATTAAACTGGGGAGAAAAAAGTAATATAAAAAGTGATTCTAAAAATCTTCATCTACTTGCATGTTAAAGTAGCAAGAACTAGTTTAGGTAGAAACTTTGATTTAAATCACTGATTTAAATCAAGCCTTACTGACTAGTGATTTAAATCGTGATTTAAATCGTGATTTAAATCAGTTAGATTTAAATCAAATCCACCCTGGGCGTAACCAAACCAGTAGGCCAAATGCAGTGTAATATCCTAACCAGGATGAAAATTGAAGCTCAGCTTTGTACAGTTGAAGGAGAACAAGCAGCGGCAGACACCGTTAGTAGGAGTAACCATACCAGTATACCAAATGCAGTGTAATATCCTAACCAGGATGGAAATTGAAGCTCAGCTTTGTACAGTTGAAGGAGAACAACAAGCAGTGGCAGACACCGTTAGTAGGCGTAACCAAACCAGTAGGCCAAATGCAGTGTAAAATCCTAACCAGGATGAAAATTGAAGCTCAGCTTTGATGAGTGGAGGAGAAATGCAAGGAGCGTCAGACAACGTTAGTAGGCGTAACCAAACCAGTAGGCCAAATGCAGTGTAATATCAGACACCGGATGAAAATTGAGGCTCAGCTTTATTCAGTGGAGAACACCAAGCAGCGGCACACACCATTTGTAGGCCCAACCAAAGAAGTAGGCCAAATGCAGTTTAATATCTGACACCGGATGAAAATTGAGGCTCAGCTTTATTCAGTGGAGGACAACTGTAATGGGAGGCAGACACAGTTAGTAGGCCTAAATAAGTAAGTAGGCAAAATGCAGTTCAAAATTGGTAAGTGGAGTACACAGGCGGCTTTGTTCAGCGGAGGACAACTGTAATAAGTGGCTCAGACAGACAGAGTAGGCCTAAAATAAAAAAAAGGTGGCTAATTGCAGTTCTAAATTTGTAAGAGGAGTACACAGGCGGCATAGCGTGGTTCAGCGGAGGAGGACAAGTGTAATTAGTGGCTCTGACACACAGAGTAGGCCTAAAATAAAAAAGAAGGCTATATTCAGTTCACAATTGGTAAGAGGAGTACACAGGTGGCATAGCTGGGTTCAGCGGTGGAGGACAACTGTTGTGAGAGTCTGACACAGTTACTAGGCCCAAATAAGTAAGTAGGCTGTTCTAAATTGGTAAGAGTACACAGGCGGCATAGCTTGGTTCAGCAGAGGAGGACAACTGTAATAAGTGGCTCAGACAGACTGAGTAGTCCTAAAATAAAACAGTTGGCTGAATGCAGTTCCAAATTGGTAACAGGAGTACACAGGTGGCATAGCTTGGTTCAGCGGAGGACAACTGTAATAAGTGGCTCAGACAGACAGAGTAGGCCTAAAATATAAAAAGTAGGCTAATGTCAGTTCAAAATTTGTTTGAGTAGTACACAGGCGGCATAGCTTTGTTCAGCGGAGGACAGTTGTAATGTGTGGCGCAGACAGACAGACAGAGGCCTAAAATAAAAAAGGTGGCTAAATGCAGCTCGAAACTGCTAGCAGGAATAACCAGGCGGCCAATCTTGTTTCAGCAGGGGACAGTTGTAATGTGTGGCGCAGACAGACAGACAAACAGAGGCCTAACATAAAAAAGGTGGCTTCATGCAGTTCAAAACTGCTAGCAGGACTAACCAGGCAGCCTACCTTGGTTCAGCGTGGGAGGACAACTGTTATGAAAGGCTGACACAGTTACTAGGCACAAATAAGTAAGTAGGCTACATGCAGTTCACAATTGGTAACAGGAGTACACAGGTGGCATAGCTTTGTTCAGCGGAGGACAACTGTTAAGTGGCTGACACAGTTAGTAGGCCCAAATACTAAAGTGGGCTAAATGTCTGCCAAGGAATTGTTCATAAATAAACTGGTGGCATAGCAAAGTACAGAGGTGGGCTCCTCTGCAGAGTTGCAGACAGTGGTAGTTGGCGCAAAGTATTAAGGGGTCTAAATGGAAGCCAGGGCACTTGTATATCTTTACTATCATCTATCATCGCAACAAATTTGTAATGGCAGTGCCATTTAAGGATTTAACGGCACAGACTACACAGTGGTGGGGCAGGGAGAGGTAAGTTTTGCAAGTGGTAGAGAACAGTTCGAGCTGGGGGGGACACTATCTCATGGGCGGCGGTACTGGCACAGGGCCCCTCATATTACGACGGTGTGTCTGACGTTGGTTGTGCACCACCACTGTCAAAGTCACTTCATTGTACTATGAGGGACCCTGTGCCAGTGGCGTCGCCCAAGAGGGGGCACACCCACCTGTTCAGGCAAACGGCACTCGCACGGGTGCTTGCGCCAAGTTGTGACCACGGCCCTGTAGGGGGAGTCAGACCATTTAGGGAGGTAGACAAATGGCCTATGATGGACATTCGGCACCTGCAAATGGTGGAGTTGGAGCAGTCAGTAAGAAGAGGCCAAAAACAAGACATTTTTCTGGCAAGCTACGTGTCAGCAGGGGAAGGTGGGGCAAAATAATTTGAAATCCAAGATTGGTTCATTTTAATGAAGGTTAGATCATCAACATTTCAAGGAGCCAGACATGTCCTTTTTTCGGTCAGTATTGAACCTGCAGCATTGAAGACTCTTTCTGATAGCACAATAGCAGCTGGGCAAGCGAGCTCCTGTAATGCATATTCTGCCAATTCGGGCCAGGTGTCTAGTTTAGATGCCCAGTAATCAAAGGGGAATGACAAGTGAGGGAGAACATCAATAATGGCCGTGGGCTAGGCAGAACTGTGCCACTATGGCTGTCCCCTGTAGACCCTGCATCCACCACATTAACCCAGTGTACCGTGATGGACACAGAACGTCCCTGGCCATGCCTACTGGTCCATGCATCTGTTGTGAGGTGCGCCTTTCTACTCACCGATTGCCTCAGTGCATGAACAATGCATTCTTTGACATGTTGGTGGAGTGCTGGGATGGCTTTTCTCGCAAATATGTGTTGACTGGGTAGGTCATAGCTTGGTACTGCGTAGGCCATCAGGGCTTTGAAAGCTTTGCTTTCAACCAACCGTTAGGGCATCAACTCTAACAAGATTAGTCGAGCAATGTAGCCGTTCAAACCCTGTGTATGCAGATGAGAGGAAGAGTACTTTCTTTTCCTATTGAGAGTCTCTTGTAGGCTGAGCTGGACTGGAGGGTTGCATATGGTGGAACTAGCGGGGGTGGTGGTGGACATGGCAGATTGAGAGAGGCTGGGTGATGGTATTCTTGATGTGGGCCTACCTACAGTGTTTCCAACCAAGAACCTTGTGATTCCCTGACTACTTTTGCCTTGCGACAATACCTCCACATTTGCTACTGGTGGTGTCATAACCGGTGGGCTTCCAGTGAGGGAAGCAATGTTGTGTTGCTGACTAACTTCAATATGAGCACGTGCATCAATGGTACGAGATGTTTGGTTGTTAGTCCATGCTTCCAAGTGCCTGCTGATTAAATATCTACGCATGCACGTTGTATTTAAATTTTGAACATTCTTCCCTCTGCTAAAGGTCTTGGAGCATTTCTTACATATAACTTTGGACTGATCATTCGGATCTTGGTTAAAAAATAGCCACACTGCACTCGTCCTACTATGGAATACCTCTTCAGGCTTTGCACCTTGTGCTACTGTCACCGGATGGCAACCCTGTCCTACACCTGTTGTGGTTTTTGACACACATTTTTGGCCTGATACGGGCCTGCCAGATGACAGCTTTTGCGATGTAGATGGCTGCTGCAGATCATCCTCCTCCGCTTCAGAGCTACTAGCAGTGGCACCCTCTTCCCCCAATGGCTGCCAATCTGGGTCAACAACTGGGTCATCTATCACCTCCTCATCAATGTCATGTGCACCATCCTCTGTGTCACCGTGTAAGGTGCTATAGCATTCGGGACTGGGCACCATAGTCTCATCAGGGTCAGATTCTGGCTCAGTACACTGCGAGGGCAATGTAGTGATCTGAGTCAATGGAACAGCATCATAATCTAGCTGTGGCTGTGTATCTGTGCACTCCATGTCCGATTCTTCTTGTAATGGGCTTTTAACAATTTCCCTCTCTAACCCAGGCACGGTATGTGTAAAGAGCTCCATGGAGTAAAGTGTAGTGTTGCCTGCCGCATCCTTCACTTTTGTTTTGGGTGAAGGACACAAGGACGCTACTTTTTCTGGACCAGGAGCAGCCACTGACTACTCGCTGCTTTTAGATTTCGAACCTTCTGAAGAGGAGGCGAAAGAGCTAGAGGCTTAGTCAGCAAGGAAAGCCAAAACTTGTTCCTGCAGCTCCAGCTTTAAAAGCTGTTTTCCAACTCCAAGATAAGGGAGCCTTCGAGGCCTTGTGTAGCCAGACGATGACGCTGTCTCAACACCTCGAGCCTTTGGTGCTATCTTGCTTTTCCCACTACCACCAGATGCTCCACTACCACCACCACCATCAGTACCAGCTGGCAACGACCGCCCACGGCCTCTTCCACCAGACTCCCTCATTTTTGGGGAAATGTTACCAAAATAACAACTGTTATATGGTACTGTTAAACAAGGTAGAAGGTGTATATTAACTTTTGGAGAATTTATATCTCTTTTTTTGGCGGGAAGACTGCAGCAAAAAACAGGCCCTGTGTATTACACTACACAATGTCAGTGGCAGAACGTGGCTGGCAGATATACGACTAACAGAACTGACGTATAGAAACTTGTGGGCAATTTAAATCTCCCTTTTTTGGGGGGGAGAATGTAGCAAAAAACAGGCCCAGTGTATTACACTACACAATAACAGTGGCAGAACGTGGCTGCCAGATATACGACCAACAGAACTGACGTATAGAAACTTTTTGGCAATTTAAATCTCCCCTTTTTGGGGGGGAGAATGCAGCAAAAAAACAGGCCCTGTGTGTTACACTACACAATGTAAGTGGGACAATGTGGTTGGCAGATATACGACCAACAGAACTGAAGTATAGAAACTTTTTGGCAATTTAAAACTCCCTTTTTTGGGGGGAGAATGCAGCAAAAAAACAGGCCCTGTGTATTACACTACACAAAGTCAGTGGCAGAATGTGGCTGGCAGATATATAAAAAAATACAAGGGCTGTAGTACAATTTCAATCTCCCTACAATGATCAAAGGACAAGTATGGCAGCAATAAAAAGGACTGCTGCACACAAAAGAGCGTGGACAAAGAAACAAGAGAACTGTGCAGAAAGAAGCAAAAGGATTTTTGCTTTTAAAAAAGCAGTTGGTTTGCACAGCGGTGTACAAACAGCAATGCAATTATCAGGGAGCCTTAGAATGCAGCCTAATAAGCTACAGAGCTGATGCACAAAACTATAAACTCCACTGTCCCTGCAAAGAAAAGGTGGTGTTGGATAGTGGAAATCGCTACAGCACAAGCAGTTTTGGGGTTAATCTTCCCTCCCTGATTATATCCCTTCTTCTGATGAAGCTGCAGCAACCTCTCCCTATGCTAAGATCGGCAGAAGTAAGACGGCGGTCGGCGTGCACGCCCCTTTATAGCCCCTGTGATGCCGCAGAAAGCAAGCCAATCACTGTTATGCCCTTCTCTAAGATAGTGGGGACCGAGACATATGTCATCACGCTGCCCACACTCTGCGTGCTCCTTCATTGGCTGAGAAATGGCGCTTAAAGCGTCATACGAAACGCAACTTTGGCGCGCAGATCGCTGACCTCATGGCCGATCCCACAGTGAGATCGGGTCGGGTTTCACGAAACCCGACTTTGCCCGACTTCGGCGTTTTTTGAAATTGTCCGATCCGTTTCGCTCAACCCTAGACTGAAGTATATCCACTTTTTGAGAATTTGAATCTCCCTTTTTTTTGGGAGACTGAACCAAAACTCAGGCCCAGTGTATATAACAACGCAATCTAAGTGGCAGAAAGTGGCTGGCTGATATACGACAAACTAACAGGACTGAAGTATATCCACTTTGTGATAATTTGAATCTTACTTTTTTTTTGGAGACTGAACCAAAACTCAGGCCATGCGCATAAAACAACACAATGTACGTGGCAGAAAGTAGCTGGAAGATATACGACAAACTAACAGGACTGCAGTATATCCACTTGCTGAGAATTAGAATCTCACTTTTTTGGGGGGAGACTGAACCAAAACTCAGGCCCAGTGTATATAACAACACAATGTAAGTGGCATAAAGTGGCTGGAAGATATATGAAAAAATACAAGGACTGTAGTACAATTTCAATCTCCCTACAATGATCTCAGGACAAGTATGGCAGCAATAAAAAGGACTGCTGCACACAAAAGTGTGGACAAATACAGAAGATAACTGTGCAGAAAGGAGCAACAGGATTTTTGCATTTAGAAAAGCAGTTGGTTTGCACAGCGGCATGCAAACAGCAATGCAGCTATCAGGGAGCCTTATAAGGCAGCCTAAGGCCTCTTTTCCACTTGCGTGAGAAAAAACGGTCCGTAATCTGGACCGAAAAAACGGATGTAGCGTATGCGATTGTCATGCGATTGCCATGCGATTTTTTTATTCGCACCATCCGTATGACATCCGTATGCAATCCGTTTTTTACGTACAGCAAAAACGTACAGTGACCTGTGCTATATACTACCTACACATTCTAGAATACCTCATGCGTTAGAATTGGCCAAACATCTATTATATATACACACATGTCTCTCTCATATATATATATATATATATATACATATATATATATACATATACATATACATATGTATATACATATATATATATATATATATATACACACATGTATATATATATATATAAAGAAATTAAAGTTAAGTAATTCACACACACACATATATATATATATATATATATATATATATATATATATATATAGAGAGAGAGAGAGAGAGAGAGACAGAGATATTAACATTTTACTTACTCAGCCTCATCTGGACATCTGGGGTGCTCTCTGCATAATTGGGAGATAATTGTCGGCAAATGTAAGTCCAGGAAGCGTCCTTGACAAGGCGGTTGTGATAATTGGAATCTTGAGAATCCCAAAGTTCGGGGCGCACCTGGACTAACACCAAGAGCGTCTCCACATTAATTGCAGAAGACATGGCAAACTCAGGACAAATTTACACTCCGTGGAGGTGTGACGATAACAGGGATTCCTGACATGTGGTGTAGGGGAGCCTGCCAACACTTCCCTGTAGGTCACTTCCTGTCATGGGAGCATTTCACTCTTTTGTTCTAAATTCTCTCACTGCAATCCGTTAAAAACGGATGTCATACGCATGGTGCGAGTGCTGTGCGTTTTTTTCTCGCACCCATTGACTTGCATTGGCGAGTATCGTCCGAGAATCGCAGCAATACGCAGCATGCTGCGATTTTTTTCTCAGCCGACACAGATTTTTCTCAGTCCAATTTCGGCTGAGAAAAAAAATCGCAAAAGGAATGTCACCTATTGAATAACATTCGTCCGAGTGCAGTCCGATTTTTTATCGGATTGCACTCGTCCGTTTTCCTCGCAAGTGGAAAGGGGCCCTAATAAGCTACAGCGCTGATGCACAAAAATCTAGCCTCCACTGTCCCTGCAAAAAAATGGTTGTGTTAGACAGTGGAAATCGCTACAGCACAAGCAGTTTGGGGGTTAATCTTCCTTCCCTAAATATATCCCTTCTTCTGATGAAGCTGCAGCAACCTCTCCCTGTGCGAAGATCGGCAAAAGTAAGATGGCGGTCGGCGTGCATGCCCCTTTATAGCCCCTGTGATGCCACAGAAAGCAAGCCAATCACTGTCATGCCCTTCTCTAAGATGGTGGGGACTGAGACCTATGT
Source organism: Ranitomeya imitator (assembly GCF_032444005.1). Taxonomy (NCBI): domain Eukaryota; kingdom Metazoa; phylum Chordata; class Amphibia; order Anura; family Dendrobatidae; genus Ranitomeya; species Ranitomeya imitator. Next base: position 247,648,645 of record NC_091286.1, on the reverse strand, counting down.
CATCACGCTGCCTACACTCTGCGTCCTCCTTCATTAGCTGAAAAATGGCGCTGAAAGCATCATATGAAACGCGACTTTTGCGCACAGATCGGCGACCTCATGGCCGATTGCACACTAGGATCGGGTCGGGTTATGAAACCCGACTTTGCCAAAAGTCGGCGATTTTTGAATTTGTTCGATCCATTTCGCTCAACCCAAAGTGCAAGTGCTAGCAAGACAGTACTTTATTTTCACATTCCTGGCTGCAATCTAGAGGTGCAGTTTTTTCACAGCTTCAAATGTGACTTTTAATTGTGGCGTCACAGAATACACCCAATGGTAATGTTTTACCTGTAAATATATGTTTTGCTAATAAAATTGAAAGATTACATGAAAAAAAAGGACAAAAACGGTGTTCAGCTTTTCGCAGCAATACTTGGAAATCAAGCCTTCTTTAGCTTCAAGACTAATGACTTCACTATAAATAATATTTATATACTGTTCAATCTACAAGGCAGAACAAGATATAGTAAAAATATTTTGCAGCTGTCGCAGCTCTGAGGCTCTAATATTAGAAGTGTCATAAACTTTGAGATTATGAGAGGGTCACATTTCGAAGGGTTACATCTGCAAATGCAAATACAGTGCTTTGAATCCTGCTGGATTAATAGAATTAGCTGACAAAACCTTTTACTTATGTTGCCTACATTTCCCCACCACTCTTATCAAGACTTTAACCCCTTCCTGACATGCGCCGTACTAGTACTGTGCTGCGGGAACTGCATTCCCGCAAACTGCAGTACTAGTACGGCGCTGCTATTTCCGATCACCGCGCTGCATCGCGCGGTGACCGGGTGAGGATGGCTGCTGTTTCTAACAGCAGGCCATCCTGGCACATCACCACGAGGGGCTGATCCGCCCCCCCCGTGTCGGCGATCGCTGTGATTGGCTGGTGAACTCTCGCCAGCCAATCACAGCAAAGCTGACAATAAAGTTGTTAAAAAAAAGCATGTGACAGGCTGTGATTGGTGCTGTGTGATGTCGCACTAATCACAGCCATCACAGTAGGTGGGGTGATCGCCACGTCACCTCACCTGATTAACCCCTATGGCGTTGATTGGCTGAACAATAGCTTCTAGCCAATCAGCACCAAAGGAGTTAATTTAAAATACCGATCACTGCCCTGCACACCATCTTTCTCTCAGATTTGGCGTGCAGAGCGGTTGTCCAAGCCCCTCTGTCTGACCTAACTGAAGGAATCCATTGGTGGCCAGTGTGATCAACCCGGCGATCTCCTGCCCTCCTGTGCTGTGCTGATCTCCTGCTCCAGCTTCATGCTCTGTGCTCTCTGCTGCCATCTGCCTGCTGTGTGAGGCCTGTGATCACAGCAGCAGCAGCACCTCCCCCACCCCTTTCCCATCCCCCATTCCTGTTCCAGTACCCCCCTCCCCTTCTCTCTCCTCACTCCAATTCATTTTTTTGCGCACTTTTTTGCACTTTTTTTCCTGTGCGCGGCGTCCAGCGCAGAGCATTCGTGCTCTTCCTGTGTCCACAGTGCTTTGATCAGTATCGCTGTTGATCAGAGACTGCGCCACAGGACTTTTTCTTTTTTTTAGCTAGTTAGTATAGCAGGCTACGCAGTATGAGCGAAGTCCGATTTAAAAAAAAAAATAGATAAATAATCATAGTTAATACATTGTAGTTTCAGGCTTGTAGCCAGCGTCTGTGTTTGACGTCCCCTTTCCCATTCCCCCTCCCTGTTCCAGTACCTCCCTCTCTTCCCTCCAATTGATTTTTTTGCGCAATTTTTTGCGTATTTTTCCTGTGCGCGGCGTCCCGCGCAGAGCATTCGTGCTCTTCGTGTGTCCGCAGCGCTTTGATCAGTATCGCTGCTGATCAGAGACTGCGCCACGGGAATTTTTCTTTTTTAGCTAGTTAGTGTAGCGGACTTCGCAGTCTAAGCGACGTTCAAGTTTTTTTTAGAAAAAAATAATAGTAGTTAGTACAGCATAGTTTTAGATATAGCAAGGTAGCATAGACGGCGTCACAGCATTACGTGACGACCGATCTTCTTTTAGAGAAAAAAAAATGTATAGAGTAGTTTTATAGGTAGGAAGGTAGCTTTTTTTTTTCTTGCATAAAAAGTGCAATAGGGGAGCGTACGTCACATTGTTGGTGATGTCCGTTTTCTTTTGTAAAAAAGAATTTTCGTCACATAAATTTATAGGGAGGGCATTAGTGTAGTGAACATCTGTTTTTTGTTTTTTTTATATACAAACTTTTTTTTAATCTGATTTTTCTTTACATTTTTTCTTCTACATTTTATCTCTCTGCTTCTTTTTTTTCTGTTTTGTTATAATAAAAAGTACCCTATACACAAGCCCCACACATTACACGTGTAAAAGCACCACTTACATACATATCCCCGAGGTTTGGGAAAAAAAATAAAAATGGCCCATTCGTCAACAAGGCGCTATTCACCAGAGGAGGCTTACGCCATCCTTGCGTCCGACACGGATACAGCCAGTGAGGAAGATCCCACATTCCTCTTTTCCTCCTCCTCATCTGGTGAGGAAGGACCCCAACAAGGTGCCCTAGGACCCAGGCAACTCCTGCAGCAATCGATCCCGTATGGATTGCACCCCCCGAAAATTTTCAGCCCGTCGTTCCGGATTTCAGCAGCAGATCAGGAATCCAGTTTGACACCACTGGCCTCACTGAAATTGACTTCTTCAAATTCTTTTTCAGTGAGGAAATAATAAGTCTTATGGTGGCCCAGATGAACCTGTATGCCCAGCAATTTTTCACCCAAAATCCCACGGCATCATACGCCAGATGGACCCCCGTAAATGCAGCAGAGATGATGACATTTTGGGGAATTGTGCTGCATATGGGCATAATAAAAAACCAGAGATTTGTTAGTACTGGAGTACTGATATTCTCTACAGTACACCAGTATTCCACATTTCCATTTGAAGGGATCCAAAGATTTTTTGCATTATAGTGATAATGCGCAGTGTCCTCCCCAAGACGATCCTAACGTTGATCGTCTATATGAAATTCGGCCAGTGGTTGAACACTTCAGCAGAAAATTTGCTGAGGCTTACATACCCCAGAGGGACATCGCTATTGATGAATCTCTCGTTCATTTCAAAGGGAGGCTTAAATTCCGACAATACCTGCCCAGTAAGAGGTCCAGGTATGGAATAAAGCTGTACAAACTGAGCAAGAGTACCTCAGGGTACACCCACAGATTTAGGGTCTATGAAGGGAAGGACACCCAAATTAACCCCCCTGAATGCCCCCCCATCTTGGGGGTGAGTGGAAAAATTGGGTGGGAATTGCTGCACCTGGAGCGCCCCCGTAGGGCGGCGGGGTACTCGGTACCGGGTGCTTCGGTTCTCAAGGGGGATGTCACGGAGGCAGACGCGGTCCGTGGCCATAGGGACGTCCATTGTAAATGGGGGAAAGGTTTTTAAAGGTATAATGTTCGTGACGCCACCTGTGGTATTTGGTCAGGGTGACGGACGCTGCTTAGGGGTCTGCTGGGGTGATGTTATGGCAGCTAGGTGAAATATGTCCCCAGGGCTTCCCAGAGTGTAGATGGTGGATGATGTGAGGCACAGTGAAGAACGAGGACACAAGGTTGCAGTCTCTTTACCTTTTTACTGAAGGCTTCAGCGTCCACGGTCCAGAGCACCGGATCACAGGGCTGGCAGAGTCCAGCTGATCTGAAGGCAAATCCAGAGTCCCCTTATCCAGGTGGAAATCAGTAGCCTTCCTCTAGCGCCTGGATGTTGTAGTACCTTACTGCTGAGCCTCTCATAAGGTTCTCACAACTGTTGTAGATGCTCTAGATGTTATGTCTTTCTCTCTGTCCCCCAGATGGATAGGAACAACCCGTATGACTGATGGCCTGAGGCTTTTTACAGGGACTCTAGCACACACCAGCCCCCACAAGTTGCCACCGTGCCTCCTGGGTATAGATGCAGATAGGTAATGTGGAATTATCTGTCCTGCCAGTCTCTGAAGTAAAGCATAGAGATCCTTACTCCCTTGGTATTCTGGCTACCGGATTACTGCGCCTCAGAAGGAAGCAGCCTGCTCCTGGCGGGTCTCCCTCTGATATTCCTCTCTTGTGCTCTGCTTTCCTGCACACTCTCTGCAATATGTTCGCTTTAGTGTCTTCTTCCAGGAGCTGCAGCACTTCAGGCTCCAGGACTCCATCCTGACCCTCTGTCCTCCTGACAGGAACTGAACTCTGAACCCCTTTTCCCTCCAGATCAGGATGTTTTATAGGGGAGTTCACCTAAAACAGGCTTAGAGCTCCCCCTTCTGGTCTGGAGAGTGAACATGCTGCATGCATTGTGTTTACCTGATAAAGTGATTTCCTTTATTGCCTTCAGACGTAACACCACTCCCCCTGGTGGAAGAATGACATTACTGCAACGACCAGGACCCTGGGGTGCTGCACACCCACTGCTGGATAAGGGTTATCACCTCTACATTGACAACTTTTACACCAGCATCCCACTCTTCAAGGCCCTCTCTGCCAGAGGTACAGCTGCATGTGGCACTGTGCGAAAAAAATCAGCCAGGCCTCCCTAAGCCGCTAATTGGGCAAATTCTGAGAAAAGGGGAAAGCAGAGCCCAATGCAGCGACAATATGCTGGTGGTCAAGTATACAGACAAAAGGGATGTCCGTATCCTGACCACCATACACCATGACAACAGCACCCTTGTCACTGTTCGTGGGACCACAGCACAAGTCCGAAAGCCAGATTGTAACTTGGATTACAATCGGTACATGGGGGGTGTGGATCTTTCCGATCAGGTCCTCCAACCATACAGTGCCATGCGAAAATCCAAAGTATGGTACAAAAAATTGGCCGTGCACATTGTACAGATAGCACTGTACAATGCTTTTGTGCTGTCCCAATCTGCAGGCAATACGGGAACCTTCCTTCAGTTTCAGGAGGAAGTCATAAAGGCCCTAATGTTTGGCACTCGGGGAGGTGAGGGCCCCAGTACTTCTAAATCTGATATTGCCCGTATTGTCCCAGGTCAACATTTCCCAGAACAGGTTCCCCAAACAGCGAGGACAGGACGATCACAAAAACGGTGCAGAGTATGCTCCAAGAGGGGAATCCGAAAGGACACAATTTACCATTGTGAAACCTGCCCAGAGAAACCTGGCCTTTGCATTAAGGATTGTTTCAAAGCATACCACACATCCACAAATTAATAAAATTAGTTTATACTCTGTTGTCACAACACACTATTATAAATCTGATGTACCCCGCACATCTTACATATAACACCACATTATAAATTCATACACCAGTAAAACAAAAAGCATTATAATCAATACTATAAAACTATGCCTCTAGATAAATTCATTCAGGGGCGTAGATTCCAAAATGGCGGTCACTTGTGGGGGTGTTCCAATGTTTAGGCACATCAGGGGCTCTGCAAATGCAACATGATGCCCGCAGACCATTCCATCAAAGTCTGCAATCCAAAATGGCACTCCTTCCATTCTGAGCCCTGCCTTGCGCACAAACAGTGGTTTTCCCCCCACATATGGGGTATGGGCATATTCAGGAGAAAATGTGCAACAATGATAGAGGTTTATTTTTACCTGTCACCTTTGTGAAAATAAAAAAATTGGGGCTAAAAATCATTTTTGTGCAAAAAATGTGATTTCTTTTTTCATGGCTCTACGTAACAAACTTCTGTGAAGCACCTGGGGGTTCAAAGTGCTCACCACACAGCTACATAAGTTCGTTAAAGGGTCTAGTTTCCAAAATGGGGTCACTTGTGGGGGTTTTCAAATGTTTAGGCACATCAGGGGCTCTTCAAACGCAACATGGCGTCCACTCTCAATTTCAGCCAATTTTACGTTCAAAAAGTCAAAAGGCGCTCCTTCCCTTGCGAGCCCGGCTGTGCGCCCAAACAGTGGTTTTCCCCCACATATTGGGTAAAGGCGTATTCAGGAGAAATCGCTAAACAATGTTAGTGGACCATTTTCTCCTTTTACAATTGTGAAAATAAAAAAATCATTGTGAAATGATCATTTTCGTGTCAAAAATGTGATTTGTTTTCATGGCTCTACGTTATAAACTTCTGTGAAGCACCTGGGGTTCAAAGTGCTCACTACACAGCTACATAAGTTCGTTAAAGGGTCTAGTTTCCAAAATGGGGTCACTTTTCTGGGTTTTCCAATGTTTAGGCACATCAGGCGCTCTTCAAACGCAACATGGTGTCCACGCTCAATTTCAGCCAATTTTGTGTTCAAAAAGTCAAAAGGCGCTCCTTCCCTTCCGAGCCCTGCTGTGCACCCAAACAGTGGTTTTTCCCCACATATGGGGTATCAGTGTATTCAGGAGAAATTGCTCAACAGTGTTCGTGGACCAATTTATCCTTTTACCATTGTGAAAATCAAAAAATCATTGCTAAAATATAATTTTCGGGTCAAAATTTAGATTTTTTTTTCACGGCTCTACGTTATAAACTTCTGTGAAGCATTGGGGGGTTCTAAGTGCTCACCACACAGCTAAATAAGTTCGATAAAGGGTCTAGTTTCCAAAATGGGGTCACTTGTTGGGGTTTTCCAATGTTTAGGCACATCCGGGTCTCTTCAAATGCGACATGGCGTCCACTCTCCTTCCCTTCTGAGCCCTGCTGTGTGCCCAAACAGTGGTTTTCCCCCACATTTGTGGTATATGCGTATTCAGGAGAAATTGCTCAACAATGCTAGTGGACCATTTTCTCCTTTTACACTTGTGAAAATAAAAAAATTGTTGCTAAAAGATCATTTTCATGGCAAAAATGTGATTTTTTTTCACAGCTCTAATTTATAAACTTCTATGAAGCACCTGGGGGTTCAAAGTGCTCACCACACAGCTACATAAGTTCGTTATAGGGTCTAGCTTCCAAAATGGGGTCACTTGTGGGGGTTTTCCAATGTTTAGGCACATCAGAAGCTCTTCAAACCCAACATGGCGTCCACTCTCAATTCCAGCCAATTTTGCATTCAAAAAGTCAAAAGATGCTCCTTCCCTTCCGAGCCCTGCTGTGCGCCCAAACAGTGGTTTTTCCCCACATGTGGGGTATCAGTGTATTCAGGAGAAAATGCTCAACAGCGTTCGTGGACCATTTTCTCCTTTTATCCTTGTGAAAATCAAAAAATCATTGCTAAAATATCATTTTCGGGGCAAATGTTTTTTTTTTTCACGGCTCTACGTTATAAACTTCTGTGAAACATTGGAGGGTTCAAAGTGCTCACCACACAGCTAAATAAGTTCGTTAAAGGGTCTAGTTTCCAAAATGGGGTCACTTGTTGGGGTTTTCCAATGTTTAGGCACATCCGGGTCTCTTCAAATGCGACATGGCATCCACTCTCCTTCCCTTCCGAGCCCTGCTGTGTGCCCAAACAGTGGTTTTCCCCCACATATGGGGTATCTGCGTATTCAGGAGAAATTGCTCAACAATGTTTGTGGACCATTTTCTCCTTTTAACCTTGTTAAAATAAACAAATTAATGCCGAATGATCATTTTTGTGACTGAAAAGTTAAATGTTCATTTTTTCCTTCCACATTGCTTCAGCTCCTTTGAAGCACCAGAAGGGTTAATAAACTTCTTGAATGTGGTTCCGAGTACCTTGAGGGGTGCAGTTTTTGGAATGGTGTCACTTTTGGGTATTTTCTGTTATATAGACCCCTCAAAGTAACTTCAAGTGTGAGGTGGTCCTTAAAAAAAATGGTTTCCTAAATTTTATTGAAAAAATGAAAAATCGCAGGTCATATTTTAACCCTTATAACTTCCTGAACAAAAAATATTTTGGTTCCAAAATTGTGCTGATATATAGCACACATGTGGGAAATGTTATTTATGAACTAAATTTTTATGACATATCTCTCTGATTTAAGGGCATAAAAATTCAAATTTCAAAAATTGCTAAATTTTCAAAATTTTTGCCAAATTTCCAGTTTTTTCACAAATAAACGCAGGTCAAATCAAATAAATTTTACCACTATCATAAAGTACTGTATGTCCCGAGAAAACATTCTCAGAATGACCAGGATCTGTTGAAGCGTTTCAGTTATGACCTCATAAATTGACAGTGGTCAGAATTGAAAAAAATGGCCTGGTCAGGAAGTTGAAAACAGGTTTTGGGGTGAAAGGGTTAAAAATTCTTCCAAACACCTTACTGACATTCAGGATGTGTATTTTTGATCAAAGACTTTGAATACAAATGATATGGTTTTGACCATGGTGTCAAATCCATATGTTGATAGTATTGACAAGAAATGAAACCATAAAGAATGATGTTGAAGCTGAATGATCAACTATCCATCTAAGCTGCTTTAAAGGGAATCTGTTTATGACGTATCCTTCTGGCTTCCGTCCTTGGACTACTTGACTACTCTGACTCACGGCTTGGCCGTGAAAAGTGACTAGTGCCACAGTGTGGTTGGACTACCTGGCACTAGTGATACTGTAAGCAAATGTGCTTGGTGTTGTGAATTCTGTGGCAGAGCTCCCTCCTGTGGTCACAAGTGGTACTTCGGCTGGTTCTCTCTGTGAGCTTCCGTTGGTGGAGGAAAGTGGTACTGCGGCTTCTGAGTTTCCTTCCTCAGGTGATGTGGTGAAGTCGTTAGGTGCTGCTCTATTTAACTCCACCTAGTGCTTTGATCCTGGCCTCCAGTCAATGTTCTAGTATTGGACCTGTTTCCTCCTGGATCGTTCCTGTGGCCTGCTGCTCTGCATAGCTAAGTTCCTCTTTGCTATTTGTTTGCTGTTTTTTTCTGTCCAGCTTGTCAATTTGTTTTTTTCTGCTTGCTGGAAGCTCTGGGACGCAGAGGGTGTACCTCCGTGCCGTTAGTTCGGTACGGAGGGTCTTTTTGCCCCCTTTGCGTGGTTTTTGTAGGGTTTTGTGTTGACCGCAAAGTTACCTTTCCTATCCTCGCTCTGTTCAGAAAGTTGGGCCTCACTTTGCTAAATCTATTTCATCTCTACGTTTGTCTTTTCATCTTAACTCACAGTCATTATATGTGGGGGCTGCCTTTTCCTTTGGGGTATTTCTCTGAGGCAAGGTAGGCTTATTTTCTATCTTCAGGCTAGCTAGTTGCTCAGGCCGTGCCGAGTTGCATAGGGAGCGTTAGGCGCAATCCACGGCTGCCTTTAGTGTGGTTGGAGAGGATTAGGGATTGCGGTCAACAGAGTTCCCACGTCTCAGAGCTCGTTCTTGTTTTTTGGGTTATTGTCAGGTCACTGTATGTGCACTGACCTCTATGTCCATTGTGGTACTGAATTACCTTTCATAACAGCTTGGATAATGTCTTATCCGAGCATGCTCAGGTGTTATCCTAGTACCTTAGTCATGTTTGTATATTATGTTCGAGTCCCATAGCTGCCTGATTTTTGACTGTTTGACAGACACAACACATGCAGGGATTGCCTGTTTGTTAGAGAATCCCACATGTGTAAAACAGTCTCAAATCGTGCAGCCACAGGGACTCAAACATAATATACGAGCACGCCCAAGATACTAGGATAACTCCCGAGCATGCTGCGATAAGATATTATCTGAACACGTTTGCTTATCACTACTGCCAGGTAGTGCAACCACACTGTGATGCTAGTCTTTTTTTACGGCAAAGCCGTGAGTCAGAGTGGTCAAGGATTCCAAGGTCAGAAGTCAGGAGGGTACATTGTAAACAGAAGGAAGAGACAAAAGTGTAGTCAGGTAATGCTGCAAGGTCAGAGTATCGGGAGGAAAATGGATCAGAGCTGAAAGGGTTAAACAGGTGGATGGTCAGAATGAAGTCCAAGGTCAGGCAACAGATCAAGCATACAGAACTCTAGGCACAGGAAAGCACAAACCTCACAGGCTGAAAGTACGTCTGGCAGAGCTATGGGAGACACAGCTCAGTTAAGAAGCATGGCAATTAGCTGGAATAATGAACACATGGAGACAGCCAACGCCTCAAAGTCTCAGATTGGATAGTTGAGCTGTCACTCAACACATTGACACCTCAACACCGCCCCTGTAACAGATTGGATGGCCAAGCTGTCAATCAAAGTACTGACAGCTTCAGCACACTCCTATGCTAGATTGAACGGTCAAGCTGTAAGTAGCTAGATCCCAGACCCACTGAGGGGTGGAACCATGACGCACACCCTCACGACTGATTGGCAGCTACACAGAAAGCTGTCAATCAGTGGTGTGATACATCAATGGAATCAGGGTATCTACCTCTAAACATGCTGTTCTCAGATGGGGTAGCAAAAACTAGTATAAGATTTCCTTTAAAATGTTAAGTTGTTCAGTATTCAAACACATAGTAGCGTAATTATTCTATAAAAACATCACAAGTCATGGGAACTAATAACCTTGTAGAGTGCATCACTATCATTAGACATTGATTAATGACTCTCTGAAAATGTACACTTATTTTTTCAGAATGAAATTTGACTGCTGGGACAATATGAGCAACCTTGTCCAATAAGTGGATGAACGTAACTAAAAAGATTAAATCAGTGTTTTAGTGTGTCACATGCATTTCTCATTTTTCTCTCCACCACTAAGCTTATCTGGTAAAATTGAGAATAAAGGTTTGTAAATCCTTAACACATAAAAATCATTATTTTCTGCAAGGAATTTTATTCCAGTATGTGTCACACATAGAGCATACCGGTGACTCACACATACACATGGATGCCACACATATAATGCACACATACACACGGATGCCACATGGATGACGCACATGTGCACGTGGAGGCCACACAGATGATGCATACATACACACGGATGCCACACATATGATGCACACGTACACAAGCATCACTGATAACATGGTACTGTTTTTTCCAGTACTGGAAACATCAGGACATGCAAAGGCAGCAATTATCTTTTTACTGCTGCATTTGTGTCTTGATTTCTCCTATTCTTCTCTTGCATATATATATATATATATATATATATATATATATATATATATACATATATATATATATATATATATATATACATATATATATATGTAACTGTGTCTTTCTAAATGTATGACTCCTGCTTCTGTGTATTCATTTCTCAAAATAATTATGTTTATTCTACTTGAATACAGCAAACATTTTTTACATTGTGCTATTTCTTTATGAATTATTGTTCATATTGATAACTCTTACAAATGTTGATTTCTTTCACAGTATCACTTACCATTTGAAGGCTTTGTGGGAATGCTTACATATCTAGTAAACTGAATCTGAAATTGCTATTTTCTACATTTCACTATTGGTATGAAAACCTCTTGCTATATTACAATGACATTACACAAAATTATTGTTTAGGAGCTTTTATAACATGTAATTCAAAATTCATATGCATTAATATAGAGTTTTTTTATTTTTTTATTCACTTATATAGCACCATTAATTCCACAGCGCTTTACATACATTATCGACACTGTCCTCATTGGGGCTCACAATCCAATTTCTCTATCAGTATGTGCCATAAAATTGCAACCCTATCTGTCAATTCCAATCCAAGCTAAGCTGATAAAAAAAAAATCACAGATGAGCTTGAATCATTGAATAACATTCGTCGGAATGCAATCTGATTTTTTATCGGATTGCACTAGTCTGAGTTATTTGCTCGTGTGAGCGAGCCCTAACAGGAATTATTGAAAATAAAGCAGTTTTATTTAAAGCATGACATACTAAAGGGAGAGAAAAACCAAGGAAGAAAAAAATGTGATAAATATGCGTGTAAAAATACACACTTACATATGTAATGAAAAAAACGCAAGCAGCCTAATTTACCTTATGCTGCACAAACTCTGCAACATCAAAATTGCACCAAATACTCATCATGGAGATTTAGCCTTAAAGCAATGTTTCATATTCAGACAGTTAAAGCCAAGTCCAAGCAGGGTGAGTGAGTTTGAAAGGAGAGTTCCAGAGTGCACATTGTTAAGGAGAAAGATGAAATATGAAGACTATTAATCATATTTGCACTGCAGCTCAAATAGAATACCTGTCTCTTGCCTTGTCTAATTACCACGTTTAACTGCAGCAACACTGAAGATATGACACTTATTAAAGACTAGATGGTGGCCTGATTCTAACGCATCGGGTATTCTAGAATATGTATGTAGTTTATTTATGAAGTTTTCAGAATAATGCAATTTATACACAGGATTCGGCCGGCTGTGACCAATTAGCGAAGCATGGTTCAAATTCTGCGCCAATTAGCGGGCGGACTGCGCCTGTCGCTGATTGTTCGCGGCCGGGCGTGACCAATCGGTGAAGCCAGGGCCGGCTCCAGGTTTTTGAGTTATTATATTGACCAGCCACGTAGTATATAGCACAGCCCAGGTTTTTGAGGGCCCCGGGCGAAAGAATCTCAGTGGGCCCTCCTCTTTAACACATACCACGATTCATGATGCACAGATACAGCAGAGAAATATAGCACAGCCAAGTAGCGTATAACACAGCCCACGTAGTCTATAACACAGCCCACGTAGTATATAGCACAGCCACGTAGTAAATAGCCCAGACATGTAGTATATTGCCCAGCCATGTAGTATATAGCAAAGACACGTAGTATATAGTACAGACACGTAATATATTGCCCAGCTACGTAGTATATTGCCTAGCCACGTATTATATTGCCCAGCCACGTAGTATATTGCCCAGCCACTTAGTATTTAGCACAGACACCTAGTATATAGTACAGACACGTAATATATTGCCCAGCCACGTAGTATATTGCCCAGCCACATATTATATTGCCCAGCCACGTAGTATATAGCACAGACACGTAGTGTATAGCACAGACACGTAGTATATTGCTCAGCTATGTAATATATTGCACAGCCACGTAGTATATTGCACAGCCACATAATATCTAGCACAGCCACGTAGTATATAGCACAGCCACGTAGTATATAGCACAGATACATAGTATAATACACTGCCCATGCAGTATATAACGCAGGCCACGTAGTATAGAGCACAGCCATGTACCATATAGCACAGCCCATGAAGTATATAGCACAGACACATTGTATATAACACAGCCCACGTAGTATATAACACAGCCAACGTAGTATATAGCAATGTGGGCACCATATCCCTGTTACAAGACTTAAAATAAAAAAATAGTTATATACTCACCTTCCCTCAGCCCCCGGATCCAGCCCAGGCATTTACCGCTGCTCCTTGCGACGCTCCGGTCCCAAGACTGTATTGCTGTCTCGCGAGATGATGATGTAGCGGTCTCGCGAGACCGCTACATCATCATCTCGCGAGACCGCAATGCATGGACTGCACTTATCTGCCCTGTTGAGGGCAGAGCAAATTACTGCAGTGCACAGGCACCGGGAAGGGAAAGGTCAGAGAGGCAAGGCACCTGCACCTGCACACTGCATCTTGCTTCATGTCGCGTTCCTGCACAGGCATACTGATCTGCCCTGTTGAGGGCAGAGCAAATTCCTGCAGTGTGCAGGCGGTGGGCCTCTCTGACCTTTCCCTTCACCTACGCACTGCAGTACTATATAGAGACAAAGAGTGGGCACTATTATTATATGAAGGCACAGATGGGGCACTATTACTATGAAGAGACACAGAGTGGGCACTATTACTATATGAAGGCATAGATGGGACACTATTACTATGAAAAAACACAGATTGGGCACTATTACTATATGAAGGCACAGAGTGGACACTATTACTATATGAAGGCACAGATGGGGCAGCATTACAGTGAAGAGACACAGAGTGGGCACTATTACTATATGAAGGTACAGTTGCGGCATCAATAGTAAAAAAAGTAATGTTAAAAATAATAAAAAAACAAAAAACCTGCTATACTCACACTCCGTTGTACGCTGAGCCACTCGCACGTTCCACCATCTTCCTTTCCCAGCGATGCATTGCGAAATTACCCAGAAGACCTAGCGGTCTCACAGCGCCGTTGGATCCCAGGAGGCGGAGAGACAGGATGCTGAGGAGCAGCGACGAGAATGGTGAGTATGTTAGAACTACAAGGGGCCCTCGGATCGTTAGGTGAGTATGTTTATTTTTTATTTTTTTAGCCTGTGACATACGTGGCTGGGCAATCTACTACGTCACTGGGCAATATACTACGTGGCTGGGCAATATACTACGTGACTCTGTGCAGTGCTATATACTATGTCGCTGTGCAATATACTACGTGGCTCTGTGCAATACACTTCGTCATTGGGCAATATACTAAGTGGCTGGGCAATATACTATGTCACTGGGCAATATACTACATGGCTGGGCTGTATACCAAGTCACTGGGCAATATACTACGTAACTGCAAAATACTATGTGGCTAGGCAATATACTACGTGGCTGGGCTATATACTACGTGGCTGGGCTATATACTACGTGGCTGGGAAATATACTACGTGGCTGGGCAATATACTATGTGACTGGGCAATATACTATGTGGCTGGGCAATATACTACGTGGCTGGGCATTATACTACGTGGCTGGGCAATATACTACGTGGCTGGGCAAGATACTACGTGGCTGGGCAACATACTACGTGGCTGGGCAATATACTATGTGGCTGGGCAATATACTACGTGGACATGCATATTCTAGAATACCCGATGTATACTATGTCGCTGTGCAATATACTACGTGGCTCTGTGCAATACACTTCGTCATTGGGCAATAAACTAAGTGGCTGGGCAATATACTATGTCACTGGGCAATATACTACATGGCTGGGCTGTATACCAAGTCACTGGGCAATATACTACATCACTGGGCAATATACTATGTAGCTGGGCAATATACTACGTGGCTGGGCTATATACTACGTGGCTGGGCTATATACTACGTGGCTGGGAAATATACTACGTGGCTGGGCAATATACTACATGACTGGGCAATATACTATGTGGCTGGGCAACATACTACGTGGCTGGGCATTATAGTACGTGGCTGGGCAATATACTACGTGGCTGGGCAATATACTACGTGGCTGGGCAACATACTACGTGGCTGGGCAATATACTATGTGGCAGGGCAATATACTACGTGGACATACATATTCTAGAATACCCGATGCGTTAGAATCGGGCCACCATCTAGTTACTATATAAAGACACAGAGTTGGTAATATTACTATATGAAGGCACAGATAGGGCACCGTTAATATATAGAGACACAGAGTGGGCACTATTACTATATGAAGGCATTGATGGGGCACTATTACTATGAAGAGAAACAGAGTGGGCACTATTACTATATGAAGGCACAGATGTGTCACTATTACCATCAAGAGAAACAGAGTGGACACTATCTAATATATAATTGCCTAGAATACTACTTCCTGCAATTTGTGCCAACTTCCGTGGCTTTGTCCGGAGCTAATGTCCGGAGCTAATGTCCGGAGCTAATGTGCGGAGATAATGTCCGGAGCTAATGTCCGGAGCTAATGTGTTTTCTCCATATACTGCCTATTATTTTTGTTCTTTCTTACTATTATTTATTAAATAGATGGCAGCCCGATTCTAAAGAATCGGGAGTCTAGAATCCATATATACTTTATTTATTCAAATTTAAGAATAATACAATTAATAAATAATAGTAAGAAAGAACAAAAATAATAGGCAGTATATGGAGAAAACACCAAACAAAAGTTAAAATTGGTGTGAAAATGTCACTGAACCACTTCACAACTAAATATATATAGTTTTGGTAAATGGTATTATCATTTTTTTGACGAAATTCGGCAGGAGCTTGAAGAGCAACGTCACTGGGCCCGCCTCCACGCAGTAGAAACTTGCTGTGAGGTAAAAATTCAAAAATCACACCAAAATGGCGGGCGGAGTGTGTCACAGTACGGCACGTTTCTGATTGGTCGCTCGCAGCAGGCGGCAACCAATCAGACACTGGACACTGTTGACGTCACTTATCTCCGGACATTAGCTCCGGACATTAGCTCCGGACATTAGCTCCGGACATTATCTCCGCACATTAGCTCCGGACATTAGCTCCGGACATTAGCTCCGGACAAAGCCACGGAAGTTGGCAGAAATTGCAGGAAGTAGTATTCTAGGCAATTAATCTCCGGACACTATCTCCGGATATTAGCTCCGGACATTAGCTCCGGACATTAGCTCCGGACAAAGCCACGGAAGTTGGCACAAATTGCAGGAAGTAGTATTCTAGGCAATTATATATTAGATTGTATTATTCTTACATTTGAATAAATAAAGTATATATGGATTCTAGACTCCCGATTCTTTAGAATCGGGCTGCCATCTAGTTACTATATAAAGGCATAGATGGGTCACTATTACCATGAAGAAACACAGAGTGGACACTATCTAATATATAATTGCCTAGAATACTACTTCCTGCAATTTGTGCCAACTTCCGTGGCTTTGTCCGGAGCTAATGTCCGGAGCTAATGTCCGGAGCTAATGTGCGGAGATAATGTCCGGAGCTAATGTCCGGAGCTAATGTCCGGAGCTAATGTCCGGAGATAAGTGACGTCAACAGTGTCCAGTGTCTGATTGGTTGCCGCCTGCTGCGAGCGACCAATCAGAAACGTGCCGTACTGTGACACACTCCGCCCGCCATTTTGGTGTGATTTTTGAATTTTTACCTCACAGCAAGTTTCTACTGCGTGGAGGCGGGCCCAGTGACGTTGCTCTTCAAGCTCCTGCCGAATTTCATCAAAAAAATGATAATACCATTTACCAAAACTATATATATTTAGTTGTGAAGTGGTTCAGTGACATTTTCACACCAATTTTGAACTTTTGTTTGGTGTTTTCTCCATATACTGCCTATTATTCACTGACTGTTATACTGAGAGACTGCCGTTTATTAACCTCTTCTTTGCCACATTGGGTATATTGCTCTATTATTTGCCACATAAGGACATTGTTCATTATTGCCCAGCAATTTCTTAAATAACAAGAATTGTCAAGAGCTGGTAAGTGCAGCCATTTTTTGTTCTTTCTTACTATTATTTATTAATTGTATTATTCTTACATTTGAATAAATAAAGTATATATGGATTCTAGACTCCCGATTCTTTAGAATCGGGCTGCCATCTAGTCTAATATATAATTGCCTAGAATACTACTTCCTGCAATTTGTGCCAACTTCCGTGGCTTTGTCCGGAGCTAATGTGCGGAGCTAATGTCCGGAGATAATGTCCGGAGCTAATGTCCGGAGCTAATGTGCGGAGCTAATGTGCGGAGCTAATGTCCGGAGCTAATGTCCGGAGCTAATGTCCGGAGCTAATGTCCGGAGATAAGTGACGTCAACAGTGTCCAGTGTCTGATTGGTTGCCGCCTGCTGCGAGCGACCAATCAGAAACGTGCCGTACTGTGACACACTCCGCCCGCCATTTTGGTGTGATTTTTGAATTTTTACCTCACAGCAAGTTTCTACTGCGTGGAGGCGGGCCCAGTGACGTTGCTCTTCAAGCTCCTGCCGAATTTCGTCAAAAAAATGATAATATCATTTACCAAAACTATATATATTTAGTTGTGAAGTGGTTCAGTGACATTTTCACACCAATTTTGAACTTTTGTTTGGTGTTTTCTCCATATACTGCCTATTATTCACTGACTGTTATACTGAGAGACTGCCGTTTATTAACCTCTTCTTTGCCACTTCTAATATATAATTGCCTAGAATACTACTTCCTGCAATTTGTGCCAACTTCCGTGGCTTTGTCCGGAGCTAATGTCCGGAGCTAATGTCCGGAGCTAATGTCCGGAGCTAATGTCCGGAGATTAATTGCCTAGAATACTACTTCCTGCAATTTGTGCCAACTTCCGTGGCTTTTTGTCCGGATCTAATGTCCGGAGCTAATGTCCGGAGCTAATGTGCGGAGATAATGTCCGGAGCTAATGTCCGGAGCTAATGTCCGGAGATAAGTGACGTCAACAGTGTCCAGTGTCTGATTGGTTGCCGCCTGCTGCGAGCGACCAATCAGAAACGTGCCGTACTGTGACACACTCCGCCCGCCATTTTGGTGTGATTTTTGAATTTTTACTTAAATAACAAGAATTGTCAAGAGCTGGTGAGTGCAGCCATTTTTTGTTCTTTCTTACTATTATTTATTAATTGTATTATTCTTACATTTGAATAAATAAAGTATATATGGATTCTAGACTCCCGATTCTTTAGAATCGGGCTGCCATCTAGTTACTATATAAAGACATAGATGGGTCACTATTACCATGAAGAGAAACAGAGTGGGCACTATTACTATATAAAGGCACAGATGTGTCACTGTTACCATGAAGAAACACAGAGTGGACACTATCTAATATATAATTGCCTAGAATACTACTTCCTGCAATTTGTGCCAACTTCCGTGGCTTTGTCCGGAGCTAATGTCCGGAGCTAATGTCCAGAGCTAATGTCCGGAGATTAATCGCCTAGAATACTACTTCCTGCAATTTGTGCCAACTTCCGTGGCTTTGTCCGGAGCTAATGTCCGGAGCTAATGTCTGGAGCTAATGTCCGGAGCTAATGTCCGGAGCTAATGTCCGGAGCTAATGTCCGGAGATAAGTGACGTCAACAGTGTCCAGTGTCTGATTGGTTGCCGCCTGCTGCGAGCGACCAATCAGAAACGTGCCGTACTGTGACACACTCCGCCCGCCATTTTGGTGTGATTTTTGAATTTTTACCTCACAGCAAGTTTCTACTGCATGGAGGCGGGCCCAGTGATGTTGCTCTTCAAGCTCCTGCCGAATTTCGTCAAAAAAATGATAATACCATTTACCAAAACTATATATATTTAGTTGTGAAGTGGTTCAGTGACATTTTCACACCAATTTTGAACTTTTGTTTGGTGTTTTCTCCATATACTGCCTATTATTCACTGACTGTTATACTGAGAGACTGCCGTTTATTAACCTCTTCTTTGCCACATTGGGTATATTGCTCTATTATTTGCCACATAAGGACATTGTCCATTATTGCCCAGCAATTTCTCTGCAATATAAACTGCCTATTTATTAATATCTGCATTCCTGCAAAGAACTATTGCCTATTATTAACTGGCTATTTTCCTACTACCTGACACTGCCTCTTATTAACCTGTTGTTTGCCACCACCACGCTGTCTTTCATCCCTCCCCTCATAAGCATGTTCATGGATCCTGTGTAACTGTACCTTAAATAACAAGAATTGTCAAGAGCTGGTGAGTGCAGCCATTTTTTGTTCTTTCTTACTATTATGTATTAATTGTATTATTCTTACATTTGAATAAATAAAGTATATATGGATTCTAGACTCCCGATTCTTTAGAATCGGGCTGCCATCTAGTCTAATATATAATTGCCTAGAATACTACTTCCTGCAATTTGTGCCAACTTCCGTGGCTTTGTCCGGAGCTAATGTCCGGAGCTAATGTCCGGAGCTAATGTCCGGAGATAAGTGACGTCAACAGTGTCCAGTGTCTGATTGGTTGCCGCCTGCTGCGAGCGACCAATCAGAAACGTGCCGTACTGTGACACACTCCGCCCGCCATTTTGGTGTGATTTTTGAATTTTTACCTCACAGCAAGTTTCTACTGCGTGGAGGCGGGCCCAGTGACGTTGCTATTCAAGCTCCTGCCGAATTTCGTCAAAAAAATGATAATACCATTTAATAAAACTATATATATTTAGTTGTGAAGTGGTTCAGTGACATTTTCACACCAATTTTGAACTTTTGTTTGGTGTTTTCTCCATATACTGCCTATTATTTTTGTTCTTTCTTACTATTATTTATTAACTAGATGGCAGCCCGATTCTAAAGAATCGGGAGTCTAGAATCCATATATACTTTATTTATTCAAATGTAAGAATAATACAATTAATAAATAATAGTAAGAAAGAACAAAAATAATAGGCAGTATATGGAGAAAACACCAAACAAAAGTTCAAAATTGGTGTGAAAATGTCACTGAACCACTTCACAACTAAATATGTATAGTTTTGGTAAATGTTATTATCATTTTTTTGACGAAATTCGGCAGGAGCTTGAAGAGCAACGTCACTGGGCCCGCCTCCACGCAGTAGAAACTTGCTGTGAGGTAGAAATTCAAAAATCACACCAAAATGGCGGGCGGAGTGTGTCACAGTACGGCACATTTCTGATTGGTCGCTCGCAGCAGGCGGCAACCAATCAGACACTGGACACTGTTGACGTCACTTATCTCCGGACATTAGCTCCGGACATTAGCTCCGGACATTAGCTCCGGACATTAGCTCCGGACAAAGCCACGGAAGTTGGCACAAATTGCAGGAAGTAGTATTCTAGGCAATTATATATTAGATTGTATTATTCTTACATTTGAATAAATAAAGTATATATGGATTCTAGACTCCCGATTCTTTAGAATCGGGCTGCCATCTAGTTACTATATAAAGGCATAGATGGGTCACTATTACCATGAAGAAACACAGAGTGGGCACTATTACTATATGAAGGCACAGATGTGTCACTATTACCATGAAGAAACACAGAGTGGGCACTATCTAATATATAATTGCCTAAAATACTACTTCCTGCAATTTGTGCCAACTTCCGTGGCTTTGTCCGGAGCTAATGTCCGGAGCTAATGTCCGGAGCTAATGTCCGGAGATAAGTGACGTCAACAGTGTCCAGTGTCTGATTGGTTGCCGCCTGCTGCGAACGACCAATCAGAATCAAGTTTCTACTGCGTGGAGGCGGGCCCAGTGACGTTGCTCTTCAAGCTCCTGCCGAATTTCGTCAAAAAAATGATAATACCATTTACCAAAACTATATATATTTAGTTGTGAAGTGGTTCAGTGACATTTTCACACCAATTTTGAACTTTTGTTTGGTGTTTTCTCCATATACTGCCTATTATTTTTGTTCTTTCTTACTATTATTTATTAATTGTATTATTCTTACATTTGAATAAATAAAGTATATATGGATTCTAGACTCCCGATTCTTTAGAATCGGGCTGCCATCTAGTTACTATATAAAGGCATAGATGGGTCACTATTACCATGAAGAAACACAGAGTGGACACTATTACTATATAAAGACATAGATGGGTCACTATTACCATGAAGAGAAACAGAGTGGGCACTATTACTATTTGAAGGCACAGATGTGTCATTATTACCATGAAGAAACACAGAGTGGACACTATTACTATATAAAGGCATAGATGGGTCACTATTAGGGTTGAGCGAAACGGATCGTTCATTTTCAAAAGTCGCCGACTTTTGGCAAAGTCGGGTTTCATGAAACCCGACCCGATCCTCGACTTTTCGCCATAATCGGCCGATTTCACTCGACTCGACTTTTGAGATAGTCGGGTTTCGCGAAACCCGGCTCGACCCTAAAAAAGTCAAGGTCGCTCAACCCTAGTCACTATTACCATGAAGAGAAACAGAGTGGACACTATTACTATATAAAGGCATAGATGGGTCACTATTACCATGAAGAGAAACAGAGTGGGCACTATTACTATTTGAAGGCACAGATGTGTCACTATTACCATGAAGAAACACAGAGTGGACACTATTACTATATAAAGGCATAGATGGGTCACTATTACTATATAAAGACACAGAGTTGGTACTATGACTATATGAAGGCACATATGTGTCACTATTGCCATGAAGAAACACAGAGTGGGCACTATTACTATATGAATGCACAGATGGGGCACCATTACTATATAAAGACACAGAGTGGGCACTATTACTATATGAATGCACAGATGGGGCACCATTACTATATAAAGACACAGAGTGGGCACTATTACTATGAAGAGACACAGAGTGGGAACTATTACCATATGAAGGCACATATGGAGCGCTAGTATTATATAGAGACACAGAGTGGGCAGCATTACTATATGAAGGCACAGATGGGGCACCATTACTATATAAAGACACATTGTCGTTACTATTACTATATAAAGACAGAGATGAGGCACCATTACTATATACAGAGTGGGTACTATTACTATTAGTATATCAGTGATATCTAGGATGTGGGATTCAATGTTCCCTTTATTTTTTTGAGCAGTGTATATATATATTCCTGCATATATATTGTTTTTGTATAATTTATTATTGAGATTCACATAAAATGTATTTTATTTGAAAATATTCTTTCTTCCAATAATCATGTTCTTTTTTTAATACTAATTCTTGCACATATTTAATTGTATTGCACTTTTCCTGTTTTACCCTTTGTTCCTTATCCATGTCCTCCTCAGTGTTCCTACATTATGCGCTCCAACAGTAAAACGGTGTCATTTCCAGCCCCTTCCAACTCTGGTGTATGTATATGGGAACACCATCCAGTTGCATGTATTGACACATCGGCTTGCAGGTCTCTTTGATTAGTTCTAGTTAATTTACATTATCTGTGAGCAAGAATCACTGCATTAAGTATTCCTGATGAAGCTATAGCTCTGTGGCGATATGCATGGGAATTGCTTCTCCAGGTTTATCCATTGCATTGCATGACTACCTTATAATCCTTCAGAGTTCAGTGCATGCCAGGCTTTGAGGGAGCGAAGCTTCAGTGATGGCACCGCTAGTCACTGAAGCTGCACTAGCAGCATCTCCTCATTCGCCAGTGGTTTTCAGCTGGGACGGTCGTATCTTGGCACAGTCTTAGTTGAAAACTGTATATACCCCAGGTATGGATTACGGCGTGGGACACAACTACAGACAGGTATGGGAATATTGTTGGTTTATTATTTTGCTATTATTACAGGAGACTGAGGGCGTCGCATGGATTAGCTGGATAATAAAAGTGGCAAAATGTGTTTAGTGCTTTTTTCATTAAAAGACTTTATTCTGGCTGTGCTTTTATTTAGCTTATAACCACTATAGGATTAGTAATGGATTGGTGTCTTATTGACACCTCTCCATTACTAAGCTGGGCTTGATGTCACCTTAAAATATAAATGTGACATTAACCCCCCAACTATTACCCCACTTGCCACTGCTACAGGGCAAGTGGGAAGAACAAGGTTAAATGCCGGAATTGGCGCATCATAGAGATGCACCTTTTCTGGGGCGGCTGAGTGTTGATGTTTTTAGCCAGGGGGAGGGGCAATATCCATAGCCCCTTCCTAGGCTATTAATATCAGCCTGCTGCTGTCTGCATAGCCTTTGCTGGTTATTAATTATGGGTGAACCCCACATCATTTTTTGGGAGGGTTCCCCATTTTAATAGCAAGTAAAGGCTAAGTATACAGCTTTGAGCTGATATTAATAGCCTGGGAAGCTCCATTGGTATTACCCCCTTCCCAGGCTATAAACATCTGCCCCCAGTTGCTGGCTTTCCCCCTGCTGGTTCCGAAAATTGCATGGGAGCCCACACCATTTTTTCCATCAATCATTTATTAATTAAATACATGTCCAGTAATTTGCACACACACTGTACTAATTGTATTTGTCACTGACATCTATATATCTACCTATTCTATATGTATTTACTGTATGTAATCCATCTCTTCTATCCTGTCGGCTCCTGCAGGTATTTTACAGAAGCCGGCAAATGAATTACCGGCTTTTCTTCTATCTTCCTGTGCAATATAAATACCTATATATATATATATATATGTATATATATATATATATATATATATATATATACAGTATGTGTGTGTGTCTGTTACTGACATGTATATATATATATATATATATATATATATATGTATTCTAGGTGTATATTTCTATTCAATCTATTCTTTTCTAACCTGTCAGTGTGATTTTACTGTACACTGCACATGAATTACCAGCTTTTCTTCTATCTATCTATCATTTATACTGTATACACTGTGTTCCAAATTATTATGCACAAAGAGTTTAAGAGTGATAAGGTTAGAATTTTGTTGTTTGTCATTTAAACTCATTGATGGTGATGTGTGTCAGGGCTCTTTATATCACTGAAAGCAATTGCAGATACCTGTGCAAATTAGTTTGGCAGGTGTGTCCAAATAAAGGCAAGACTACTTAAGAAGGCTGTTCCACATTATTAAGCAGCCTACATTTTTGGCCAAAATGGGAAAGAAAAAGGATGTGTCAGCTGCTGAGAAGCAACAAATTGTGGAGTATTTAGGTCAAGGCATGACTGCAATCAACATTGCCAAGACACTTAATCGTGATCATCGCACAATCAAGAAGTATGTAACTGATTCCCAGCACACACGTGTGCGTGCTGATAAGGAAAAATTGAGGACTCTTTCCAACAGGCAATTGCATAAGGTTAAAAGAGCAGCTGCAAAAATGCCTTGTCATAGCAGCAGACAAGTTTTTGAAGCTGCTGGTGCCTTCAACGTCCCCAGAACAAGATGCAGGGTCCTTCAGAGGTTTGCAGCTGTCCGTAAGCCATCCTGTCGACCACCTCTATCCACTACACACAAGCAGAAACGGCTCCATTGGGCCAAAAGATACATGAAGACTGACTTCCAAACTGTATTGTTCACCGATGAGTGCCGTGCAATGCTCGATGGTTCAGATGGATGGAGTGGAGGATGGCTGGTTGATGGACACCCCATGAAAACACGGCTAAGGCGCCAACAAGGAGGAGGTGGAGTAATGTTTTGGGCTGGAATCATGGTGAGAGAGATTTTTGGCCCCTTTATGATCCCTGAAGGGGTAAAGATGATCTCCATAATCTATGTGGAGTTTCTAAAACAACACTTCCTGCCATGG
Organism: Ranitomeya imitator; assembly: GCF_032444005.1. NCBI lineage: Eukaryota > Metazoa > Chordata > Amphibia > Anura > Dendrobatidae > Ranitomeya > Ranitomeya imitator. The sequence goes on along the minus strand of NC_091286.1, from coordinate 247,623,940 downwards.
TTCAAGAGAAAGAACCGTGCTTTCCGCGGCAAGATCATTTTAATGCATGATAATGCATCGTCTCATGCTGCAAAAAACACATCTGCATCTCTGGCTGCTATGGGCATAAAAGAGGACAAACTTATGGTGTGGCCACCATCTTCCCCTGACCTCAACCCCATTGAGAACCTCTGGAGCATCATCAATAGGAGTGTCTATGATGGCGGGAGGCAGTTCACATCTAAGCAACAGCTCTGGGAGGGTATTCTGTCCACATGCAAAACAATTGAAGCAGAAACCATCCAAAACTGACAAATTCAATGGACGAGAGAGTTCAGAAGCTTCTTTCGAACAAGGGTCCAAGTGCAAATGTAACATCACCTAGAATAAAGTTTCCACTTGAAAACTGTTTGATTTCATTTTGTAATAAGCTGATAATGCTTATAACTTCACAATTGACCATTTTTTTGTTCAAAATTAAATAAAAAAGGTTGAAAACTCTGCTGTGCATAATAATTTGGAACATGCATTTTGAGTGTTTATTTTTTTTAAAAAAGATACTGTTTTCATAGGCAGTTTGTTCCAAAACATTGCAATTATACTAGATTAGTAGATTACTGGAAAATAACAATGACTGCAATTCAGATAGGTAATTCAGAGAAAATATGAGGAAATATTATTTGCATGATAATTTGGAACACAGTGTATATATATATGTATATACACTACCATTCAAAAGTTTAGGGTCACCCAGACAATTTTGTGTTTTCCATGAAAACTCTTACTTTTATTAATCAAATGATTTGCTAAATTAATTGAAAATCTTGTCCAGATATTTACAAGGTTCGAAAAAAAGATTGGTATTTGAAATAATAATTTTCTCCTTCAAACTTTGCTTTCGTCAAAGAATGCTCCCTTTGTAGCAATTACAGCATTGCAGACCTTTGGCATTATAGCAGTTAATTTGCTGAGGTAATCTGGAGAAATTTCACCCCATGCTTCAAGCAGCCCTTCCCAGAAGTTACTTTGGCTGGATGGGCACTTTTTGCGTACCATACGGTCAAGCTGCTCCCACAACAGCTCAATGGGGTTGAGATCTGGTGACTGCGCTGGCCACTCCATTACAGGTAGAATACCAGCTGCCTGCTTCTTCCCTAAATAGTTCTTGCATATTTTGGAGGTGTGGTTTGGGTCATTATCCTGTTGTAGGATGAAATTGGCCCCAATCAAGCGCTGTCCACAGGGTATGGCATGGTGTTGCAAAAAAGCCTTCCTTATTCAATAACTTTATTCCACTGTACCAGCACCAAAGCAACCCCAGGCCATCACATTACCTCCACCATGCTTGACAGATGGTGTCAGGCACTCTTCCAGTTCTTTTCAGTTGTTCTGCATCTCACAAAGGTTCTTCTGTGTGATCCAAACACCTCAAACTTGAATTAGTCTGTCCATAACATTTTTTTTCCAATTTTCCTCTGCCCAATGTCTGTGTTCTTTTGCCCATATTAATCTTTTCCTTTTATTAGACAGTCTCAAATATGGCTTTTTCTTTGCCTCTCTGTCCTGATGGTCAGCATCCCGCAGTCGCCTCTTCACTGTAGATGTTGACACTGGCGTTTTGCGTGTACTATTTAATGATGCTGCCAGTTGAGGACCTGTGAGGCGTCGATTTCTCAAACTACAGACTCTATTGTACTTGTCATGTTGCTCAGTTGTGCAGCGGGGCCTCCCACTTCTCTTTCTACTCTGGTTAGAGCCTGTTTGTGATCTCCTCTGAAGGGAGTAGCACACACCATTGTAGGAAATCTTTAGTTTCTTGGCAAGTTCTTGCATAAAGTAGCCTTCATTTCTAAGAACAAGTAAGTCCGCAAGGACAGGGTCCTCTCCCCTCTGTACCAGTCTGTCACTGTAAACCTGTTTACTGTAAACGATATCTATAACCCTGTATGTAACCCTTTCTCATGTACAGCACCATGGAATTAATGGTGCTATATAAATTAATAATAATAATAATAATAATAATAATAATAATAATAAACTGGTGAGTTTCACATGAAAGTTATTTTTTTCTGGCCATTTTGAGAGTTTAATGGAACCAACAAATGTAATGCTCCAGATTCTCAACTAGCTCAAAGGAAGGTCAGGTTTATATGTTATCTATTCAGCCAAACTGTTTTCAGCTGTGCTAACATATTTGCACAAGGGTTTTCAAGGGTATTCTAGCCTTCTTACACAGCAAGCACTAAGTACCATAAGAACACTGGAGTGATGGTTGTTGGAAAGGGGCCTCTATACCCCTATAAAGATATTGCATTACAAACCAGACGTCTGCAGCTAGAATAGTCATTTACCACATTAACAACAAATTGAGTGTATTTCTGAATCATTTCATTGGAAAAAACTGTGATTTGCTTTAAAAAATAAGGACATTTGTATGTGACCCCACACTTTTGAATGGTAGTATATATATATATAAATATATATACAGTATATATATATATATATATATATACAAATATATATATATATATATACATATATATATATACACTGCTCTAAAAAAATAAGGGGACATTAAAATCCCACATCCTACAGATCACTGAATGAAATATTCCAGTTGTATATTTTTATTCATTACATAGTGAAATGTGTTGAGAACAATAAAACATAAAATTTATCAACGTAAATCACAACTAATATCCCACAGAGGTCTGGATTTGGAATGATGCTCAAAATCAAAGTGGAAAATGAAGTTACATGCTGACCCAACTTCAGTGGAAATGCCTCAAGACAAAGAAATGATGCTTAGTAGTGTGTGGCCTCCATGTGCCTGTATGACCTCCCTACAAAGCCTGGGCATGCTCCTGATGAGGCGGTGGATGTCTCCTGAGGGATCTCCTCCCAGACCTGGATTAAAGCATCTGCCAACTCCTGGACAGTGTGTGGTGCAACGTGACATTGGTGGATGGTGCGAGTCATGATGTCCCAGATGTGTTCAATTGGATTCAGGTATGGGGAATGGGCGGCCAGTCCATAGCATTAATGCCTTCATCTTGCAGGAACTGCTGACATACTCCCTCCACATGAGGTCAGGCATTGTCATGCATTAGGAGAAACACAGGGCCAACTGCACCAGCATGTGCTCTCACAAGGGGTCTGAGAATCTAATCTCGGTACCTAATGGCAGTTAGGCTACCCTGGCGAGCACATGGAGGGCTGTGCGGCCCTCCAAAGAAATGCCACCCCACACCATTACTGACCCACTGCCAAACTGGTCATGCTGAAGGATATTGAAGGCAGCAGATTGCCCTCCACGGTGTCTCCAGACTCTGTCACGTTTGTCACATGTGCTTAGTGTGAACCTGCTTTCATCTGTGAAGAGTACAGGACGCCAGTGGCAAATTTGCCAATCCTGGTGTTCTGTGGCAAATGCCAAGCATTCTGCACTGTGATGGGCTGTAAGCACACCCCCATCTGTGGACATTGGGCATTTAGACTATCCTCATGGAGTCGGTTTCTAACTGTTTGTGCAGACACATGCACATTTGTGGCCTGCTGGAGGTCATTTTGCAGTGCTCCGGCAGTGCTCCTGTTCCTCCTTGCACAAAGGCTGAGGTAGCGGTCCTGCTGCTGGGTTGTTGCCCTCCTACGGCCCCCTCCACATCTCCTGGTGTACTGGCCGGTATCCTGGTAGCACCTCCAGCCTCTGGACACTATGCTGACAGATACAGCAAACCTTCTTGTGACAGCTCGCATTGATGGGCCATCCTGGACAAGCTGCACTACCTGAGCCACTTATGTGGGTTCTAGAGTCCGTCTCATGCTACCACGAGTGTGAATGCACAACCAACACTCAAAAGTGACCAAAATATCAGCCAGAAAGCATTGGTACTGAGATGTGGTCTTTGGTCCCCACCTGCAGAACCACTCCTTTATTGAGTGTGTCTTGATAATGGCCACTAATTTCAATATGCTGTCTATTCCATTTGCACAACTGCATGTGAAATTGATTGTCAAACAGTGTTGCTTCCTAAGTGGACAGTTTGATTTCACAGAAGTTTGATGTACTTGGTTATATCCTGTTGTTTAAGTGTTCCCTTTATTTTTTTGACCAGTATATATATATATATACTACATTGTGGCCTGATTCTAACACATCGGGTATTCTAGAATATGCATGTCCCTGTAGTATATGGACAATGATGATTCCAGAATTCGCGGCAGACTGTGCCCGTCGCTGATTGGTCGAGGCAACCTTTATGACATCATCGTTGCCATGGCAACCATTATGACATCTACGTCGATACTGTGCCCGTCGCTGATTGGTCGAGGCTAGGGTTGAGCGTCCTTGACCTTTTTAGAGTCGAGTCGGGTTTCGCGAAACCCGACTATCTCAAAAGTCGAGTCGAGTGGAATCGGCCGATTATCGCAAAAAGTCGGGGATCGACCGAAACACGAAACCCAATGCAAGTCAATGGGGGAGCATAGTCGGCAGTGAGTAGAGGCCAGGAAAACATGTACAGAGCCCATGTTAATGGCAAAAACATACATTCTTGTTACTGAAGCTTGTCAATCTTAATTTAGCTTATAATAATTGTAAGGCATTTGAAATTGGGGGTCATTTGGCTAAAGTTGTGGGGGGTAGGGCTGGTTCAAGTAATTAGTGTGCCCAGTAAATCCAGTAAATCTGGACCACGTCACGGCAGTGGAGCAGGGAGAGGTAAGTATTTCAACTTTGCAAGTGCTGTGATCCTGAGCAAGCAAGGGGGGGCCCACTCGTTGGCATTGGCACTGGCACAGGGCCCCTTAAAGTACAGCGGTGTGTTTGCACGGCGGGGGCGCCTCCCACCGGCAGCAACACTTTTGCGTACTATGAGGGGCCCTGTGCCAGTGACGTCGCCAACGAGTATTCCTCCCCCCACCTGATGAAGGAACCTGCACCTTCATCTGCACCTTCCTCTTTGTCCCCGTGTAAGGTGGTATGGTATGCGGGAAGGGGGACCTGACTTTCAGCAGGGTCACAATCTTGCAGTGTAGCGTGCACGGGGAATGTTGCATTATGGGTCAATGTACCAGCAGACTCATCTATCACTGGCTGGGCAATGGGCAGGATGAGGGGGAAACAGATATGGGCCCAAAGAATAAAGTGGGCTAAATGCAGTTAAAAATTGGTAACAGGACTAACCAGGGGGCATTGTTTTGTTCAGTGGAGGACAACTGGAATGAGAGGCTGACACAGAGAGTAGGCCCAAATCAGTAAGTATTCTAAATGCAGTTCAAAATTGGCAACAGTAGTAAACCGGCGGCACAGCTCTGTTCACTGTAGGAGAACAGCAAGGAGCGGCAGACACAGATAGAAGGCCCCAACCCAACTAGTAGGCCTAATGCAGTGTTGTTTTCAACAACTACTAAACGAGAGCCAGAAGATCGAAGCAATGGAGAGGAAACCTGGGGAACACCTTGGAGTGGAAGACACCGTCTCTACACCCCAGACTCAACTTGTAGGCCGAATGCAGTGTTGTTTTCAACAACTACTAAACGAGAGCCAGAAGATTGAAGCAATGGAGAGGCAACCTGGGGAACACCTTGGAGCGGAAGACACCGTCTCTACACCCCAGACCCAATTTGTAGGCCGAATGCAGTGTTGTTTTCAACAACTACTAAACAAGAGCTTTAAGATTGAAGCAATGGAGAGGCAACCTGGAGAACACCTTGGAGCGGAAGACACCGTCTCTACACCCCAGACCCAACTTGTAGGCCGAATGCAGTGTTGTTTTCAACAACTACTAAACGAGAGCTTTAAGATTGAAGCAATGGAGAGGCAACCTGGGGAACACCTTGGAGCGGAAGACACCGTCTCTACACCCCAGACCCAACTTGTAGGCCGAATGCAGTGTTGTTTTCAACAACTACTAAACAAGAGCTTTAAGATTGAAGCAATGGAGAGGCAACCTGGAGAACACCTTGGAGCGGAAGACACCGTCTCTACACCCCAGACCCAACTTGTAGGCCGAATGCAGTGTTGTTTTCAACAACTACTTAAGAAGAGCTTTAAGATTGAAGCAATGGAGAGGAAACCTGGGGAACACCTTGGAGTGGAAGATACCGTCTCTACAACCCAGACCCAACTTGTAGGCCGAATGCAGTGTTGTTTTCAACAACTACTAAACAAGAGCTTTAAGATTGAAGCAATGGAGAGGAAACCCGGAGAACACCTTGGAGCAGAAGACACCGTCTCTACCACCCAGACCCAACTTGTAGGCCGAATGCAGTGTTGTTTTAAACAACTACTAAACAAGAGCTTTCAGATTGAAGCAATGGAGAGGCAACCTGGGGAACACCTTGGAGTGGAACACACCGTCTCTACACCCCAGACCCAACTTGTGGGCCGAATGCAGTGTTGTTTTCAACAACTACTAAACAAGAGCTTTAAGATTGAAGCAATGGAGAGGAAACCTGGAGAACACCTTGGAGTGGAACACACCGTCTCTACACCCCAGACCCAAATTGTAGGCCGAATGCAGTGTTGTTTTCAACAACTACTAAACGAGAGCTAGAAGCTCTAAGCTATGGAGAGGAAACCTGGGGAACACCTTGCAGCGGCAGACACCGTTAGTAGGCCCTACCGAAGTAGTAGTAGTAGCCCCAAGGCAGTTTTCAAATTCCTATAGGCTGAAAACCAGACTATTGACGCTCAGCTTTTTTAAAAGGAGGACAGCTGTATTGAGTGGCGCAGACAGACACAGGTAGTAGGCCTTAAACACAACATTTGGCTCAATGCAGTGTAAAAAAGGTTACAGGGGTACACAGGCAGCATTGGTCTGTTCAGTGGAGGACAATTTCAATTATGGGCCACAGACAGAGTTTGTATGCCTACTATTAAAAAAAGGATGCTCTATGCAATTTAAAATAGGTTCCAGGGGTACACGGGCAGCAGTGGTCTGGTCAGTGGAGGACTAGTGGAAGGAGGGACCGCAGACAGGTGTAGTAGGCCTAACATAAAAAAATTTGGCTGTAGGCACTTTTAAATTGGTTCCAGGGGTACACGGGCAGCAGTAGACAGGTCACTTGAGGACTAGTGGCAGGAGGGACCGCAGACAGGCGTAGTAGGCCTAACATAACAAAATTTGGCTGTAGGCACTTTTAAATTGGTTCCAGGGGTACACGGGCAGCGGTAGACAGGTCACTTGAAGACTAGTGGCAGGAGGGACCGCAGACAGGCGTAGTAGGCCTAACATAACAAAATTTGGCTGTAGGCACTTTTAAATTGGTTCCAGGGGTACACGGGCAGCAGTAGACAGGTCACTGGAGGACTAGTGGAAGGAGGGACCGCAGACAGGCGTAGTAGGCCTAACATAACAAAATTTGGCTGTAGGCACTTTTAAATTGGTTCCAGGGGTACACGGGCAGCAGTAGACAGGTCACTGAGGATTATTGGCAGGAGGGACCGCAGACAGGCGTAGTAGGCCTAACATAACAAAATTTGGCTGTAGGCACTTTTAAATTGGTTCCAGGGGTACACGGGCAGCAGTAGACAGGTCACTTGAGGACTAGTGGCAGGAGGGACCGCAGACAGGCGTAGTAGGCCTAACATAACAAAATTCGGCTGTAGGCACTTTTAAATTGGTTCCAGGGGTACACGGGCAGCAGTAGACAGGTCACTGGAGGACTAGTGGAAGGAGGGACCGCAGACAGGCGTAGTAGGCCTAACATAACAAAATTTGGCTGTAGGCACTTTTAAATTGGTTCCAGGGGTACACGGGCAGCAGTAGACAGGTCACTGGAGGACTAGTGGCAGGAGGGATCGCAGACAGGCGTAGTAGGCCTAACATAACAAAATTTGGCTGTAGGCTTTTTTAAATTGGTTCCAGGGGTACACGGGCAGCAGTAGATAGGTCACTGGAGGACTAGTGGAAGGAGGGACCGCAGACAGACGTAGTAGGCCTAACATAACAAAATTTGGCTGTAGGCACTTTTAAATTGGTTCCAGGGGTACACGGGCAGCAGTAGACAGGTCACTTGAGGACTAGTGGCAGGAGGGACCGCAGACAGGCGTAGTAGGCCTAACATAACAAAATTTGGCTGTAGGCACTTTTAAATTGGTTCCAGTGGTACACGGGCAGCAGTAGACAGGTCACTTGAGGACTAGTGGCAGGAGGGACCGCAGACAGGCGTAGTAGGCCTAACATAACAAAATTTGGCTGTAGGCACTTTTAAATTGGTTCCAGGGGTACACGGGCAGCAGTAGACAGGTCACTGGAGGACTAGTGGAAGGAGGGACCGCAGACAGGCGTAGTAGGCCTAACATAACAAAATTTGGCTGTAGGCACTTTTAAATTGGTTCCAGGGGTACACGGGCAGCAGTAGATAGGTCACTGGAGGACTAGTGGAAGGAGGGACCGCAGACAGGCGTAGTAGGCCTAACATAACAAAATTTGGCTGTAGGCACTTTTAAATTGGTTCCAGGGGTACACGGGCAGCAGTAGACAGGTCACTTGAGGACTACTGGCAGGAGGGAGCGCAGACAGGCGTAGTAGGCCTAACATAACAAAATTTGGCTGTAGGCACTTTTAAATTGGTTCCAGGGGTACACGGGCAGCAGTAGACAGGTCACTGGAGGACTAGTGGAAGGAGGGACCGCAGACAGGCGTAGTAGGCCTAACATAACAAAATTTGGCTGTAGGCACTTTTAAATTGGTTCCAGGGTTACAAGGGCAGCAGTAGACAGGTCACTTGAGGACTAGTGGCAGGAGGGACCGCAGACAGGCGTAGTAGGCCTAACATAACAAAATTTGGCTGTAGGCACTTTTATATTGGATCCAGGGGTACACGGGCAGCAGTAGACAGGTCACTGGAGGACTAGTGGAAGGAGGGACCGCAGACAGGCGTAGTAGGCCTAACATAACAACATTTGGCTGTAGGCACTTTTAAATTGGTTCCAGGGGTACACGGGCAGCAGTAGACATGTCACTGGAGGACTAGTGGAAGGAGGGACCGCAGACAGGCGTAGTAGGCCTAACATAACAAAATTTGGCTGTAGGCACTTTTAAATTGGTTCCAGGGGTACACGGGCAGCAGTAGACAGGTCACTTGAGGACTAGTGGCAGGAGGGACCGCAGACAGGCGTAGTAGGCCTAACATAACAAAATTTGGCTGTAGGCACTTTTAAATTGGTTCCAGGGGTACACGGGCAGCAGTAGACAGGTCACTGGAGGACTAGTGGCAGGAGGGACCGCAGACAGGCGTAGTAGGCCTAACATAACAAAATTTGGCTGTAGGCACTTTTAAATTGGTTCCAGGGGTACACGGGCAGCAGTAGACAGGTCACTGGAGGACTAGTGGAAGGAGGGACCGCAGACAGGCGTAGTAGGCCTAACATAACAAAATTTGGCTGTAGGCACTTTTAAATTGGTTCCAGGGGTACACGGGCAGCAGTAGATAGGTCACTGGAGGACTAGTGGAAGGAGGGACCGCAGACAGGCGTAGTAGGCCTAACATAACAAAATTTGGCTGTAGGCACTTTTAAATTGGTTCCAGGGGTACACGGGCAGCAGTAGACAGGTCACTTGAGGACTAGTGGCAGGAGGGACCGCAGACAGGCGTAGTAGGCCTAACATAACAAAATTTGGCTGTAGGCACTTTTAAATTGGTTCCAGGGGTACACGGGCAGCAGTAGACAGGTCACTTGAGGTCTAGTGGCAGGAGGGACCGCAGTCAGGCGTAGTAGGCCTAACATAACAAAATTTGGCTGTAGGCACTTTTAAATTGGTTCCAGGGGTACACGGGCAGCAGTAGACAGGTCACTGGAGGACTAGTGGAAGGAGGTACCGCAGACAGGCGTAGTAGGCCTAACATAACAAAATTTGGCTGTAGGCACTTTTAAATTGGTTCCAGGGTTACAAGGGCAGCAGTAGACAGGTCACTTGAGGACTAGTGGCAGGAGGGACCGCAGACAGGCGTAGTAGGCCTAACATAACAAAATTTGGCTGTAGGCACTTTTAAATTGGTTCCAGGGGTACACGGGCAGCAGTAGACAGGTCACTGGAGGACTAGAGGAAGGAGGGACCGCAGACAGGCGTAGTAGGCCTAACATAACAAAATTTGGCTGTAGGCACTTTTAAATTGGTTCCAGGGGTACACGGGCAGCAGTAGACAGGTCACTGGAGGACTAGTGGCAGGAGGGACCGCAGACAGGCGTAGTAGGCCTAACATAACAAAATTTGGCTGTAGGCACTTTTAAATTGGTTCCAGGGGTACACGGGCAGCAGTAGACAGGTCACTTGAGGACTAGTGGCAGGAGGGACCGCAGACAGGCGTAGTAGGCCTAACATAACAAAATTTGGCTGTAGGCACTTTTAAATTGGTTCCAGGGGTACACGGGCAGCAGTAGACAGGTCACTGGAGGACTAGTGGAAGGAGGGACCGCAGACAGGCGTAGTAGGCCTAACATAACAAAATTTGGCTGTAGGCACTTTTAAATTGGTTCCAGGGGTACACGGGCAGCAGTAGACAGGTCACTGGAGGACTAGTGGAAGGAGGGACCGCAGACAGGTGTAGTAGGCCTAACATAACAAAATTTGGCTGTAGGCACTTTTAAATTGGTTCCAGGGGTACACGGGCAGCAGTAGATAGGTCACTGGAGGACTAGTGGATGGAGGGACCGCAGACAGGCGTAGTAGGCCTAACATAACAAAATTTGGCTGTAGGCACTTTTAAATTGGTTCCAGGGGTACACGGGCAGCAGTAGACAGGTCACTTGAGGACTAGTGGCAGGAGGGACCGCAGACAGGCGTAGTAGGCCTAACATAACAAAATTTGGCTGTAGGCACTTTTAAATTGGTTCCAGGGGTACACGGGCAGCAGTAGACAGGTCACTTGAGGACTAGTGGCAGGAGGGACCGCAGACAGGCGTAGTAGGCCTAACATAACAAAATTTGGCTGTAGGCACTTTTAAATTGGTTCCAGGGGTACACGGGCAGCAGTAGACAGGTCACTGGAGGACTAGTGGAAGGAGGTACCGCAGACAGGCGTAGTAGGCCTAACATAACAAAATTTGGCTGTAGGCACTTTTAAATTGGTTCCAGGGTTACAAGGGCAGCAGTAGACAGGTCACTTGAGGACTAGTGGCAGGAGGGACCGCAGACAGGCGTAGTAGGCCTAACATAACAAAATTTGGCTGTAGGCACTTTTATATTGGTTCCAGGGGTACACGGGCAGCAGTAGACAGGTCACTGGAGGACTAGTGGAAGGAGGGACCGCAGACAGGCGTAGTAGGCCTAACATAACAAAATTTGGCTGTAGGCACTTTTAAATTGGTTCCAGGGGTACACGGGCAGCAGTAGACAGGTCACTGGAGGACTAGTGGAAGGAGGGACCGCAGACAGGCGTAGTAGGCCTAACATAACAAAATTTGGCTGTAGGCACTTTTAAATTGGTTCCAGGGGTACAAGGGCAGCAGTAGACAGGTCACTTGAGGACTAGTGGCAGGAGGGACCGCAGACAGGCGTAGTAGGCCTATCATAACAAAATTTGGCTGTAGGCACTTTTAAATTGGTTCCAGGGGTACACGGGCAGCAGTAGACAGGTCACTGGAGGACTAGTGGAAGGAGGGATCACAGACAGGCGTAGTAGGCCTAACATAACAAAATTTGGCTGTAGGCACTTTTAAATTGGTTCCAGGGGTATACGGGCAGCAGTAGACAGGTCACTGGAGGACTAGTGGAAGGAGGGACCGCAGACAGGCGTAGTAGGCCTAACATAACAAAATTTGGCTGTAGGCACTTTTAAATTGGTTCCAGGGGTACACGGGCAGCAGTAGACAGGTCACTTGAGGACTAGTGGCAGGAGGGACCGCAGACAGGCGTAGTAGGCCTAACATAACAAAATTTGGCTGTAGGCACTTTTAAATTGGTTCCAGGGGTACACGGGCAGGAGTAGACAGGTCACTGGAGGACTAGTGGAAGGAGGGACCGCAGACAGGCGTAGTAGGCCTAACATAACAAAATTTGGCTGTAGGCACTTTTAAATTGGTTCCAGGGGTACACGGGCAGCAGTAGACAGGTCACTTGAGGACTAGTGGCAGGAGGGACCGCAGACAGGCGTAGTATGCCTAACATAACAAAATTTGGCTGTAGGCACTTTTAAATTGGTTCCAGGGGTACACGGGCAGCAGTAGACAGGTCACTTGAGGACTAGTGGCAGGAGGGACCGCAGACAGGCGTAGTAGGCCTAACATAACAAAATTTGGCTGTAGGCACTTTTAAATTGGTTCCAGGGGTACACGGGCAGCAGTAGACAGGTCACTGGAGGACTAGTGGAAGGAGGGACCGCAGACAGGCGTAGTAGGCCTAACATAACAAAATTTGGCTTTAGGCACTTTTAAATTGGTTCCAGGGGTACACGGGCAGCAGTAGACAGGTCACTTGAGGACTAGTGGCAGGAGGGACCGCAAACAGGCGTAGTAGGCATAACGTAACAAAATTTGGCTGTAGGCACTTTTAAATTGGTTCCAGGGGTACACGGGCAGCAGTAGACAGGTCACTTGAGGACTAGTGGCAGGAGGGACCGCAGACAGGCGTAGTAGGCCCAACATAACAAAATTTGGCTGTAGGCACTTTTAAATTGGTTCCAGGGGTACACGGGCAGCAGTAGACAGGTCACTGGAGGACTAGTGGAAGGAGGGACCGCAGACAGGCGTAGTAGGCCTAACATAACAAAATTTGGCTGTAGGCACTTTTAAATTGGTTCCAGGGGTACACGGGGAGCAGTAGACAGGTCACTGGAGGACTAGAGGAAGGAGGGACCGCAGACAGGCGTAGTAGGCCTAACATAACAAAATTTGGCTGTAGGCACTTTTAAATTGGTTCCAGGGGTACACGGGCAGCAGTAGACAGGTCACTTGAGGACTAGTGGGAGGAAGTACCGCAGACAGGCGTAGTAGGCCTAACATAACAAAATTTGGCTGTAGGCACTTTTAAATTGGTTCCAGGGGTACACGGGCAGCAGTAGACAGGTCACTTGAGGACTAGTGGCAGGAGGGACTGCAGACAGGCGTAGTAGGCCTAACATAACAAAATTTGGCTGTAGGCACTTTTAAATTGGTTCCAGGGGTACACGGGCAGCAGTAGACAGGTCACTGGAGGACTAGTGGCAGGAGGGACCGCAAACAGGCGTAGTAGGCCTAACATAACAAAATTTGGCTGTAGGCACTTTTAAATTGGTTCCAGGGGTACACGGGCAGCAGTAGACAGGTCCCTTGAGGACTAGTGGCAGGAGGGACCGCAGACAGGCGTAGTAGGCCCAACATAACAAAATTTGGCTGTAGGCACTTTTAAATTGGTTCCAGGGGTACACGGGCAGCAGTAGACAGGTCACTTGAGGACTAGTGGCAGGAGGGACCGCAAACAGGCGTAGTAGGCACAACGTAACAAAATTTGGCTGTAGGCACTTTTAAATTGGTTCCAGGGGTACACGGGCAGCAGTAGACAGGTCACTTGAGGACTAGTGGCAGGAGGGACCGCAGACAGGCGTAGTAGGCCCAACATAACAAAATTTGGCTGTAGGCACTTTTAAATTGGTTCCAGGGGTACACGGGCAGCAGTAGACAGGTCACTGGAGGACTAGTGGAAGGAGGGACCGCAGACAGGCGTAGTAGGCCTAACATAACAAAATTTGGCTGTAGGCACTTTTAAATTGGTTCCAGGGGTACACGGGCAGCAGTAGACAGGTCACTGGAGGACTAGAGGAAGGAGGGACCGCAGACAGGCGTAGTAGGCCTAACATAACAAAATTTGGCTGTAGGCACTTTTAAATTGGTTCCAGGGGTACACGGGCAGCAGTAGACAGGTCACTTGAGGACTAGTGGCAGGAAGGACCGCAGACAGGCGTAGTAGGCCTAACATAACAAAATTTGGCTGTAGGCACTTTTAAATTGGTTCCAGGGGTACACGGGCAGCAGTAGACAGGTCACTGGAGGACTAGTGGCAGGAGGGACCGCAGACAGGCGTAGTAGGCCTAACATAACAAAATTTGGCTGTAGGCACTTTTAAATTGGTTCCAGGGGTACACGGGCAGCAGTAGACAGGTCACTGGAGGACTAGTGGCAGGAGGGAGCGCAGACAGGCGTAGTAGGCCTAACATAGCAAAATTTGGCTGTAGGCACTTTTAAATTGGTTCCAGGGGTACACGGGCAGCAGTAGACAGGTCACTGGAGGACTAGTGGAAGGAGGGACCGCAGACAGGCGTAGTAGGCCTAACATAACAAAATTTGGCTGTAGGCACTTTTAAATTGGTTCCAGGGGTACACGGGCAGCAGTAGACAGGTCACTTGAGGACTAGTGGCAGGAAGGACCGCAGACAGGCGTAGTAGGCCTAACATAACAAAATTTGGCTGTAGGCACTTTTAAATTGGTTCCAGGGGTACACGGGCAGCAGTAGACAGGTCACTTGAGGACTAGTGGCAGGAGGGACTGCAGACAGGCGTAGTAGGCCTAACATAACAAAATTTGGCTGTAGGCACTTTTAAATTGGTTCCAGGGGTACACGTGCAGCAATAGACAGGTCACTGGAGGACTAGTGGAAGGAGGGACCGCAGACAGGCGTAGTAGGCCTAACATAACAAAATTTGGCTGTAGGCACTTTTAAATTTGTTCCAGGGGTACACGGGCAGCAGTAGACAGGTCACTTGAGGACTAGTGGCAGGAGGGACCGCAGACAGGCGTAGTAGGCCTAACATAACAAAATTTGGCTGTAGGCACTTTTAAATTGGTTCCAGGGGTACACGGGCAGCAGTAGACAGGTCACTGGAGGACTAGTGGAAGGAGAGACCGCAGTCAGGCGTAGTAGGCCTAACATAACAAAATTTGGCTGTAGGCAGTTGCAATTCTCTTGCAGGGGTACGCAGGCAGCATTGGTGTTGTCAGCGGAGGCCGATTGTAATTAGTGTCTGCCAGTTAGTACTCCAAAAAAATAAATAGATGTTAATGTCTCGCATTACAACAAAACCAAAACACAAAAGGGTGGAATACTTAGGTACAGGGGTGGGCTCCTCTACTGAGTTTTAGACCTAGTAATTTGGCGCTAATTATTTACTGGTGTAAATATAGGACACTGCCCCTGACTATGTTAAGTACCATCATACATGTCAACACATTGGTATTGTCAGTGCCAGGCATTGAATGATGTCAGCGCATAGACTAAACATCGGTGGAACTGTGAGAGATAATTGTGCAAGTGGTAGAGCAATGTTTGAGCTGGGGGGGAACTCTCTTGTGGCCGGCGGTACAGGCCCAGGGCCCCTCATGTTACAACAGTGTGTCTGACGTTGGGTACGCACCACCACCGCCAGAGACACTTTATTGTACTATGAGGGACCCAGTGGCAGTGCCATCGACCAAAAGCGGGCACACCCACCTCTTCAGACAAACGGCACTCTCACGGGTGCTTGCGCCAAGTGGCGAGACCACGGCCCCGTGGGGGGGATTTTGGCCATTTAGGGAGGTGTAAACATGTCATATGCTGGACAATCAGCTGCTGCAAATTACGCGATTGGAAAAGTCAGTCAGAGTAGTCCACAAGCAAGACCTTTTCATAGGAAAGCTACGTGTCAGCTGGGCAAGGTGGGGCAAAAGAATTTGAAATCCAGTTGTGGTTCATTTTAATGAATGTTAGATCATCAACATTTTGGGTAGCCAGACGAGTCCTTTTTTCGGTTAATATTGAACCTGCAGCACTGAATACTCTTTCTGATAGGACACTAGCTGCCGGGCAAGCAAGCTCCTGCAATGCATATACTGCCAATTCTGGCCAGGTGTCTAATTTGGATGCCCAGTAATCAAATGGGAATGACGCTTGAGGGAGAACATCGATAAGGGATGAAAAATAGTTAGTAACCATACTGGACAAATGTTGTCTCCTGTCACTTTGAATTGATGCAGCAGTACCTGTCCTGTCTGCGGTCATAGCAAAATCACTCCACAACCTGGTCAGAAAACCCCTCTGTCCAACGCCACTTCTGATTTCTGCACCTCTAACACCTCTGGTCTGCTGGCCCCTGCAGCTCGTGTGAGAACGATCACGGGCACTGTGTGCTGGAAATGCCTGAAGCAAACGGTCAACAAGAGTTGATTGTTTGGTCGCTAATATTAGTTCCAAGTTCTCATGTGGCATAATATTTTGCAATTTGCCTTTATAGCGAGGATCAAGGAGGCAGGCCAACCAGTAATCGTCATCGTTCATCATTTTAGTAATGCGTGTGTCCCTTTTGAGGATACGTAAGGCATAATCCGCCATGTGGGCCAAAGTTCCAGTTGTCAAATCTGCGGTTGTGCTGGGTTGAGGGGCTGTTTCAGGCAAATCTACGTCACTTGTGTTTCTCAAAAAACCAGAACCCGGCCCCGGAAAAGCTTCCTCATTAAAAAAATACTCATCCCCATCATCCTCCTCGTCCTCGTCCTCCTGTTTGCCCGCTACCTCGTCCTGTACACTGCCCTGACCAGACAATGGCTGACTGTCATCAAGGCTTTCCTCATCCTCTGCTGCAGATGCCTGCTCCTTTATGTGCGTCAAACTTTGCATCAGCAGACGCATTAGGGGGATGCTCATGCTTATTATGGCGTTGTCTGCACCAACCAGCCGTGTGCATTCCTCAAAACACTGAAGGACTTGACACATGTCTTGCATTTTCGACCACTGCACACCTGACAGCTCCATGTCTGCCATCCTACTGCCTGCCTGTGTATGTGTATCCTCCCACAAATACATAACAGCACGCCTCTGTTCGCACAGTCTCTGAAGCATGTGCAGTGTTGAGTTCCACCTTGTTGCAACGTCTATGATTAGGCGATGCTGGGGAAGGTTCAAAGACCGCTGATAGGTCTGCATACGGCTGGAGTGTACGGGCGAACGGCGGATATGCGAGCAAAGTCCGCGCACTTTGAGGAGCAGGTCGGATAACCCCGGATAACTTTTCAGGAAGCACTGCACCACCAGGTTTAAGGTGTGAGCCAGGCAAGGAATGTGTTTCAGTTGGGAAAGGGAGGTGGCAGCCATGAAATTCCTTCCGTTATCACTCACTACCTTGCCTGCCTCAAGATCTACAGTGCCCAGCCACGACTGCGTTTCTTTCTGCAAGAACTCGGACAGAACTTCCGCGGTGTGTCTGTTGTCGCCTGTTGTGAATTCTGTTGTCAGGCTCCCTCCTGTGGTCATGAATGGTACTTCGGCTGGTTCTGTTCATGGACTTTCTCTGGTGCCTGTGGGTGTTTCTGAGTTTCCTTCCACAGGTGACGAGGCTAATTCGTTAGTGGGCTGCTCTATTTAACTCCTCTTAGATCTTTGCCCTATGCCAGCTGTCAATGTTTTACTATGGCTCCAGTTCGCTCCTGGATCGTTCTGAGTTCCTGTTGCTCCAGCAGAAGCTAAGTTCCTCTGTGCTATTTTGCTAGTTTGCTATTTTTTCTGTCCAGCTTGCTTTTGTCAATATTGCCTGGCTTGCTGGAAGCTCTGGGACGCAGAGGGGCGCCTCCCGCACCGTGAGTCGGTGCGGAAGGTATTTTTCCCTGCACTCTCTGCGTGGTCTTTTGTAGGTTTTTGTGCTGACCGCAAAGTAACCTTTTCTATCCTCGGTCTGTTCAGTAAGTCGTGCCTCACTTTGCTAAATCTATTTCATCTCTGTGTTTGTATTTTCATCTTTACTCACAGTCATTATATGTGGGGGGCTGCCTTTTCCTTTGGGGAATTTCTCTGAGGCAAGGTAGGCTTTATTTTTCTATCTTCAGGGCTAGCTAGTTTCTTAGGCTGTGCCGAGTTGCATAGGGAGCGTTAGGCGCAATCCACGGCTATTTCTAGTGTGTTTTGATAGGTTTAGGGATTGCGGTCAGCAGAGTTCCCACGTCCCAGAGCTCGTCCTTATTATCAGTAACTATCAGGTCCATTATTTGTCCAAACCACCGGATCATAACAGTCGCCCAAACACTTCATAGCCAATACAGCCTGCTGACGCTTGCCAGTAGCTGCCCCATAATGGGACAACTGGTGTGCAACTGTGGCAGCTGCGGATGGAGTGGTTGGGCGACTGCGGTCTGTGGACGAGCTCTCGCTTCTGCAGGAGGACGAGGAGGAGGAGGAGGGGTGCGAGCGGCTACAGCCAACTGTTTCCTAGACCGTGGGCTAGGCAGAACTGTCCCAAAATTGCTGTCCCCTGTGGACCCTGCATCCACCACATTCACCCAGTGTGCCGTGATGGACATGTAACGTCCCTGGCCATGCCTACTGGTCCATGCATCTGTTGTCAGGTGCACCTTGGTACTCACAGATTGCCTGAGTGCATGGGCGATGCGCTCTTTAACATGCTGGTGGAGGGCTGGGATGGCTTTTTGCGAAAAGAAGTGTCGACTGGGTAGGTCGTAGCGTGGTACAGCGTAGTCCATCAGGGCTTTGAAAGCTTCGCTTTCAACTAACTGGTAGGGCATCATCTCTAATGAGATTAGTCTAGCTATGTGGGCGTTCAAACCCTGTGTACGCGGATGCGAGGCTAAGTACTTCGTTTTTCTAACCAGAGTCTCATGTAGGGTGAGCTGGACTGGAGAGCTGGAGATCGTGGAACTAGCGGGGGTGCCGGTGGACATGGCAGACTGAGAGACGGTTGGAGATGGTATTGTTTCCGCCGGTGCCCTAGATTCAGTGTTTCCTACTACGAAACTGGTGATTCCCTGACCCTGACTGCTTTGGCCTGGCAAAGAAACCTGCACAGATACTGCAGGGGGTGCGGAAAATGGTGGCCTTACACTGACGGAATGGATGTAGCGTTGCTGACTAGCTTCATTGGCCGAGGGTGCTACAACCTTAAGGGACGTTTGGTAGTTAGTCCAGGCTTGCAAATGCATGGTGGTTAAATGTCTATGCATGCAACTTGTATTTAGACTTTTCAGATTCTGACCTCTGCTTAAGATAGTTGAACATTTTTGACAGATGGCTTTGCGCTGATCAATTGGATGTTGTTTAAAAAAATGCCAGACTGCACTCTTTCTAGCATCGGATCCCTTTTCAGGCATTGCAGACTGAGCTTCTTTAACCGGATGGCCACACTGTCCTCAAACAGGTTTTGGCTTTGCCACGCGTTTTGGGCCATCTACGGGCCCGGCAGATGGAACCTGTTGCAATGTTGATGCCTGCTGCGGCCCCTCCTCCTCCGCTTCAGAACTACTGCCGCCTGCACCCTGTTCCCCCAATGGCTGCCAATCGGGGTCAACAACTGGGTCATCTATAACCTCCTCTTCTAGCTCGTGTGCAACTTTGTCTGTGTCACCGTGTAAGTCGGTAGTATAGCGTTCGTGACGGGGCAACATAGTCTCATCAGGGTCTGATTCTGGATCAGTACCCTGCGAGGGCAATGTGGTGGTCTGAGTCAAAGGAACAGCATAGTAGTCTGGCTGTGGCTGTGCATCAGTGCACTCCATGTCCGATTCAACTTGTAATGGGCATGGCCTTTTAACTGTTTCACTTTCTAAGCCAGGGACGGTATGTGTAAAGAGCTCCATGGAGTAACCCGTTGTGTCGCCTGCTGCATCCTTCTCTGTTGCTGTTTTTGCTGAAGAGGACAAGGAAGCGACTTGTCCCTGACCGTGAACATCCACTAATGACGCGCTGCTTTTACATTTACCAGTTTCAGAAGAGGAGGCAAAAGAACTAGAGGCTGAGTCAGCAAGGTAAGCCAAAACTTGCTCTTGCTGCTCCGACTTTAAAAGCGGTTTTCCTACTCCCAGAAAAGGGAGCGTTCGAGGCCTTGTGTAGCCAGACGACGAACCTGGCTCCACATCTCGAGACTTAGGTGCTATATTGTTTTTCCCACGACCACCCGATGCTCCACTACCACTACCATCATTACCAGCTGGCAATGAACGCCCACGGCCACAACCTCTTCCACCAGACTTCCTCATTGTTTTAAAAATGTCACCAAACTAACGGTATTTGTTACTGTCAAACAACTTACAAGGTGAACTCTAACTTCTTTATGATTTAGATATCCCTTTATAGGTGGGTGAGACCGCAAGGAAAATCAGGCACGATGTTACACACTCTGTTTTCTGTGGCACCAAATGAGAGAGATGCCACACACGCAGGACTGTCACTCAAGCACAAAGGCCAATATTAATCTCCCACTGTTTTTATTTTTTTTTCAGGGAGAATTTAGATACCAAATTTTGTTAACAAAAAAATAGGCTTTCTATGGCCCACTATTTAAGAGAGATGGCACACTCAGGACTGGCAGACAAGCAGAAAGGCCAATATTAATCTCCCACAGTTTTTTTTTTTTTTTTCAGGGAGAATTTAGATACCAAATTTAAAAAATAGGCTTTCTATGGCCCACTATTTAAGAGAGATGGCACACTCAGGAGTGGCAGACAAGCAGAAAGGCCAATATTAATCTCCCACTGTTTTTTTTTTCAGGGAGAATTTAGATACCACATTTTTTTAAAAAAAAAAATATGCTTTCTATGGCACACTATTTAAGAGAGATGGCACACTCAGGACTGGCAGACAAGCAGAAAAGCAAATATTAATCTCCCACTGTTTTTATTTTTTTTTTCAGAGAGAATTTAGATACCAAATTTAAAAAAAAAAAAAACACTAGGCTTTCTATGGCCCACTATTTAAGAGAGATGGCACACTCAGGACTGGCAGACAAGCAGAAAGGCCAATATTAATCTCCCACGTTTTTTTATTTTTTTAGGGAGAATTTAGATACCAAATTTAAAAAAATAAAAAAACACTAGACTTTCTATGGCCCACTATTTAAGAGAGATGGCACACTCAGGACTGGCAGACAAGCAGAAAGGCCAATATTAATCTCCCACATTTTTTTATTTTTTCAGGGAGAATTTAGATACCAAATTTAAAAAAATAAAAAAACACTAGGCTTTCTATGGCCCACTATTTAAGAGAGATGGCACACTCAGGACTGGCAGACAAGCAGAAAGGCCAATATTAATCTCCCACTGTTTTTTTTTTTCAGGGAGAATTTTGATACCAAATTAAAAAAAAAAACACTAGGCTTTCTATGGCCCACTATTTAAGAGAGATGGCACACTCAGGACTGGCAGACAAGCAGAAAGGCCAATATTAATTTCCCACATTTTTTTTATTTTTTCAGGGAGAATTTAGATACCAAATTTAAAAAAATAAAAAAACTCTAGGCTTTCTATGGCCCACTATTTAAGAGAGATGGCACACTCAGGACTGGCAGACAAGCGGAAAGGCCAATATTAATCTCCCACTGTTTTTTTTTTTTTTCAAGGAGAATTTAGATAACAAATTTAAAAAAAATAACTAGGCTTTCTATGGCCCACTATTTAAGAGAGATGGCACACTCAGGACTGGCACACAAGCAGAAAGGCCAATATTAATCTCCCACAGTTTTTTTTTTTTCAGGGAGAATTTAGATACCAAATTTTAAAAAAAAACTAGGCTTTCTATGGCCCACTATTTAAGAGAGATGGCACACTCAGGACTGGCAGACAAGCAGAAAGGCCAATATTAATCTCCCACTGTTTTTTTTTTTCAGGGAGAATTTAGATACCAAATTTTTTTTTAAAAAAACTAGGCTTTCTATGGCCCACTATTTAAAAGAGATGGCACACTCAGGACTGGCAGACAAGCAGAAAGGCAAATATTAATCTCCCACGTTTTTTTTTATTTTTTCAGGGAGAATTTAGATACCAAATTAAAAAAAAATAAAATAAAAAGGCTTTCTATGGCCCACTATTTAAGAGAGATGGCACGCACAGGACTGGCACTCTAGCAGAAATGCCAATCTTAATCTCCCACAACTTATTTTTTTAGGGAGAATTAAAAAAAAAAAAAAAGAAGGGACTGTCCTACAATTACTATCTCCCTGCAGTAATCTCAGCCAGGTATGGCAGGCAGCAATAAGAAGGAGTGGACTGCTGCACAAATTACATCAAAAGTGTGGACAAACAAAAAAGATAGCTAAGCAGAAAGGAAGGAACAACAGGATTTGTGCTTTGAAAAAAGCAGTTGGTTTGCACAGTGGCGTACACACAGCAATGCAGCTATCAGGGAGCCTTCTAGGGCAGCCCAATGAGCTACAGCGCTGAGGAAAAAAAAAATGTAGCTTCCACTGTCCCTGCAAACAAAAGGTGGTGTTGGACAGTGGAAATCGCTACAGCACACGAGGTTTGGTGGTTAATGGACCCTGCCTAACGCTATCCCTGCTTCTGACGAAGCGGCAGCAACCTCTCCCTATGCTCAGATCAGCAGCAGTAAGATGGCGGTCGGCGGGAACAACTCTCTATAGCCCCTGTGACGCCGCAGACAGCAAGCCAATCACTGCAATGCCCTTCTCTAAGATGGTGGGGACCAGGACCTATGTCATGACGCTGCCCACACTCTGCGTCCACCTTCATTGGCTGAGAAATGGCGCTTTTAGCGTAATTGAAACGCGACTTTGGCACGAAAGTCGCGTACCGCATGGCCAACCCCACACAGGGGTTGGGTCGGGTTTCGTGAAACCCGACTGTGCCAAAAGTCGGCGACTTTTGAAAATGAACGATCCGTTTCGCTCAACCCTAGTCAAGGCGAATTCGCGGCAGACTGTGCCCGTCGCTGATTGGTCGAGGCAACCTTTATGACATCATCATCACCATGCTGTCAGCCTCGACCAATCAGAGACGCGGAATTTCCAGGACAGACAGACAGACAGAAAAACCCTTAGACAATTATACATATAGATATATATAGATATACTGTACATCTATATATATCTATATATAGATATATATCTATCTATATATATATATATATATATATATATCTACATATATATATATATATATACATATATATATATATATATATATATATATATATATATATATATATATATATACAGCTATATGAAAAAGTTTGGGCACCCCTATTAATCTTAAGCTTAATGTTTTATAAAATTTGTTTTTTTTTGCAACAGCTATTTCAGTTTCATATATCTGATAACTGTTGGACACAGTAATGTTTCTGCCTTGAAATGAGGTTTATTGTACTAATAGAAAATGTGCAATCTGCATTCAAACAAAATTTGACAGGTGCATAAGTATGGGCACCCTTATCATTTTCTTGTTTGTTAGGGAATCCCCACGTGTTCAGGTTGTCTAGCAGCCACAAATCATGCAGCTGCGGTGACTCAAACATAATCTATGAGCGCGCCCAAAATACTCGCGAACATTCGTGCATGCTCCGGAAACTCAAGTAACGAATGCACTCGCTCATCACTAATGGTTGCTAAAGTACAATTACAAATTTTTCTTAAGTTTTACAATTTTATTGACAAATACATCAAGTTCAAACAAGAACTTAATATTTAGCACTGACTCATATGTTTAAAGACTTTTGCAATTCACCCTGACAACTACATAACAGCGACTTTGCTAAATCCTGACTGATGACAACCTTTTCTTGTTTAATCAGTGCTTGATGTTTATCAAACTTTCTGAGTCATATAAACTCTAGCGTGGGAAAATATTCAGAAAAATTCTCACGGTAGAGTTCATATTGTTTTATGCAAGCAGGGGGCGCATCACCGCAAGTCTAGGTAGCTACGTTCCCCTGCATTCCTTTTATTCCCCAGTTTTTACAACCAGGAGCAACAGCTGCATTAGCAGGCTCCTGGTTGTAAAATTATTGAAACCCTTCAGATGGATTTACAGTGTGGGACATGACTGTACCACGGACAGGTATGGGATAGTGTTGCTTTTTTATTTTAGATTTTTACAGAATGAAGGTCTTCAGGTGGATTAAGCGTACAATAAAGATTTTAAAACCCCATGTGTGTATTTATTTCATTAAAATACTTTATTCATAATGTGTGTGTATTATTAACCATTTACTACTATCGGATTAATAATGGATAAGTGTCTTATTGACACCTCTCCATTATTAACCAGGCTTAATGTCACCTTACATTAGCAAGGTGACATTAACCCTTTATTACCCCATATCCCACCACTACAGGGGAGTGGGAAGAGAGAGGCTAAGTGCCAGAATAGGCGCATCTTACAGATGTGCCTTTTCTGGGGTGACTGTGGGCAGATGTTTTTAGCCAGGGGGGCCAATAACCTTGGTCCCTCACTAGGCTATTAATATCTGCCCTCAGTCTCTAGCGGAGAAAATTGCGCGGGAGCCCACGCCAGTTTTTTCCATTATTTAACCCTTTATTTTAACACCTAGAGCCCCCAAATTTTGCCCACAGACAATTCTAACATTAGTAGTGAGGAATATGTAAAAAAATAAGGGATATGAAATGGTTTACTGTATGTAAACCATGTCTCATATCCTGTCAGGTTTGATAAGGAGATAGCAAAAGCCAGCAATTGAATTACCAGCTTTCTGCTATTTAGCTCTGTATGAAATATAAATATATATATATACACGATGGTGGCCCGATTCTAATGCATCGGGTATTCTAGAATATGTATGCATATAGCAGCCACATACTATATAGCACAGGCTATGTAGTATATAGGAGCCATGTAGTATATAGAATGCAAATAGTATGTGGCCTGTGCTATATAGTATGTGGCTGCTATATACATACAAATTGTAGAATACCCGATGCGCTGTATATAACGCAGCCCACGCAGTATCTAACACTGCCCACGTAGTATATAGTACTGCCCACGTACTATATAGCAGCCATGTAGTATATAGTACTGCCCACGTAGTATATAGCAGCCATGTAGTATATAGGCTGCATAGGCAGCATCAATAGTAAAAAGTTGGGGACACACAGGGTTAATAGCGGCGGTAAAGGAGTGCGTTACCCGTGGCATAACGCGGTCCGTTACCGCCGGCATTAACCCTATGTGAGCGGTGACTGGAGAGGAGTATGCGGGCACCTGGCAGTGACTGCGGGGAGGAAGTTGCGGCCATTTTCTTCCTGACTGTGCCCGTCGCTGATTGGTTGTGACAGACAGAGGCCACGACCAATGAATATCAGTGACAGACAGAAAGACAGACAGACAGAAGGAGAGAAAGACGGAAATGACCCTTAGACAATTATATAGTAGATATATATATATATATATATATATATATATATACAGTATGTCTCACTGACATATATATATATATATATACAGTGAGGCAAAAAAGTATTTAGTCAGTCAGCAATAGTGCAAGTTCCACCACTTAAAAAGATGAGAGGCATCTGTAATTTACATCATAGGTAGACCTCAACTATGGGAGACAAACTGAGGAAAAAAAATCCAGAAAATCACATTGTCTGTTTTTTTAACAATTTATTTGCATATTATGGTGGAAAATAAGTATTTGGTCAGAAACAAAATTTCATCTCAATACTTTGTAATATATCCTTTGTTGGCAATGACAGAGGTCAAACGTTTTCTGTAAGTCTTCACAAGGTTGCCACACACTGTTGTTGGTATGTTGGCCCATTCCTCCATGCAGATCTCCTCTAGAGCAGTGATGTTTTTGGCTTTTCGCTTGGCAACACGGACTTTCAACTCCCTCCAAAGGTTTTCTATAGGGTTGAGATCTGGAGACTGGCTAGGCCACTCCAGGACCTTGAAATGCTTCTTACGAAGCCACTCCTTCGTTGCCCTGGCGGTGTGCTTTGGATCATTGTCATGTTGAAAGACCCAGCCACGTTTCATCTTCAATGCCCTTGCTGATGGAAGGAGGTTTGCACTCAAAATCTCACGATACATGGCCCCATTCATTCTTTCATGTACCCGGATCAGTCGTCCTGGCCCCTTTGCAGAGAAACAGCCCCAAAGCATAATGTTTCCACCACCATGCTTTACAGTAGGTATGGTGTTTGATGGATGCAACTCAGTATTCTTTTTCCTCCAAACACGACAAGTTGTGTTTCTACCAAACAGTTCCAGTTTGGTTTCATCAGACCATAGGACATTCTCCCAAAACTCCTCTGGATCATCCAAATGCTCTCTAGCAAACTTCAGACGGGCCCGGACATGTACTGGCTTAAGCAGTGGGACACGTCTGGCACTGCAGGATCTGAGTCCATGGTGGCGTAGTGTGTTACTTATGGTAGGCCTTGTTACATTGGTCCCAGCTCTCTGCAGTTCATTCACTAGGTCCCCCCGCGTGGTTCTGGGATTTTTGCTCACCGTTCTTGTGATCATTCTGACCCCACGGGGTGGGATTTTGCGTGGAGCCCCAGATCGAGGGAGATTATCAGTGGTCTTGTATGTCTTCCATTTTCTAATTATTGCTCCCACTGTTGATTTCTTCACTCCAAGCTGGTTGGCTATTGCAGATTCAGTCTTCCCAGCCTGGTGCAGTGCTACAATTTTGTTTCTGGTGTCCTTTAACAGCTCTTTGGCCTTCACCATAGTAGAGTTTGGAGTCAGACTGTTTGAGGGTGTGCACAGGTGTCTTTTTATACTGATAACAAGTTTAAACAGGTGCCATTACTACAGGTAATGAGTGGAGGAAAGAGGAGACTCTTAAAGAAGAAGTTACAGGTCTGTGAGAGCCAGAAATCTTGATTGTTTGTTTCTGACCAAATACTTATTTTCCACCATAATATGCAAATAAATTGTTAAAAAAAACAGACAATGTGATTTTCTGGATTTTTTTTTTCTCAGTTTGTCTCCCATAGTTGAGGTCTACCTATGATGTAAATTACAGACGCCTCTCATCTTATTAAGTGGTGGAACTTGCACTATTGCTGACTGACTAAATACTTTTTTGCCCCACTGTATATATATATATATAAACTGTATATATGTTTTCACAAATATTTGGGCTCATGGATCCATTTTATGTCCATTTTGGAAGCCGGTGAGAAAATCTCGCTGTATGGATGCCATACGGATGACACATGGATAATTTTATGAAAAAAATCGCATCCTCACGTTGAATACGGAAAACTGTTCAGGAACTTTTCTGTGAATTACGCCTGTAAAAAACGGACTGTATTTCCCTACGCTAAGTGTGATGCCGGCCTAAGTGTGTACGTTTGTTCCTTCACCACACAATTGGAGATAGTTATTTGCAGTTTTGATGGAGGAGGTAACTTTGAAATCCCCACACACTAGAGTAGGATGACAATTATAATGGTGGTGGCGAGGATGACACCAAACAGATTCTACCTAATGGTGATTTTTGACTGACAGAAAGACCAGTGTGGTGAGAAATGGGGAGAGGACAACTTGAGGCTTGTTCTGATTGCTGACCGGCTCAACTTTACGAAATGAGTATGTGATATCATTACATGTGCTGATGGAGAGCTGTAGATCATAGTCTAAAAGAGCCAGGATGTCTTTGGCTAATTTTCCTCTTGCAGAGCTCGCAGAGTGCCAAAGAATCATCTAGTGGCAATGTACAAAAGAACTGTCACACATGAGAAGCCCACATGACCAAATCACCATTAGTGTTGAGCATTCCGATGCTGCAAATATCAGGTATTGGCCGATATTTGCTGTATTGGAATTCCGATACCGAGTTCCGATATTTTTGCGATATCGGAAATCGGAATCGGAAGTGTTCCCAGTCATCTTCGGCGTGTGCGGTGCCCATGGTTCCCAGAGTCTGAAGGAGAGGAAACTCTCCTTCAGGCCCTGGGATCCATATTCATGTAAAAAATAGAGAATAAAAATAAAAAATATGGATATACTCACCCCTCCGAAGAACCCTGGCTCTCAGAGGTGCAACCGGCAGCCTCCGTTCCTAAGAATGCAGTGAGTGAAGGACCTTCGATGACCGGTCACCTGACCGCGACGTCATCGAAGGTCCTTCACTCACTGCATTCTTAGGAACGGAGGCAGACGCTTGCAGCGGTGACAGCCAGGGTTCGTCGGAGGGGTGAGTATATCTATATTTTTTATTTTTATTCTTTATTTTTTACATGAATATGGATCCTCTCCTTCAGACCCTGGGAACCATCCAGGATCACTTCCGATATTTGTGTCCCATTGACTTGCATTGGTATCGGGTATCAGTATCGGCGATATCCGATATTTTTTGGATATCGGCCGATACCATCCGATACCTTTGAATATCAGAAGGTATCGCTCAACAAAAATCACCACTAGAGATGGGCAGACCCCTGGATGTTCATGTGCATGACAGTGTGGCAAACACTGCTTCTGATCAGCGATTAAATCATTACCACCGATCAGACAGCCGAGGTTCCCAAGCCATCAAATTAGCCTGCAGCTGTGATTGGAGGTAAAAAGTGTACCTCTGGTCACTGGTGTTAGCTGATGTTTCTACTGCCTTCATCATCCTACACCTGCTGATGCTAGTAACAGTGAGAGCAGGTTGCAGCTGATGGGAGTATTCATCGGACGCTGCCGATGGTGTGGATTCCACTGTATTTTTGATAACCAGCAGGGCAAAACTGACAATTTGGGGCTGCAACCCTCAGCTCTCAGCTCGCACAGTGAGAAAAAGAGTTATGGTGCAGCAGTGAGTTCACTGCAGTTCACCGGGAGAAATTTCTCACAGTGAACTGCGGTGAGCTTTCTGAGACTTTCTCACTGGGTATCTCACCATTGTGGGTGATCGCCCTTTGCTCACAGCAAGAAGGGCCCCTAATTTTAGGGACATCCTTACTAGGAGTCACTACTCTAGGCCTACGGCCAAATTGAACCGAGGGGGGAGGGGGGTGACACTGAGGGGCCCTTTTCCTTGTGGAGACTGGAATATTTGCCAGTATATGCATGTTACATGGGAAACTTTTTTAAACCCACGGGATTCAACACAATATCAGTGCCTGAGCAACAAGGAAGTAACATGAATTATAGCTTACAGCCCTCACTGAAAACAACAAACTTGTTATGCCACCCAGAGAATCTGTCAGGCAAAGCGATCTCGGGCTCCCTTAAGGGTTGCGTGGTCGTCACGGTCCCCAAACCTGATGTTTTAGGGTACTGTAAAATGACAGTGTGTAGATCTTCCATGCTGAGCTGCTGCATTTGCCCTGTCAGAGCAGTGATAGGATCCATAATGGATCAAAAACGGTTTTAGTCAGTGCTAACATCACAACTTTGTTGTCAGGTGTCTCAGGACCAGGGGATCTTTCCCTGTGACTAACCCTAGGAGCGCTCTAGCTCACCCTGTTCAACCAATTACTTCTAATGGTGAAGATGCCAGAACCACGTACCTTGCCTTATCTCTTGAATTTTCCCTCATTCTGTACTCTTCCACCACTCAGGGAAGAGGGGAGTAGTAGTGTATCGTAATACACCGAGAAGATTAACATAATAATATGAAAAGGGATAAAGGAAAATACCAATCATACAAATATACACACATACACAACAGAGGTAAACACCAGGGAGTGGAGGATGGGGTTAAACCACAGTAGGAGAAAAAGGGAATTATCACACACTCAAAACCTAGCAAAAATCACAGAAAAACAACCTCCAGCCTTACAGAAAAGCCAGCTCTGACAATGAGTGCTAGCAAGGGCTAGGAGAAGTGGCGAAACCCAAGACACTACCAACCAGCAAGGAATCTGGACAGGATGGTGCCGCCTCCATCTTGGTCAGGTCAGGGTTAATTTTAATCCACCTCACTTTGGTTCTTGAGTGGCTATTTAATGTTGGCAGTTCCTTGATTGTGTGTCGGTAATAGTTCCGTATTCTTGGCTTGTGGTTGCTGACCCAATTTCTCATCCATAGATGTTGTACTGTACCTCTGTGCTAGTGTGCCTTGCTCTGTATGACTTTGTGTTCTCTGACTTCCGTCTTTGCATTTTGCTATGTTTCTCTTGGTTATCAGACCCCTTGGCTTGTCCCTGTTTACTCTTTGTCTTATCCCTAAGGTACTTCACTCCCTCCTGGCTTCGACCCTTGGCTCTGTTTGACTACGTTTTCTGCCTCTGCCCTGCACACTGTGTGTTCAGTGTCATTCCCAACACTCACGTGCTGTTGCTCTGCCCCCTGATCACGTGACTGCTCTGTGCCAGGTCCAGTGCTCAATGCATTAGAGTAAGGTCCTTGAGTTCAGTGTGACTTGTTTCTGCACTCACTATGTTTATTTGTGCCCCCCCTGATAGTGCCCTCCATGCAGCACCAGTGACACCTTAGTTGACATGACATTATCACCGACTAGTGTTGAGCGATACCGTCCGATACTTGAAAGTATCGGTATCGGATAGTATCGGCCGATACCCGAAAAGTATCGGATATCGCCAATACCGATATCCGATACCAATACAAGTCAATGGGACATCAAGTATCGGAAGGTATTCTCATGGTTCCCAGGGTCTGAAGGAGAGGAAACTCTCCTTCAGGCCCTGGGATCCATAGGGATGTGTAAAATAAAGAATTAAAATAAAAAATATTGATATGCTCACCTCTCCGGCGGCCCCTGGACATCATGCTGCTAACCGGGAGGCTTCTTTGTTTAAAATGCGCGCCTTTAGGACCTGGGAATGACGTCCCGGGTTCTGATTGGTCGCGTGCCGCCCATGTGACCGGCACGCGACCAATCAGAAGCCGTGACGTCATTCGCAGGTCCTCAATTCCTAGAATTAGGAGTTTTTGTGAATGAGAATGACGTCGCGGCTTCTGATTGGTCGCGTGCCGGTCACATGGGCGGCACGCGACAATCAGAACCCGGGACGTCATTCCCAGGTCCTAAAGGCGCGCATTTTAAACAAAGAAGCCGCCCGGTTACCAGCGTGATGTCCAGGGGCCGCCGGAGAGGTGAGCATATCAATATTTTTTATTTTAAAGGGAACCTGTCACCCCGTTTTTTGAGATTGAGCTATAAATACTGTTAAATAGGGCCTGCGCTGTGTGTTACTATAGTGTATGTAGTGTACCCTGATTCCCCATGTATGCTGAGAAATACATTACCAAAGTCGCCGTTTTCGCCTGTCAATCAGGCTGGTCTGGTCAGGTGGGCGTGTTCACAGCGCTCTTTTCTTCCCCAGCTTTCCGTTGGTGGCGTAGTGGTGTGCGCATGTCCAGAGTTCCGACTTCCCTGCGCCCACGTGAAGACACAGCGCGCGATCTGCGCTGTAATCCCTTGCATCGGTGGGGGCGGCCATCTTCCTGTGGCCGCGCGTGCGCAGATGGAGTACTCTGCTGCACGGGGCTTCAGGAAAATGGCCGCGGGCAGCCGCGCGTGCGCATTAGAGATCGCGGCGGCCATTTTCCCAAAGCCGAGTTTGCATCTCGGCTTTGGGAAAATGGCCGCCGCGATCTCTAATGCGCACGCGCGGCTGCCCGCGGCCATTTTCCTGAAGCCCCGTGCAGCAGAGCACTCCATCTGCGCACGCGCGGCCCCAGGAAGATGGCCGCCCCCACCGATGCAAGGGATTACAGCGCAGATCGCGCGCTGTGTCTTCACGTGGGCGCAGGGAAGTCGGAACTCTGGACATGCGCACACCACTACGCCACCAACGGAAAGCTGGGGAAGAAAAGAGCGCTGTGAACACGCCCACCTGACCAGACCAGCCTGATTGACAGGCGAAAACGGCGACTTTGGTAATGTATTTCTCAGCATACATGGGGAATCGGGGTACACTACATACACTATAGTAACGCACAGCGCAGGCCCTATTTAACAGTATTTATAGCTCAATCTCAAAAAACGGGGTGACAGGTTCCCTTTAATTCTTTATTTTACACATCCCTATTGATCCGATACCGATACCCGATATCACAAAAGTATCGGATCTCGGTATCGGAATTCCGATACCGCAAGTATCGGCCGATACCCGATACTTGCGGTATCGGAATGCTCAACACTATCACCGACCCATACAATTTTTCAGGGGGTTTTGTGTATTTGTTATGGACCCACTGCATGCTATGACTGATCAGGTATCTAACCTGACTAAGATGATGCAGAATCTGATGAGCAAAGGGCGTTGGTTGCCTTTCACCAACAGGTACAGAGGGAGCTGGCAGATACTGTTAATGCTGTTCAAGATGCCTCCTCTCTGTCTGGCAAAGGGGAGGGTACAGGTTCTGATGTTTCCTTATCCTCTCCTGAACCCTCTATCAAACTTCCAGATACCTTTTCTGGGAGTAAGAAAACATTTTGGGTATTTTAAGAAAGCTGTAAACTACTTTTTTCTCTGTGCCCTCGATTCTCGGGTGATGAGAGTCAAAGGGTGGAGATAGTTATTTCCCTGTCATGTGAAGGGCCACAATCCTGGTCTTTCTCCCTATCTCCTACATCCCCTGAGTGAATGTTTGTTAATCGGTTCTTCGAGGCCTTGGGTCTTACATACGATACACCTGATTTTGTGATGCTGGCAGGGGACACAGTTATGAGTCTGACCAAGGGAAAGCGCTCAGCTAAGTGGTATGTTTATGAGTACAGGTAATGGGCTTCCAATGTTTCCTGGAATGACTCGGCACTCAGAGGGCTATTCTGACAGGGTCTCTTCGAGCATTTAAAGGATGCTTTGGCCCTGCACCCACCATCCTACTCTCTGGAGAAGGCCATGACCCAGGCCGTCCATTTAGACCGCAGGCTGAGAGAGAGATGTGTTGTACAATGAGATGCTCCTTTCTTGCCAGGGAAGTCGGAGCCTTCGTCGTCGGTTGAGCCCATGGAGGTGGGGGCTGTCTCCATGAAGGAAAAGGAGAGGAGATGCCGCAGAGAGAAAAAACTCTGCTTCTATTGTGGAGAGCAAGGTCATTGGATTAAGTCCCTCCTGTCCTCCGGGTTCCAAGGTCTCAGGAAACGACTAAGTCTGGGTAACCACTGAGGAGGTTACCCAGACGCAAAGGTACTTTCTTTCTCATTCTTCAGACTACTCTTAAAGGTGGAAGTAGGTGTGAACAATTGTTTTTCCCTCTTCTGCTTTTGTGGATTGCGGGTCTTCAGTGAACTTGATTGACTCAAGGTTGCTGGACCACTGTGAGATAGGGACAGTCAGGTTTGACAAACCCATGAAAGTGGTGGCTATTGACTCAACCCCATTCACCAAGAATGGGATCTGCTCTGTTACTAAAGAGTTAGGCCTTAAGGTGGGGTCTATTCATTTGGAGCCTATAGCCTGTTTCATTCTGGACAACCTCCCTGCTGGTTTGCTTTTGGGGTTTTCTTGGCTGCAATGTCATAATCCAGTCATTGACTGGGAGGTCCGTGAGATTGTTAAATGGGGATCCAATTGTAAAAACAAATGTCTGAATTCTGTGTCTGTGTCGTCCATCGGTCTGGAGGGTATTCCGGAGTACATGAAGGACTTCGAGGACGTGTTCTCCAAAAGTCAGGCCGAGGGGTTACCACCGCACTGCCCATTTGATTGTGCCATTAACCTGATTCCTGGGGCTAAATTGTCAAAAGCCCAGTTGTTTAACCTTTCTGATCTTGCGCGGGTCACCATGAAAGAGTACATATCGGAGAGTCTCCGCAAGGGGCTTATTCACCCTTCCATGTCCCCTGTTGCTGCAGGGTTTTTTTTGTTATAAAAGAGACCATGCCTTGACTTTCAGGAACTAAATAAGATTACCGTAAGAAACATATATCACCTCCCACTCATTCCTGATTTGTGTAACCAATTGTCCTGGGCTAAATGGTTTTCAAAACTTGACTTGCAAGGGGGCATATAACCTCCTCCAGGTACGGGAGGGGGATGAGTAGAAGTCTGCGTTTCTCACCTCAGAGGGGCTGTTTGAAAATGTAGTTATGCCATTTGGTCTGACCAATGCCCCTGCAGTTTTCTAGAACATCATTAATTATGTGTTCTATGATTTTATTGGGCAGTTTGTGGTGATATACTTGGATGATATTCTAGTTTATTCACTTGACAAGCAGTCACATATCGGTCACCTTTGGGCAGTTCTTCAGAGACTCAGGGAGAACCAACTTTTACCTAAGCTAGAGAAATGCTTGTTATTCGCCCAGGAACTGGCTTTTTTGGGTTCATTATCTCTAGTGAAGAGTTTGTATGGATCCAAAAAAGGTGCAGGCCATTGTAGATTGGGTTCAACCCCGGGACCTAAAAGGCCTTCAGCGCTTCTTGGGATTCGCCAATTACTACCGGAGGTTTATTAAAGGATTCTCTCAGGTGGTCGAGCCCCTCACTGACATGACACAGAAGGGGGCTGACGTTAAGAACTGGTCCGTCTCAGCGGTAGCGGCGTTACTCACTTTCAAAAAATGTTTTAAGACTGCCCCGGTTCTTATTCAGCCTGATCCATCTGAACCTTTTGTGGTGGAGATTGATGCCTTGGAGGTGGGGGTGGGGGCGGTGTTGTCCCAGGGGCCTGCCACTTTGACCAACTTGAGATCATGCACCTTCTTTTCCAGGACGTTCTCCCCAGCGGAGATAAATTATGACGTGGGTAATCAGGAACTTCTTGCAATTAAGTTGGCCTTTGAGGAATGGAGGCATTTTTTGGATTGGGTGGTTTATCCTATTACTGTAATTACGGACAACAAGAACCTTTTATTCCTGATTCCAGTTCTTTATCATGTTTTGTCGGGGATCCAAAAATGTGAAGGCCGATGTCATGTCTCGTAGTCTGGACCCAGAGTCTCCCCCTGAACCTCCATCCTCCATTCTTCAACCCAGGGTTGTGGTGGCTGATGTGTCTGCTGATTTGGAATGGGAGCTTTGGGAAGCCCAGTCTCAGGTTCCTCTGTCCAAACCGGCTGGAAATTTGTTTGTTCTGGTTCAACTTCAACTCAAAGTCCTCCAGGAGTTCCATGATTCGGTCCTGTGTGGACACTCGGGGATTTCATCAACTCATGGAGCCATCATGAGGAGTTTTTGGTGGGCCTTACTTGCATCTGATGTGAGGAAGTTTGTGTCTGCCTGTGAAGTGTGTGCCCATGCTAAGAGCTCTCACAACTGGCCGGCCAGGGAACTGGTGCCTTTACCAGTTATTGATAGACCATGGACACATTTGTCCATGGACTTTATCACCAATCTCCCTCCTTCCATCAGTCGTTAGAACAAATTTTGCATTGCTTTGCCTCTTACAGTCAAGAGAACTGTTCCGACGCCTTGCCTTTAGCAGAATTCACATTTAATAACCTTGTGACAGCTCTCCAGCGACCAAACAGCGACGCTGCAGCGATCCGGATCGTTGTCGGTATTGCTGCAGCGTCGCTCAGTGTGATGGTACCATTAATGTTGCCCAGTGACAGCCCCAAAACATGAAAGATCTGGAGACGGTCTGTATGGAGTGAGCCAAAATCCTTGCTGCAGTGTGTACAAACTTGGTTAAGAACTGCAGGAAATGACTGACCTCTGTAATTCCAAACAAATGTTTCTATACCAAATATTAAGTTCTGTTTTTCTATTGTATCAAATATGTATTTCATGTAATAAAATTCCAGTTAATTATGTAAAAATCATACCATGTAATTTTTTGGATTTATTTTTAGATTCTGTCTCTCACAGTTGAAGTGTACCTATAAATAAAAATTACAGCCCTCACCATTCTTTCTTGCTGGAAAATCTTGCAAAATCGGCAGTGTATCAAATACTTATTTTCCCAACTGTATGCAGACCAAATGTTAGAATACTGAAAAATAATTTAACCCCTTAGTGACAGAGCCAATTTGGTACTTAATGACCGAGCCAATTTTTACAATTCTGACCACTGTCACTTTATGAGTTTATAACTCTGGAACGCTTTAACGGATCCCGCTGATTCTGAGATTATTTTTTCGTGACATATCGTACTTCATGTCAGTGGAGTTCCGTTTGACGTTTTCAATGCATAATTGGCTGGAATTGAGATCGGACACCATGTCGCGTTTGGAGAGCCCCTGATGTGTCTATACAGTGGAAACCCCCACAAATGACCACATTTTGGAAACTAGACCCCCCAAGGAACTTATCTAGATGTGTGGTGAGCACTTTGAACGTCCAAGTGTTTCACAGAACTTTATAATGCAGAGGTGTGAAAATAAAAAATCCTTTTTTTTCCTCAAAATGATTTTGTAGCTCAAAATTTGTTATTTTCTCAAGGGTAACAGGAGAAATTGGACCCCAAAATTTGTTGTCCAGTTTGTCCTGAGTACGCTGATACCCCATATGTGGGGGTGACCACTGTTTGGGCACACATCAGGGCTCGAAAGGAAAGTATTGATGTTTTAAAATGCAGACTTTGATGGAATGGTCTGCGAGCGTCATGTTGCATTTTCAAAGCCCCTAAAGTACCTAAACAGTAGAAACCCCCCAAAAGTGACCCCATTTTTAAACCAGACCCCCAAAGAGCTTATCTAGATGTGTGGTGAGCACTATGAACCCCCAACTGCTTCACAGAAGTATATAATATAGAGCCATGAAAATAAAAAAAATCATATTTTTTCCCACAAAAATGATCTTTTCACCCCCATATTTTTATTTCACAAGGGTAACAGGAGAAATTGGGCCCCAAAATTTATTATGCAATTTATGCTGAGTACGATGATACCCAATTTGTGGGGGGGACCACTGTTTGGGCGCATGGCAGGGCTCGGAACGGAAGGCGCGTCGTTTTGGAATGCAGACTTTGATAGAATGGTCTGCAGGCGATATGTTGCGTTTGCAGAGCCCCTGATGTACCTAAACAGTAGAAAACCCCCACAAGTGACCACATTTTGGAAACTAGACCCCCCAAGGAACTTATCTAGATGTGTGGTGAGCACTTTGAATGCCCTAGTGCTTCACAGAAGTTTATAATGCAGAGTCGTGAAAATATTTTTTTTTCCACAAAAATGATTTTTTTAGTCCCCAAATTTTTTATTTTCCCAAGGGAGAAATTGGACCCCAAAATTTGTTGTCCAATTTGTTCTGAGTACGCTGACACCCCATATGTGGGGGGGGGGGGGTCCACTGTTTGGGAACACTTCAGGGCTCGGAAGGAAAGTAGTGACGTTTTAAAATGCAGACTTTGATGGAATGGTCTGCGGGTGTCATGGTGCATTTTCAGAGCCCCTGATGTACCTTAACAATAGGTCTGTCATGGTCTGTGGGCGTTATGTTGCATTTGCAGAGCCCCTGATGTACCTAAACAGTAGAAACCCCCACAAGTGACCCCATTTTGGAAACTAGAACCCCCAAGGAACTTATCTACATGTGTGGTGAGCATTTTGAACACCCAAGTGCTTCACAGAAGTTTGACGCAAAGCCATGAAAATAAAAAATCTTTTTTTTTTCAAGGGTAACAGGAGAAACTGGACCCCAAACGTTGTTGACCAATTAATCCTGAGTACGCTGATACCCCATATGTGGGGGTAAACCTCTGTTTGGGTGCACGGCAGAGCTCAGAAGGGCAGAAGGGATGGAGCTCCATTTGACTTTTTGAGTGCAAAATTGGCTGTCGCATTTGGAGATCCCCTGATTTACCTATACAGTGGAAAAAAAACCAATTCTAACTCCAACCGTAACCCCAACGCACCACTAATGCTAATCCCAACCCAATGCATAACCCTAATAAAAACCCTAACCCTAATTCCAACCCTAACCATAACCCTAATCACAACCCTAACGCCAAAACACCCCTAATCCCCACCCTAACCATAATCAAATCCCTAAGCCCAACACACCCCTAATCATAATCTCAACCCTTACCTCAAACCTAACCCTAACCCTAATCCCAACCCTAACCTTAACCCTAATCCCAAACCTAACCCTAATCTCAACCGTAACCCTAATGCCAACCCTAACCCTAATACCAACCCTTACCCTAATCCAAACCCTAATCCCAACCCTACCCCTAATCCCAACTCTTACCCTAACTTTAGCCCCAACCCTAACCCTATCTTGAGCCCCAACCCTAACCCTAACTGTAAGTATAACAGGGTCCCCGATACCCCTATTTCTCTGTCCTCTGATGTGTGATCACATCAGAGGACAGAGAATGACACGCCGCTTTTTTTTTCTTTTTGCAGTCACCGGTAAACGGTTAATTACCAGCGATCGCAAAACAGGGGTCGCCTGGCAGCCGAGACCCCAAAGATCTGCCCAGAAAAAGATGGCGGCACCCATCGGGAGCCACGAGGAGCATCGGGGGAGACGGGTGAGTATCGGGGGCTATCGGGGACCCCATTTCTCTGTCCTCTGTTGTGCGATCACATCGGAGGACAGAGAAATTAAATGGGAAATCGTGTTTTGGGTTTCTTTTGCGGCCGCTGGTAAACGGTTATTTACGGACGATCACAACCTGGGGGTTGGTAAAAACTGTCCCGAATCATGTTCTCTGGGGTCTCGGCTACCCCCGGCAACCGAGACTCCAGAGAAAATCTGACTCTGGGGGGCGCTACACTTTCCACAGTGCCGTTAATTAACGGCGCTGCGGTTTAAGTGCCCTTAACTGCTGCCGTTAAAAGGCGTATCAACTGTCGTTAAGGGGTTAAAAATTACTGGATGTGTCTCTAATTTTCAGATAGATAAATATTTGCTTACTTATTAGCTTATCCATTTTTTATGCATGAATGTATACATATTATTAGGTAGTGATAATGTAAACAATTCTAAATGTATAGACAAGCAAATATGCACCGCCTAGAAGCTTCAGTGCTTAGGTTGAACGTCATGAGCATTTTAATTAAGATGTATGATAAATGTACTCGATTTAATTAATATTATTATCAATATTGTGTGGTTTTAAACCATACCTACATATCTTTAGGATGACTCATACAAAGCACTACTTTTTTTAGGTAAATTTTAAAAGTAACCTATCATCTCCAGAAGCGCTGCTTGCTAGCATATAGTTTACTAGAGTTGTGGCCACTGAAAAACAAAGTTATAGTATCCCTGTAACCACTCACCTTCAGTCAAATTGTTTTGTGTACGCAGCATAAGGCCAGTTTCACACATCTTGATATTATCGGTACCAGTAAACATGGTACCGGAGATATCCGTGTCCGTGTGTCCGTGTGACACATCCATGTGATAAGCGTGCAGCAGCTGTGTGCTACTGTGTGTGGCATCAGTATCACACGGACAGCAGTCGGGAAGCGGTGCTACAGTAAGCGCTGTCCCCCTGTGGTGCTGAAGCCGGCTGTCATCCCTTCTCCCCTGCTTGGCCAGTGAGCAGCGCGATTCGGGGAGAATGAATGAAAGAAAAACTGATATGGGGTCCTCCTATATTTTACAACCAACCTGACAAAACTCACAGGTGCAGGCTGCTATTCTCAGGCTGGTAAGGGGCCATTGATATGGCCCCCCAGCCTAGAAAAAGGCAGCCCGCAGCTGCCCAGAAAAGGCGCATCTGTTAGATGAGCCAATTCTGGAGCTTTGTCCGATTCTTCCCACTGCCCTGTAGCCTTGGCACATTGGGTAATGAGGGGTTAATGTCACCTTCCTGTTGTAAGGTGACATTAAACCGGCTTAGTAATGGAGAGGTGTCAATAAGACACCTATCCATTACTAATCCTAGAGTAGTTAAAGGGTTAATAAAACACACACAGTAAGAAAAAAGTATTTTAATGAAATAAAACAATATACAGTTTTTCAATCTTTATTCTTCTGCCATTCCAAGCGAAACCATCGATCTCCTGTAATAAATCATAAAATAAAAAAACACAATATACCCACACCTGTACACCGTACAGTCAAGTCCCATGCAGTAATCCATATCTAGGGGTATTTACAGTTTACCACCGGGAGCGCTGCTAATGCGACTGCCCCGGCTGTAAATAACAGGGGAATGAATGAAATGATGGGAGTGGAGCTTCGGTGACTGCAGTTTGTACTCACTTCTGTCTCTCTTGCAGCATTCCTCATCAAAGATGTACTCCAGTGAAGAGTGTACCTCCAGAGTGGACAGGAGACTGATGAAAAGAGTACATTTGCTACTGATTGGTAAGTATTGACTGTCAATAATGACACATGGGGTAAAATCATGTATTTTCTTTCCAGAACAGTTCCAGTGCGGCAGAGCAGGAGCAGACTCAGGCCCAAGTTCAGGTAGAAAGATGGAGGGTAAGTATTCTTGTCTGTTTTTTGTTTTGTTTTATCTTTTCAACTATATTAATATGTTTCTTTGATTTCTAGGTTCCACATCGTGAAGTCACCATTGAGAACAACCTCCTAATATCATTGGTGCATGAGCGAGTTCTGTTGTGGGACACCCGGGATCAGCGGCACTCGCTCACTGTGGTCATTCGGTGGCTATGGGATGAAGTAAACAGATCGCTGTTGGATGATTAGGACCATGCCACGCCACAAGTCAGAAAGGATTTTTGTAAGTATAAAATGTGGTCTGACAAGGCAGTGATCCTGTGGTGCATTATTTTACTATTTCTTTTTTTTCTCCCCTTTACAGTGAAGAGAGTCAATGTCTGGTGGAGTTCGATAAAGGATCGCTTCAATAAGAACATGAGGAGGAGAGTTGGGTTCAAAGTAGTGCTGCTCGAAAGATTTCCAAATGCAAATACCATTGTAGTCTCTACTTGCTAAGGCATGCGGTTGGTCATCGAACGTAAGTATTTTTGTGTTGTATTCCATGATCTAACATCTGAATTTTGCTTTTCAACTGGATATGTTGGCGCTTCAAAAATTGTTATTTTTTTGTAGTAATGGTTTTCATTTCTTTTTCAAACAGAACCTGGAGCAGCACCGCTGAACCTGGATCGTCCTCTGTTCGAGCGGCCCCTCATCGAACAGTCATCGAACAGTCCCAGTCATTTTAGTGGCTTACACAAATTTCATCTTGCCTTGCCAGATGTCCATTATCAGAGACAAAGTAGGCGGCAAATGTATCCCACATTTGGGCAACTTCCACTGAAGTCCTCAGAGGTTGATGTTGGTAATCATGTAATGTGGTTGTAACAGGTTCATCTAGTTATAAATTTGGTCGCTCTTTAGCCAGGAAGTAGTTGTGCAGAACAACACATGCTTTCACAACCTCATCAATAGTATCAATTTTTAGATTAATTTCTGTTCCCAAAACACACCATTTTGATGCCAGCAATAGAAAGGCACACTCCACAGTTCTTCATGCCCTTATTAGTTGGTAGTTGAAAATCTTTTTTGTGTGATTTAAGTCCTGACTTGAGTATCATTTTAGGAGGTTGGCACATATTTGGAATGCTTCATCCCCAACAACAACAAACGACATTGGCGGTCCTTCAGTGTTGTGAAGAGGTTGTGGCGGCGGAAAATTAAAATCATTAGCATACAATCTTTGGCCCATGTCAGAGTTTTTAAAATTCTGTGAGTCATTTCCTTGTCCAAAAGAGCCAATGTCAACGGTGACAAATCTACAGTCAGCAGCTGCAATCACCATGAGAACGATAGAAAAGTATTTTTATCATTGAAAACCTCAGATCCACTTAAAACTGGTTTCCTAATGCAAATGTATTTGCCGTCCACAGCCCCCAAACAGTTAGGAAAATTAATAATGTCCATAAATTTTCCAGCATTTTTCAGCCACAGTTCAGTTGATGGTTGGGGGAGAAATTCTGCACAAAGAACGTCACATAAAGCCCTACAGGTGTCT
Source organism: Ranitomeya imitator (assembly GCF_032444005.1). Classification (NCBI taxonomy): domain Eukaryota; kingdom Metazoa; phylum Chordata; class Amphibia; order Anura; family Dendrobatidae; genus Ranitomeya; species Ranitomeya imitator. The sequence continues at coordinate 247,582,544 of NC_091286.1, read as the reverse complement.
CCATCAATCCCAGAAAGTGTGGACAGTCCAATGAGGAATCAAAAATGGAGAGATGACAATATCTCTCCAGTAGCCAGGAATCTGCGGAATAGAAAATGGAAAAAAAAATCAGTACATGGCTTTTTAGAAAAAAATGGGAAAAAAATCAGTACATGGCTTTTAGAACAATCATATTATTAATGACAGGAGTTTCTTTTTCAAAATTACCTACCTCAGGGTCACCAACAGATATTCCTCTGCTGGAATTGCTTGCCATAGCTGAGTGTTGTGCCTGGTTATGGATCCTCACTTGTTGCAGCAAGTCAGCGAAGCTCTGTTCCGACATCCTGGTGTAGTCGAAAACTTCTGAAGGTTTGCACGCAGCTCAGTGTACAACATATGGCAGACCCACGGCTCTCTCGGACTTCAACGATGGTGTGTTGCTAGTATCGATGACAACTAGTGATGAGCGGGTTTTCCCGAGCACGCTCGGGTGACCTCCGAGTATTTGTTAGTGTTCGGAGATTTAGTTTTCTTCGCTGCAGTTGAATGATTTACACCTTATTAACCTGGCTGAGTACAAGTGGGGGTTGCTTGGTTGCTAGGGAATCCCCACATGTAATCAAGCTGTCTAGTAGCCACAAATGATCCAACTGCGGCAAGGAAAACTAAATCTCCGAGCAGTCACAAATACTCGGAGACCACCCGAGCGTGCTCGGGAAAACCTGAGCAATGAGTATACTAGCTCATCACTAATGACAACATCTTCTCCGTCTTTCTCTTTTTCTTTCTTCATAACAAGCAACAGCATAGGCATAAGCCAAGTTCAAATCCAGATTATGACATAAGCTCTCCATGCGAAGATCCATCTTGGAGCAGGATACAGCAGCAAAAGATGAGGATTTCATCTGTACAAGGGTCTATATAGAGAATTTCTTTGAGACACGCCCATTGGATGGGGCTTGTGTCAACAAAATTCTCCTGGAAAATCATTGTCCTATTGAACGCATGCGCATAAATAATGCAAACGCATGCAAAAATGCATGCAAACGCAGTTTTTTTTGCCGTCATGCGTAAGATGTTGCGGTTAAAAAAAGCTGCGTAAGCATGCGTTTACTCATGCGGATGAAACGCTGCGGACTCAAATGCTAATGTGAACCTAGCCTAAGCCGGCTTAATGTCACCTTACAATAGGAATGTGACATTAACCCCTCATTACCCGATATGCCACCGCTACAGGGCAGTGGGAAGAACCAGGCAAAGCTCCAGAATTGGCGCATCTAATAGATGTGCCTTTTCTGGGCATCTGCTGGCTGTTTTTTTTAGGCTGGGGGGGCCCATATCCATGGCCCCTTAACAACCAGAGAATAGCTGCCTGCATCTGTGAGTTTTGCCAGGTTGGTTGTAAATATAGGGGGGACCTCATGTTGTTTTCTTCTTTCATTCATTGTCTTCTGCTCACGCTGCTGCTGCCAGAGCAGGGGACAATGGATGAAAGCCAGCTTCAGCACCACATGCAGGGGAACAGGGGCTTACAGTAGAACCGCTTTCCCTGTTGGCAGTGTACACGTGAGCGGGACGTTTGGCGGGCTGTGTGTCTGGGTAAAAACGGACATGTCTGCATGTTTTGCCCATGGACACACGGTATGTCAAAACATGCTGACATGTGCATAGACCCATTCATTTGAATGGGTCTACGTGTGTCAGTGTCTCTGGTACGTGAGAAAACTGTCATTACATGTACCGGAGGCACTGATGTGTGAAACCGGCCTAAGTTTGTGCAGAGCAGGCTGTCAATCAACGTGAGATAGTGATTACAGTGCACTTATAGAATAAGGAAAGGTAAATGTTACATATCCCTGGACTGCCGAATGACTGGAAGTGGGCAGCTGCATGGAGAATATAACTTAATTTGTTCCCTGTATCCACTGCTCCATTAAGCCTGCCAGACATTATTTAAATTATATACTGTATACCTGCAGATTTCTGCTATATCTGAAAGTAAATAGCCTTTTTTAGAGATTATAGGTTTCCTTTAAGTCACAATTCTTGTTGCCCATGCAAAAAATCATGAGATTACCATAAATATTGCTACAATAAAAAAATTCTAATGGCTTCCGCACCTTTCTTAGCATTTGTTGATTAAGTCCAAGTTCAGATTTTCTGAGAAGGAAAGGTTACGTTAGACAGAGTTCTTAGAGTTCTTTTCAATTACAGACTTTGTGGTCCAATCTCTTACAAAATCATGCTTGACTGAACTATTCTAATAAGCACACAGGGAGCAAATTACTTTAACTTTTCATACCTGTGCAGCAACACCAGACTGCAGACAAAATCCTACAAAAGTGATAGAAAATTCATGTGTCGCTTTTCAGCTTAATTTGACCAAAACAAATATTGTTCATAAACAATGGTATTGTAATTTATTAAAGAAAAGCTGGATAAAAGAAATAACTATCAAATGCTGTTTATTAAATTACAAGTGTTTGTAAATGTGCTATAGATTGTTGTGTAACTCAGCAAAGTCGTTAATCAGTTTGGTGCTGACTAGTGTTGAGCGATACCTTCCGATATTCGAAAGTATCAATATCAGATTGGATCGGCTGATATCGGCAAAATATCGGATCTCGCCGATACCCGATACCAATGCAAGTCAATGGGACCAAAGTATCGGAATTAAAATAAACCCTTTCTTTCCTTGTAGCCTAATTCCACATGAAGGAAAACAACTAAGAATAACATAGAATGTATCGGAGGAGGTGGAGGGGACATTCAGGGCATAGAGGTTTAGCCCATTCAAATGGAATAGCAGGAATTATAAATTTTTTAAGACGCTCGGAGTCCAAAAGATTTTGACTATGTTTAGGTTTTTTAGATTTTTTCAGATATTTATGTTTCTCTACTTCCATGCTCTGCACCTTTTTTTTTTTACTTCTACAACACTTTCTTTTTCATCATCCTCACCAGCAGCATATTTTTCATCAACTTCTTCTTCACCTTATTCATCTTCTTCTTCTTCACCTTCTTCCTATTAGCCTTTTTTTATTCCTCATATTCTGCTCATTCAACTCTTCTTCTTCTTCATATTTAACTTCATCATCTCCTTCATATTCCTCCTCTTCATCAAAATCTTATGTGTGACAATGAGGCATTCCTGTAGTTGTTATCTGTAAAAGTTTGAAGATTACACCTTGCGTTCTGCCTGTCACAAAAGATTTAAAACAGGATTTGTCCACGTTCAGTTTGGCCTGCAGCAGCAGGTTTTTTCCATGTGCACCACGAGGAGGAACGGACTCAGCCCCATACACTGCTTAGTCTTCTTCTGCTTATAATTTAGATAATATGTTTTGCTCTGATTTTTAGTCTTATGCTTAATGTTCTTCTGCTTTTTGTTCTGCAGCTTCTTGTTCTTTTGCTTTTCGGTCTTCAGGGTCATCATGCTTAGGCTCTTGAACTTGGAGCTGTAGCAGGAGGTACAAGAAGGCCGAGGAACTGCCGAGAACCAGCTGACGGTACTGGAACCCAGATGGCTACCCAAAGGTAGAAGAGCCAATGGCAACCCCAAGAACCAGCTGACGGTGCTGGAACCCGATTACTAAGCAGGAGGTACCTGTGCCACAAAGCACTACCAAGGACCACCTGATGTTGGTGGAACTCAGATACCCTGAAGGAGGCACCTAAGCCAAAGGCTCTGCCCGGAACCAACTGACGGTGCTGGAACCAGAATAGGGAGCAGAAGGTAAAAGAGCAAAAGACACTGCCGAGAACCAGCTGACGGTATTGGAACCCGAATGGTTACCCGAAGGTAGAAGAGCCAATGGCACGACCGAGTACCAGCTGACGGTGCTGGAACCCGGTTACTAAGCAGGAGGTACCTGTGCCACAAAGCACTACCAAGGACCACCTGATGTTGGTGTAACTCAGATACCCTGAAGGAGGCACCTAAGCCAAAGGCTCTGCCCGGAACCAGCTGACGGTGCTGGAACCAGGATAGGGAGCAGAAGGTAAAAGAGCAAAAGACATTGCCGAGAACCAGCTGACGGTACTGGAACCCGGATGGTTACCCGAAGGTAGATGAGCCAATGGCACGACCGAGTACCAGCTGACGGTGCTGGAACCCGGTTACTAAGCAGGAGGTACCTGTGCCACAAAGCACTACCAAGGACCACCTGATGTTGGTGGAACTCGGATACCCAGAAGGAGGCAACCTAAGCCAGGCTCTGCCCGGAACCAGCTGATGGTGCTGGAACCAGGATGGGGAGCAACAAGTAAAAGAGCAAAAGAAACTGCCTAGAACCAGCTGATGGTACTGGAACCCGGATGGCTACCCGAAGGTAGAAGAGCCAATGGCACGACCGAGGACCAGCTGATGGTGCTGGAACCCAGTTACTATGCAGGAGGTGCCTGTGCCACAAAGCACTACCAAGGACCACCTGATGTTGGTGGAACTCAGATACCCAGAAGGAGGCACTTAAGCCAAAGGCTCTGCCCGGAACCAGCTGACGGTGCTGGAACCAAGATAGGGAGCAGAAGGTAAAAGAGCAAAAGACACTGCCGAGAACCAGCTGACGGTACTGGAACCCGGATGGTTACCCGAAGGTAGAAGAGCCAATGGCACGACCGAGTACCAGCTGACGGTGCTGGAACCCGGTTACTAAGCAGGAGGTACCTGTGCCACAAAGCACTACCAAGGACCACCTGATGTTGGTGTAACTCAGATACCCTGAAGGAGGCACCTAAGCCAAAGGCTCTGCCCGGAACCAGCTGACGGTGCTGGAACCAGGATAGGGAGCAGAAGGTAAAAGAGCAAAAGACACTGCCGAGAACCAGCTGACGGTACTGGAACCCGGATGGTTACCCGAAGGTAGAAGAGCCAATGGCACGACCGAGTACCAGCTGACGGTGCTGGAACCCGGTTACTAAGCAGGAGGTACCTGTGCCACAAAGCACTACCAAGGACCACCTGATGTTGGTGGAACTCGGATACCCAGAAGGAGGCAACCTAAGCCAAAGGCTCTGCCCGGAACCAGCTGACGGTGCTGGAACCAGGATGGGGAGCAACAAGTAAAAGAGCAAAAGAAACTGCCTAGAACCAGCTGATGGTACTGGAACCCAGATGGCTACCCGAAGGTAGAAGAGCCAATGGCACGACCGAGGACCAGCTGATGGTGCTGGAACCCAGTTACTATGCAGGAGGTGCCTGTGCCACAAAGCACTACCAAGGACCACCTGATGTTGGTGGAACTCAGATACCCTGAAGGAGGCACCTAAGCCAAAGGCTCTGCCCGGAACCAGCTGACGGTGCTGGAACCAAGATAGGGAGCAGAAGGTAAAAGAGCAAAAGACACTGCCGAGAACCAGCTGACGGTACTGGAACCCGGATGGTTACCCGAAGGTAGAAGAGCCAATGGCACGAAGGAGTACCAGCTGACGGTGCTGGAACCTGGTTACTAAGCAGGAGGTACCTGTGCCACAAAGCACTACCAAGGACCACCTGATGTTGGTGGAACTCAGATACCCTGAAGGAGGCACCTAAGCCAAAGGCTCTTCCCGGAACCAGCTGACGGTGCTGGAACAAGGATAGGGAGCAGAAGTTAAAAGAGCAAAAGACACTGCCGAGAACCAGCTGACAGTACTGGAACCCGGATGGTTACCCGAAGGTAGAAGAGCCAATGGCACGACCAAGTACCAGCTGACGGTGCTGGAACCCGGTTACTAAGCAGGAGGTACCTGTGCCACAAAGCACTACCAAGGACCACCTGATGTTGGTGGAACTTGGATACCCAGAAGGAGGCAACCTAAGCCAAAGGCTCTGCCCGGAACCAGCTGACGGTGCTGGAACAAGGATGGGGAGCAGCAAGTAAAAGAGCAAAAGACACTGCCTAGAACCAGCTGATGGTACTGGAACCCAGATGGCTACCCGAAGGTAGAAGAGCCAATGGCACGACCGAGGACCAGCTGATGGTGCTGGAACCCAGTTACTATGCAGGAGGTGTCTGTGCCACAAAGCACTACCAAGGACCACCTGACGTTGGTGGAACTCGGATACCCAGAAGGAGGCACCTAAACCAAAGGCTGTGCCTGGAACCAGCTGACGGTGCTGGAACCAGGGGGACCTAGTCAAGATTGTGTTGCCAAGAACCAGCTAACGGTGCTGGAACTCAGGCAGCAGAAGGTCCACAGTAAAAGAAAAAATAGGTAGGCCGCGATCCCGACGCAGTTACCGAAAACCAACAGTCCTAGAGGGGGAGCTTGTCCTATTGGCACTACAGAACCAGCCTTGATTGCCACTTCCCGCAGCCCACATAGGAAGCCCCTAAATTGCAGGCACCATGGAGTTGGCTAACCCGAACGCAACACGACAGGACAACGTTTTTTGGATTCTAAGTGATCTTGACACTACCCAGAACCAGCTGACGGTGCTGGAACCAGGCTGGGCAGGAGGGATTACCCGTGCCAAAGACACTGCCGAGAACCAGCTGACGGTACTGGAACCCAGATGCGTTGCCCAAGATGCAAGAGCCAATGGCGCGACCGAGGACCAGCTGACGGTGCTGGAACCCGGTTACTAAGCAATAGGTACCTGTGCCACAAAGCACTACCAAGGACCACCTGACGTTGGTGGAACTCGGATACCCAGAAGGAGGCACCTAAGCCAAAGGCTCTGCCCGGAACCAGCTGACGGTGCTGGAACCAGGATAGGGAGCAGAAGGTAAAAGAGCAAAAGACACTGCCGAGAATCAGCTGGTGGTACTGGAACCCGTATGGCTACCCGAAGGTAGAAGAGCCAATGGCATGACCGAGGACCAGCTGATGGTGCTGGAACCCGGTTACTAAGCAGGAGGTACCTGTGCCACAAAGCACTACCAAGGACCACCTGACCTTGGTGGAACTCGGATACCCAGAAGGAGGCACCTAAACCAAAGGCTGTGCCCGGAACCAGCTTACGGTGCTAGAACCAGGGGGACCTAGTCAAGATTGTGTTGCCAAGAACCAGCTGACGGTGCTGGAACCCGGTTACTAAGCAGGAGGTACCTGTGCCACAAAGCACTACCAAGGACCACCTGATGTTGGTGGAACTCGGATATCCAGAAGGAGGCAACCTAAGCCAAAGGCTCTGCCCGGAACCAGCTGACGGTGCTGGAACCAGGATGGGGAGCAGCAAGCAAAAGAGCAAAAGACACTGCCTAGAACCAGCTGATGGTACTGGAACCCGGATGGCTACCCGAAGGTAGAAGAGCCAATGGCATGACCGAGGACCAGCTGATGTTGCTGGAACCCAGTTACTATGCAGGAGGTGCCTGTGCCACAAAGCACTACCAAGGACCACCTGACGTTGTTGGAACTCAGATACCCAGAAGGAGGTACCTAAGCCAAAGGCTCTGCCCGGAACCAGCTGACGGTGCTGGAACCAGGACAGGGAGCAGAAGGTAAAAGAGCAAAAGACACTGCCGAGAACCAGCTGACGGTACTGGAACCCGAATGGTTACCCGAATGTAGAAGAGCCAATGGCACGACCGAGTACCAGCTGATGGTGCTGGAACCCGGTTACTAAGCAGGAGGTACCTGTGCCACACAGCACTACCAAGGACCACCTGATGTTGGTGGAACTCAGAAACCCTGAAGGAGGCACCTAAGCCAAAGGCTCTGCTCGGAACCAGCTGACGGTGCTGGAACCAGGATAGGGAGCAGAAGGTAAAAGAGCAAAAGACACTGCCGAGAACCAGCTGACGGTACTGGAACCCGGATGGTTACCCGAAGGTAGAAGAGCCAATGGCACGACCGAGTACCAGCTGACGGTGCTGGAACCCGGTTACTAAGCAGGAGGTACCTGTGCCACAAAGCACTACCAAGGACCACCTGATGTTGGTGGAACTTGGATACCCAGAAGGAGGCAACCTAAGCCAAAGGCTCTGCCCGGAACCAGCTGATGGTGCTGGAACCCAGATGGCTACCCGAAGGTAGAAGAGCCAATGGCACGACTGAGGACCAGCTGATGGTGCTGGAACCCAGTTACTATGCAGGAGGTGCCTGTGCCACAAAGCACTACCAAGAACCACCTGACGTTGGTGGAACTCGGATACCCAGAAGGAGGCACCTAAACCAAAGGATGTGCCTGGAACCAGCTGACGGTGCTGGAACCAGGGGGACCTAGTCAAGATTGTGTTGCCAAGAACCAGCTTACGGTGCTGGAACTCAGGCAGGAGAAGGTCCACAGTAAAAGAAAAAATAGGTAGGCCGCGATCCAGCCGCAGTTACCGAAAACCAACAGTCCTAGAGGGGGAGCTTGTCCTATTGGCACTACAGAACCAGCCTTGATTGCCACTTCCCGCAGCCCACATAGGAAGCCCCTAAATTGCAGGCACCATGGAGTTGGCTAACCCGAACGCAAAACGACAGGACAACGTTTTTTGGATTCTAAGTGATCTTGACACTACCCAGAACCAGCTGACGGTGCTGGAACCAGGCTGGGCAGGAGGGATTACCCGTGCCAAAGACACTGCCGAGAACCAGCTGACGGTACTGGAACCCAGATGCGTTGCCCAAGATGCAAGAGCCAATGGCGCGACCGAGGACCAGCTGACGGTGCTGGAACCCGGTTACTAAGCAATAGGTACCTGTGCCACAAAGCACTACCAAGGACCACCTGACGTTGGTGGAACTCGGATACCCAGAAGGAGGCACTAAAGCCAAAGGCTCTGCCCGGAACCAGCTGACGGTGCTGGAACCAGGATAGGGAGCAGAAGGTAAAAGAGCAAAAGACACTGCCGAGAATCAGCTGGTGGTACTGGAACCCGTATAGCTACCCGAAGGTAGAAGAGCCAATGGAATGACCGAGGACCAGCTGATGGTGCTGGAACCCGGTTACTAAGCAGGAGGTACCTGTGCCACAAAGCACTACCAAGGACCACCTGACGTTGGTGGAACTCGGATACCCAGAAGGAGGCACCTAAACCAAAGGCTGTGCCTGGAACCAGCTTACAGTGCTAGAACCAGGGTGACCTAGTCAAGATTGTGTTGCCAAGAACCAGCTAACGATGCTGGAACTCAGGTGGCAGAAGGTCCACAGTAAAAGAAAAAATAGGTAGGCGCGATCCAGCCGCAGTTACCAAAAACCAACAGTCCTACAGGGGGAGCTTGTCCTATTTGCACTACAGAACCAGCCTTGATTGCCACTTCCTGCAGCCCACATAGGCAACACCTACACTGCAGGCACCATGTAGTCGGCTAACCCGACCGCAACATGACAGGACAACATTTTGAAATGTAAGTGACCTTGACACTACCCGGAACATGCTGATGGTGCTGGAACCAGGCTGGGCAGGAGGGATTACCCGTGCCAAAGACACTGAGAACTAGCTGACGGTACTGGGACCCAGATGCATTGCCCAAGGTGCAAGAGCCAATGGCACGACCGAGGACCAGCTGACGGTGCTGGAACCCGGTTACTAAGCAGGAGGTACCTGTGCCACAAAGCACTACCAAGGACCACCTGACGTTGGTGGAACTCGGACATCCAGAAGGAGGAACCTAAACCAAAGGCTCTGCCCAGAACCAGCTGACGGTGCTGGAACCAGGGGGACCTAGTCAAGATTGTGTTGCCAGGAACCAGCTAACGGTGCTGGAACTCAGGCGGCAGAAGGTCCACAGTAAAAGAAAAAATAGGTAGGCCGTGATCCAGTCGCATTTACCGAAAACCAACAGTCCTACAGGGGTAGCTTGTCCTATTGGCACTACAGAACCAGCCTTGATTGCCACTTCCCACAGCCCACATAGGCAGCACCTACACTGCAGGCATCATGGAGTCGGCTAACCCGACTGCAACACGATAGGACAACGTTTAGCTAGGATAAGTGACCTTGACACTACCCGGAAACAGCTGGCGTGCTGGAACCAGGCTAGGCAGGTGGAAGTACCTGTGCCAAAGACACTTCTGAGCAGCAACTGATGGTGTTGGAGCCCAGGGAATACATGACAGAGTGTAGGCTGAGGCCTAATTGGAGCAAGTTGAAAGGGAACCTTTAACCCCCCCAGACGTTAGCAACTTAAAAAGCAACCTTGTACAGCACTAACACTGCACAAGGAAAAGGTGGCTCTTTTAGTTATGCTCCTTGCACACGCAGAACTAAACACTTATAAAATGTGTCCCCTGATACCAAGAAACCATCCCGGAGGTGGGACTTTCCTTCGTAATGAGACGCAGCACAGCCAGCATTCAGGCCCACTTGGCGCCGGGCACCGCCTCCTCAGCGTTGTTTGAATATGTCACGGAGCCCACGCTGTTATGTTAAATCTTGGCCATGCGCTGTTAGCGCTGCCCGTCTTTTGACATCATTTGGTGTCAGGCTGACTGCGCCTGTGCGGGCGCGCTGCCAGAGATCACGCCCCGCAGTGTCTTCTGATTTAATCACACTCTGGGTCTGGGATTCATGGCCATGCGCAGTGCATATCTTCGCCTTTTACTCCTCTCCATCTGCCCTCTTATGAGTGTGCGACATCAGCCGATCCATAATCGCATGCCACGGCCGTGACGCCGCACAGTCTGAGGAAGGCGGAAGCAGATGAGTAGGAGGTGAAGATATGCACTGGGCATGCCCATGAATCCCAGGGCCGCAGTGTGACAAAATTTGGAAGACACTGCGGGGCGAGATCTCGTGCAGCGTATGCACAGGCGCAGTCAGCCTGACATCAAATGATGTCAGAAGAAGGGCAGTGCTAACAGTGCATGCCCAAGGTTAAACATAACAGTGCAGGCTCCGGGACAGATTCAAACAATGCTGAGGAGGCGGCGCTTGGCGCCATGGGGGCATGAATGCTGGCCATGCTGCGTCTCATTGCGAAAGAAAGTCCCACCTCCGGGATGGTTTCAAGGTATGAGGGGGCACATATTTTATAAGTGTTAAGTGCAGCGTCTGCAAGGAGCATAACTAAAAGAGTCACCTGTTCCTTGTGCAGCATTAGTGCTGCACAAGATGGCTCTTTCAGTTGCAAACGCTTGGGGGGAGGGGGCCGGGTCCCTTTAATTGCTGTTATTGTGCCAGTGTGGCTTTTGCTGGACACGTTGCCGACTACACAGCAGGGAAACAGCTGGCATTGCTGAACCCCACTGACACGTGAGCGAGTGTTTTTTTCTGTTCAGCCAGCACTTCTGGGCAACAACTGACAGTGTTGAAACCCAGGGAATCCAGGAGGAGCAGAGTGTAGGCCGAAGCCTGCACTGGAGGCAGATAAATGTCTGTTATTGTGCCAGCCTGGCTTTTGCTGGACACGTTGCCGACAACACAGCAGGGGAACAGCTGGCTTTACTGAACCCCACTTACACATGAGCTAGTGTTTTTTTCTGTGCAGCCAGGACTTCCGGGCAACAACTGACAGTGTTGAAACCCAGGGAATCCAGGAGGAGCAGAGTGTAGGCCGAAGCCTGCACTGGAGGCAGGTAAATGTCTGTTTATTGTGCCAGCGTGGCTTTTGCTGGACACGTTGCCAACTACACAGCAGGGGAACAGCTGGCGTTGCTGAACCCCACTGACACGTGAGCGAGTGTTTTTTTCTGGGTAGCCAACACTTCCGGGCGACAACTGACAGTGTTGAAACCCAGGGAATCCAGGAGGAGCACAGTGTAGGCCGAAGCCTGCACTGGAAGCAGGTAAATGTCTGTTATTGTGCCAGCATGGCTTTTGCTGGACACGTTGCCGACTACACAGCAGGGGAACAGCTGGCTTTACTGAACCCCACTGACATGTGAGCTAGTGTTTTTTTCTGTACAGCCAGCACTTCCGGGCAACAACTGACAGTGTTGAAACCCAGGGAATCCAGGAGGAGCAGGGTGTAGGCCGAAGCCTGCACTGGAGGCAGGTAAATGTCTGTTATTGTGCCAGCGTGGCTTCTGCTGGACACGTTGCCAACTACACAGCAGGGGAACAGCTGGCGTTGCTGAACCCCACTGACAAGTGAACGAGTGTTTTTCTCTGTGCAGCCAGCACTTCCGAGCACCAAATGGCGGTATTGGACCCTAGGGACAGCAGGAGGAGCAGATTTGAGGTATTGCCGCACACACAGCAGGGGAACAGCTGACGTTACTGAACCCCAATAACAGAGGAGCGACTGTTGACTGTGCGAACAGCACTTCCAGCCACCAACTGGCTGTGTTAGAGCCCAAGGACAGCAGGAGGAGCAGATAGGAGGTCTTGCCATATACACAGCTGGGAATCAGCTGACGTTACTGAAACCCAATAACATGGCAGCAAGTGTTTACTGTGCAGCCAGCAAGTCCAGGCACTAACTGACAGTGTTAGAGCCCAGGTGTCACGCCCGCACATACTTACCCGGCTTCTCCCATCCCTCGGCGCGCTCACGATCCTGTCCCGCGCCGCTCTGCCTCCTCCTTCGCCGGCTCTCGGCGTCTGGTCTCTTCGCGCATGCGCGGTCGCGTCTCCCCCGTCGCTGAGCCTATTGGGAGGTCGCGACCCGGTGGCTCCGCCCCAACATGGCGGCGCCCATCGGGTATTTCTTCCCGGCGTCTTCCTAGGTAAGACGCCTTTGCTTTGTAGGTGCACTGTCTGCCGTCAGTGTCCCTATGCCCTAGGCTCCCCTGTACCAGTGTCTTTTCTCAGCCCAGTCCTTGCTTTGTCTCTGTATCCTGCCAGTCCGTGTTCCTGTTGTATCCTGCCAGTCCGTGTTCCTGCTGTATCCTGCCAGTCCGTGTTCCTGCTGTATCCTCCCAGTCCGTGTTCCTGCTGTATTCTGCCAGTCCGTGTTCCTGCTGTATCCTGCCTGTCCGTGTTCCTGCTGTATTCTGCCAGTCCGTGTTCCTGCTGTATCCTGCCAGTCCGTGTTCCTGCTGTGTCCTGCCAGCCCGTGTTCCTGCTGTATCCTGCCTGTCCGTGTTCCTGCTGTATCCCGCCAGTCCGTGTTCCTGTTGTATCCTGCCGGTCCGTGTTCCTGCTGAGTCCTGCCGTTCCGTGTTCCAGACATTCTTTCAGTTAAGTCTTGTTTTCCTATTATTCCATGCCATCCTTATAGCCTGTGGTTTCCTTCTTTATTTTGGGTCGTCCCTTTGGCTCTAGCTGTTGTGTCTCCATTCCCCCGAGGTCCTGCTCCTAACACTCCCTGTATAGGGGGTGATTCCATCTGGTCCGCTCGACCCCGGGGGCTCTAGAGTCACGACCCAGAGGGTCCACTCTCGGATTTCTGTCCGAATACTTACACCAGGGACAGCAGGAGGAGCAGATATGAGGTTTTGCCACACACACAGCAGGGGAACAGCTGACGTTACTGAACCCCAATAACAGAGGAGCGACTGTTGACTGTGCGAACAGCACTTCCAGCCACCAACTGGCTGTGTTAGAGCCCGGGGAGCAGGAGGAGCAGATAGGAGGTTTTGCCAGATACACAGCTGGGAATCAGCTGACGTTACTGAAACCCAATAACACGGAAGCAAGTGTTTACTGTGCAGCCAGCAAGTCCAGGCACCAACTGACAGTGTTAGAGCCCAGGGACAGCAGGAGGAGCAGATATGAGGTTTTGCCACGCACACAGCTGGGGAACAGCTGACATTACTGAACCCCAATAACAGAGAGGCGACTGTTGACTGTGCGGACAGCACTTCCAGGCACCAACTGGCTGTGTTAGAGCCCAGGGACAGCAGGAGGAGCAGATAGGAGGTTTTGCCAGATACACAGCTGGGAATCAGCTGTCGTTACTGAAACCCAATAACATGGCAGCAAGTGTTTGCTGTGCAGCCAGCACTTCCAGGCACCAACTTATGGTGTTAGAGCCCAGGGACAGCAGGACGAGCAGATATGAGGTATTGCCACACACACAGCTGGGGAACAGCTGATGTTACTGAACCCCAATAACAGAGGAGCGACTGTTGACTGTGCGGACAGCACTTCCAGGCACCAACTGGCGGTGTAAGAGCCCAGGGACAGCAGGAGGAGCAGATATGAGGTTTTGCCAGATACATAGCTGGGAATCAGCTGACGTTACTGAAACCCAATAACACGGCAGCAAGTGTTTACTGTGCAGGCAGCACTTCCAGGCACCAACTGGCGGTGTTAGAGCCCAGGGACGGCAGAAGGAGCAGATATGAGGTATTGCCACACTTACAGCTGGGAACAGCTGATGTTACTGAACCCCAATAACAGAGGAGCGACTGTTGACTGTGCGGACAGCACTTCCAGGCACCAACTGGCTGTGTTAGAGCCCAGGGACAGCAGGAGGAGCAGATAGGAGGTTTTGCCAGATACACAGCTGGGAATCAGCTGACGTTACTGAAACCCAATAACACGGCAGTAAGTGTTTACTGTGCAGCCAGCACTTCCAGGCACCAACTGACGGTGTTAGAGCCCAGGGACAGCAGGAGGAGCAGATATGAGGTATTGCCACACACACAGCTGTGGACCAGCTGATGTTACTGAACCCCAATAACAGAGGAGCGACTGTTGACTGTGCGGACAGCACTTCCAGGCACCAACTGGCGGTGTTAGAGCCCAGGGACAGCAGGAGGAGCAGAGTGTATGCCGAGGCCTAATAGGATCAAGTTTAAAGTGAAACTTTAACCCCCCATGCATTAGCAACTGAAACAGCCAACTTGTGCAGCACTAATGGTGCACAAGGACAAGGTGGTTCCTTTAATTATGCTCCTTGCACACGGTAAACTAAACACTTATAAAATGTGTCCCCTGATACCGTGATACCATCCCACAGGTGGTACTTTCCGTCGTGATGAAACCAAGCACAGCCGGCATTCATACCCACATGCTGCCGGGTGCCGCCTCATCAGCATTGCTTGAATCTGTCATGGAGCCCCCGCTGTTATGTTAAACCTTGGCCATACGCTGCCCGTCTTCTAACATCATTTGGTCATGCTAACTGTGGCTGTGCGGCCGCACCGCCCGAGAAACCGCCTTGCAGTGTCTTCTGATTTGGACCCACTGCGGGGCTGGGATTCCTGGGCATGCGCAGTGCATATCTTCACCTCTCACTACTCTCCATCCACCTTCTTCAGAGTGTGCGGCGTCATGGCCATGGCATGTGAATTGGGATCAGCTGACGCCACACTGTCTGAAGAACGCGGAGGGAGAAGAGTGAGAGGTGAACATATGCACTGCGCATCCCCAGGAATCCCAGCCCCACAGTGTGACTAAATCAGAAGACACTGCGTGGCGTGATCACTGGCAGCGCGGCCGCACAGGCACAGCCAGCATGACATCAAATGATGTCAGAAGATGGGCAGCGCTAACTGTGCATGCCCAAGGTTAAACATAACAGTGCAGGCTACGGGACAGATGCAAACAACGCTGAGGAGGCGGCGCTCGGCACCATGGGAGTATGAATGCCGGCTGTGCTACGTCTCATTGCAAAGGAAAGTCCCACCTACGGGACGGTTTCACGGTATGAGGGGACACATATTTTATAAGTGTTAAGTGCAGCGTGTGCAAAAAGCAGAACTAAAAGAGCCACCTGTTCCTTATGCAGCATTAGTGCTACACAAGGTGGCTCTTTCAGTTACAAACGCCTGGGGGGGACAGGTTCCCTTTAATTGCTGTTGTAGTGCCAGCGTGGCGGTCGCTGGACACGTTGCCAGATACACAGCAGGGGATCAGCAGACGTTACTGAAACCCAATAACACTGGGTCATGTGTTGTCTGTGCAGCCGACACTGTTGTGAACTCTGTGGCTGAATTCACTCCTGTGGTCACAAGTGGTACTGCAGTTTCTGAGCTTCCTCCCTCAGGTGTTCTGGTGAGCTCGTTAACTGCTTCATTACTTAACTCCGCCTGATGCTGCTATCCTTGCTCCTTGTCAATGTTTCAGTGTTGGATCTGAGCTTCTCCTGATTGTTCCTGTGACCTGCTGCTCTGTATAGCTAAGTGCTTTTGCTTTTTTGTTGCTTTTTTTCTGTCCAGCTTGTCTTTTGTTTTGCTGGAAGCTCTGAGACGCAAAGGGTGTACCGCCATGCCGTTAGTTCGGCACGGTGGGTTTTTTTTGCCCCCTTTGCGTGGTTTTGCTTTAGGGTTTTTTGTAGACTGCAAAGTTCGCTTTACTGTCCTCGCTCTGTCCTAGAATATCGGGCCCCACTTTGCTGAATCTATTTCATCCCTACGTTTTGTCTTTTCATCTTACTCACAGTCATTATATGTGGGGGGCTGCCTTTTCCTTTGGGGAATTTCTCTGGGGCGAGTCAGGCCTATTTTTCTATCTTCAGGCTAGCTAGTTTCATAGGCTGTGCCGAGTTGCCTAGGTAGTTGTTAGGCGCAATCCATAGCCGCTTTTAGTTGTGTTTAGGATAGGATCAGGTGTGCAGTCTACAGAGTTTCCACGTCTCAGAGCTCGTTCTTGTATTTTTGGGTATTTGTCAGATCACTGTGTGCGCTCTGATCGCTAAGCACACTGTGTTCCTGGATTGCCTTCATAACACCTGTCATTAGCAAACATAACAGTACAAGGAGCCAACTAATGATTCTCAATAGAGGGAAAGAAAAAGTTCTGACATCATTTTTTTTTTTCTGCTCTGTGTTCACTTTTTTTTTTCCCCTAGACATTTGGGTGATTCTGGACACAGGTGTGGACATGGATATTCAGGGTCTGTGCTCTTCAATGGATAATCTCATAAATGTACAAAAAATTCAAGATACTATTGATCAGAAATCTATGTTAGAACCAAGAATTCCTATTCCTGATTTGTTTTTTGGAGATAGAACTAAGTTTCTAAGTTTCAAAAATAATTGTAAGCTATTTCTGGCCTTGAAACCTCATTCTTCTGGTAATCCTATTCAACAGGTTTTGATTATTATTTCTTTTTTGCGCGGCGACCCTCAAGACTGGGCATTTTCTCTTGCGCCAGGAGACCCTGCATTGAGTAGTGTCGATGCGTTTTTCCTGGCGCTCGGATTGCTGTACGATGAGCCTAATTCAGTGGATCAGGCTGAGAAAAATTTGCTGGCTTTGTGCCAGGGTCAGGATGATATAGAAGTATATTGTCAGAAATTTAGGAAATGGTCAGTACTCACTCAGTGGAATGAATCTGCGCTGGCAGCTTTGTTCAGAAAGGGTCTCTCTGAGGCTCTTAAGGATGTCATGGTGGGATTTCCTATGCCTGCTGGTTTGAATGATTATGCTGCAAGTGACTAGCACACTCCAAAGTGATGCAAACGGGGGGTTTATTTACATACAGTAATCAAACGTTTCGGTCAATACAGGACCTTCATCAGTGTACTATAAGGGAATATATACAAAGAAAGTGACATCAAATATAGGACAAAACCAAATAAACAAAAACAAAACGAGAAACCAAAGTATATACATCACAGAAAATTACAGTCATGTATACAGGTAAGAATAAACAACTTCAATGGAGTATACATCAAACATCATAAACCTCTGGAATGTGTATGTATGCATTGGGACGTATGGATATAGTAGCGAGGGTACGGAAGGAATCAAAACAGTAGCCGTGGAACAAGTAAATGTACACCTACGCATATATATACATATATACATACATATATATATATATACACACACACATACATGCGTGATAGACAGTGGAAGATGAAAAACGGAAGACGTACCATATAATGACTGTATATCTGGTAGAGCCCCCAAAAAAGAAAACATTGCATCTAGAAGAGAAGCAGTGTTAAAGGTCGTGGCCGGAGTAGAGAAAATTGACACATAGTGATCCCTAAGAAGACTGAGTACATACCCAAAAGACTGGCCTAAACGATATGGGCCACAAGTGCAGTGGAACCTGCCTGAAAAAAAGGGGGTATATGAGAGGATATAGGCACGATAATCCGCTAATCGGACAAAAAGGGGGAACAAGTGCCATGTAAAAAAGGAGGACTTACCCACTAAAGCGGAATACACGCGGTGTCCACCGCAAGTGTAAGAGGGAGATACGTGCCCGGTGTCTCTATAAGTAGTGTGTGAAGGGGGCGCTAATCTGTGCGCTGCGATCACGCTGAATGAGACCGGAAGGGGCGGTGCAGTGATGACGAGAGCGTCACATGACCGCTAGGGGAAGAGTGTGGTGCGTTCCACCGACAAAGAAACAGATGGAAGTGAGTTCCAAATAGTAAGACGCTGTAGAGGTGTAGAGATGACGCGAGCGTCACATGACTGGTGGGGGCGGAGTATAGTGCTTTCCATAGACGCAGGAGAGGATGGAAGTGCGTTCCAAATGGTGAGCCGCTATGCAGGGTGCAGTACGGTGGCCGTGGAGTGTCACACTAGACAGAGGTGGAGTCAGACAGGCCGGTTCTGTGGGGAAAGGAACATAATTAGTATGAAGAGAGACGACACCACATTTATGCAAGACATTACCGGATACCTGGTCTGTCTAAACATTAGAACACACAAATAGCATATGGTCTATGGAATGCAAACAGTAACACTTTGCATGGTGCAGAGATCATAGTACACGGAGCCAAAATGGTAGTTCATAGAAGGTAACACAGTGTACCTTTTACTTAGTACAGATTATCTATATAGAGATGTGAGAACTGAGTCTCACAATTTACACAAGGCCAAAAAAAGACTTTCCAAAACGGCCACCGAACAGACCATACATGTTAATGGTGAATGTACAGAAACCTGGACTGAACGGTCATCACACATGGGACCCCACTGGTACTTGTGGTGAATGAAAAGCTGAAACATAAATGATCAGGGTTTGGGAACCTATGACTGTGCACCTCCTCCTCTTAGGCTGTGCTGAGCATCTTCTATACTGCTGGTTTGAATGAGTCTTTGTCTTTGGCCATTCAGATCGGTCGACGCTTGCGCGAGCGTAAATCTGTGCACCATTTGGCGGTACTGCCTGAGGTTAAACCTGAGCCTATGCAGTGCGATAGGACTATGACTAGAGTTGAACGGCGGGAATACAGACGTCTGAATGGTCTGTGTTTCTACTGTGGTGATTCCACTCATGCTATTTCTGATTGTCCTAAGCGCACTAAGCGGTCCGCTAGGTCTGCCGTCATTGGTACTGTACAGTCCAAATTCCTTCTGTCCATTACCTTGATATGCCCTTTGTCGTCGTTTTCTGTCTTGGCGTTTGTGGATTCGGGCGCTGCCCTGAATCTGATGGATTTGGATTATGCTAAACGTTGTGGGTTTTTCTTGGAGCCTTTGCGGTGTCCTATTCCATTGAGAGGAATTGATGCTACACCTTTGGCCAAGAATAAACCTCAATACTGGGCCCAGCTGACCATGTGCATGGCTCCTGCACATCAGGAAGTTATTCGCTTTCTGGTGTTGCATAATCTGCATGATGTGGTCGTGTTGGGGTTGCCATGGCTACAAACCCATAATCCAGTATTGGATTGGAATTCCATGTCGGTGTCCAGCTGGGGTTGTCAGGGGGTACATGGTGATGTTCCATTTTTGTCGATTTCGTCATCCACCCCTTCTGAGGTCCCAGAGTTCTTGTCTGATTATCAGGATGTATTTGAAGAGTCCAAGTCCGATGCTCTACCTCCGCATAGGGATTGTGATTGTGCTATCAATTTGATTCCTGGTAGTAAATTCCCTAAAGGTCGATTATTTAATTTATCCGTGCCCGAGCACGCCGCTATGTGCAGTTATGTGAAGGAATCCCTGGAGAAGGGACATATTCGCCCATCGTCATCACCACTGGGAGCAGGGTTCTTCTTTGTAGCCAAGAAGGATGGTTCGCTGAGACCGTGTATTGATTACCGCCTTCTTAATAAGATCACTGTTAAATTTCAGTATCCCTTGCCATTGTTATCTGTATTGTTTGCTCGGATTAAGGGGGCTAGTTGGTTCACTAAGATAGATCTTCGTGGTGCGTATAATCTGGTGAGAATCAGGCAAGGAGATGAATGGAAAACTGCATTCAATACGCCCGAGGGTCATTTTGAGTATCTAGTGATGCCGTTCGGACTTGCCAATGCTCCATCTGTGTTTCAGTCTTTTATGCATGACATCTTCCGTGAGTATCTGGATAAATTCCTGATTGTTTACTTGGATGACATTTTGATCTTCTCAGATGATTGGGAGTCTCATGTGAAGCAGGTCAGAATGGTTTTTCAGGTCCTGCGTGCTAACTCTTTGTTTGTGAAGGGATCAAAGTGTCTCTTCGGTGTGCAGAAAGTTTCATTTTTGGGGTTCATCTTTACCCCTTCTACTATCGAGATGGATCCAGTTAAGGTCCAAGCCATCCAGGATTGGATTCAGCCGACATCTCTGAAAAGTCTGCAAAAGTTCCTGGGCTTTGCTAATTTTTATCGTCGCTTCATCTGTAATTTTTCTAGCATTGCCAAACCATTGACCGATTTGACCAAGAAGGGTGCTGATTTGGTTAATTGGTCTTCTGCTGCTGTGGAAGCTTTTCAGGAGTTGAAGCGTCGTTTTTGTTCTGCCCCTGTGTTGTGTCAGCCAGATGTTTCTCTTCCGTTCCAGGTCGAGGTTGATGCTTCTGAGATTGGAGCAGGGGCGGTTTTGTCACAGAGAGGTTCTGATTGCTCAGTGATGAAACCATGTGCTTTCTTTTCCAGGAAGTTTTCGCCCGCTGAGCGTAATTATGATGTGGGCAATCGAGAGTTGCTGGCCATGAAGTGGGCATTCGAGGAGTGGCGTCATTGGCTTGAAGGAGCTAAGCATCGCGTGGTGGTATTGACTGATCATAAGAACTTGACTTATCTCGAGTCTGCCAAGCGCTTGAATCCTAGACAGGCCCGTTGGTCGTTATTTTTTGCCCGCTTCGACTTTGTGATTTCGTACCTTCCGGGCTCTAAAAATGTGAAGGCGGATGCTCTGTCTAGGAGTTTTGTGCCCGACTCTCCGGGTTTATCTGAGCCAGCGGGTATCCTCAAGGAAGGAGTCATTGTGTCTGCCATCTCCCCTGATTTGCGGCGGGTGCTGCAAAAATTTCAGGCGAATAAACCTGATCGTTGTCCAGCAGAGAAACTGTTCGTCCCTGATAGGTGGACTAATAAACTTATCTCTGAACTTCATTGTTCGGTGTTGGCTGGTCATCCTGGAATCTTTGGTACCAGAGAGTTAGTGGCTAGATCCTTCTGGTGGCCATCTCTGTCACGGGATGTACGTACTTTTGTGCAGTCCTGTGGGATTTGTGCTAGGGCTAAGCCCTGCTGTTTTCGTGCCAGTGGGTTGCTTTTGCCCTTGTCGGTCCCAAAGAGGCCTTGGACACATATTTCGATGGATTTCATTTCTGACCTTCCCGTTTCTCAAAAGATGTCAGTCATTTGGGTGGTCTGTGATCGCTTTTCTAAAATGGTCCATCTGGTGCCCTTGGCTAAATTGCCTTCCTCCTCTGATTTGGTACCTTTGTTCTTTCAGCATGTGGTTCGGTTGCATGGCATTCCTGAGAATATTGTTTCTGACAGAGGTTCCCAGTTTGTTTCAAGGTTTTGGCGAGCCTTTTGTGGTAGGATGGGCATTGACCTATCCTTTTCCTCGGCTTTCCATCCTCAGACTAATGGCCAGACCGAATGAACCAATCAGACCTTGGAAACATATCTGAGATGTTTTGTTTCTGCAGACCAGGATGATTGGGTGTCCTTTTTGCCGTTGGCTGAGTTCGCCCTTAATAATCGGGCCAGCTCGGCTACCTTGGTTTCTCCATTTTTTTGCAATTCTGGGTTCCATCCTCGTTTCTCTTCAGGACAGGTTGAGTCTTCGGACTGTCCTGGTGTGGATTCTGTGGTGGATAGGTTGCAGCAGATCTGGACTCAGGTAGTGGACAATTTGATCTTGTCCCAGGAGAAAGCTCAACTTTTCGCTAATCGCAGACGCCGTGTGGGTCCCCGACTTCGTGTTGGGGATCTGGTTTGGTTATCTTCTCGTCATATTCCTATGAAGGTTTCCTCTCCTAAATTTAAACCTCGTTTTATTGGTCCGTATAGGATTTCTGAGGTTCTCAATCCTGTGTCTTTTCGTTTGACCCTCCCAGACTCCTTTTCCATACATAATGTATTCCATAGGTCGTTGTTGCGGAGATACGTGGCACCTATGGTTCCATCTGTTGAGCCTCCTGCCCCGGTTTTGGTGGAGGGGGAATTGGAGTATATTTTGGAGAAGATTTTGGATTCTCGTGTTTCTAGACGGAAACTCCAGTATCTGGTTAAATGGAAGGGTTATGCTCAGGAAGATAATTCCTGGGTTTTTGCCTCTGATGTTCATGCTTCCGATCTTGTTCGTGCCTTTCATGCGGCTCATCCTGGTCGGCCTGGGGGCTCTGGTGAGGGTTCGGTGACCCCTCCTCAAGGGGGGGGGTACTGTTGTGAATTCTGTGGCTGAATTCACTCCTGTGGTCACAAGTGGTACTGCAGTTTCTGAGCTTCCTCCCTCAGGTGTTCTGGTGAGCTCGTTAACTGCTTCATTACTTAACTCCGCCTGATGCTGCTATCCTTGCTCCTTGTCAATGTTTCAGTGTTGGATCTGAGCTTCTCCTGATTGTTCCTGTGACCTGCTGCTCTGTATAGCTAAGTGCTTTTGCTTTTTTGTTGCTTTTTTCTGTCCAGCTTGTCTTTTGTTTTGCTGGAAGCTCTGAGACGCAAAGGGTGTACCGCCGTGCCGTTAGTTCGGCACGGTGTTTTTTTTTTGCCCCCTTTGCGTGGTTTTGCTTTAGGGTTTTTTGTAGACTGCAAAGTTCGCTTTACTGTCCTCACTCTGTCCTAGAATATCGGGCCCCACTTTGCTGAATCTATTTCATCCCTACGTTTTGTCTTTTCATCTTACTCACAGTCATTATATGTGGGGGGCTGCCTTTTCCTTTGGGGAATTTCTCTGGGGCGAGTCAGGCCTATTTTTCTATCTTCAGGCTAGCTAGTTTATTAGGCTGTGCCGAGTTGCCTAGGTAGTTGTTAGGCGCAATCCACAGCCGCTTTTAGTTGTGTTTAGGATAGGATCAGGTGTGCAGTCTACAGAGTTTCCACGTCTCAGAGCTCGTTCTTGTATTTTTGGGTATTTGTCAGATCACTGTGTGCGCTCTGATCGCTAAGCACACTGTGTTCCTGGATTGCCTTCATAACACCTGTCATTAGCAAACATAACACGACACTTCTGGGCAGCAACTGGCGGTGTTGGAGCCCAGGGATTAAAGTTCAGGTGGTTGAAACATGAACACAGCTGGAGACCTGGATACTGTTGGCATCTAATTATTTAATCGGTAAGAGGAGTGGCAAATTCTTGTGAAATCCAGGCCTTGTTCATTTTCAAGAAAGTAAGCCGGTCAACGTTATCGGAGGATAGTCGCATGCGACGGTCTGTTAGTACACCACCTGCAGCACTAGAGATGCGTTCTGATAATACACTGGCAGCAGGGCAAGCCAGCACCTCCAATGCATACTGGCTAAGCTCTGGCCATGTATCCAGCTTAGAGACCCAAAACTTGAAGGGGGAAGAGCCGTCTGGGAGTACGCTGAGAGTGCAAGACATGTAGTCTGTCACCATCTGACGGAAACGTGGCCTCCTGTTGACTGGATCCATCAGTGATGGTGTAGACATTTGTGGCGGGCAAACAAAACTTTGCCACTGTTGGAACAGACTGGTCTTGACTTGTGCTGAGCCACTTCTTCTGCTCCCTCTTTGTGCAGAGATTCCTCCACTGCCTCTATGCACAGAGCTGCTTTGTAAAGCACTAGCAGTAGCAGGCGCAGCACTTCTCTCGATTGGACTGGAGAAGATGATGGACTGCACCAGTGTGTCTTGGTACAGCCGCATTTTACGCTCCCGCTGCAACGGTGGTATGAGGGTTTGCATATTGTCCCTGTAGCGCAGATCGAGGAGGGTGTACAACCAATAATCAGCTGTGGTAAGAATGTGGGCGATGCGGCAGTCGTTTCTCAGACACTGCAGCATGAAATCAACCATGTGCTGCAGACTGCCAACTGGCCAAGAAACGCTGCCCCCTGCTTGAGGCGTGATGTCTGCCTGCTCTGCATTACCCCACCCTTGCTCTACATACTGACTACTGGAGATTTGTGTAACTCCCTCCTCTGGAAAGATGTCTTCCTCCTCCAATGACTCCTACTCATCCTCCTCACAAAAGGTCTGCCTAGTCCTTTGTGAAGAACCACGTCACGCAGACTGTCCAGAAGCCGATGGCATTTCTGACTCCTCATCCTCAACCTCTTCCACCACCTCATCCCTTAGCACTTGCAGGGTTCTTTCAAGCAGGCAGATAAGGGGGACAGTCATGCTGACTAGTGCATCATCTACACTCGCCATCTGCGTGGATTCATCGAAGGCCCGCAAAACCTGGCAGATGTCTTTCATAGTGGCCCACACAGTGGTTGTGAAGTCTGAACGGCGTGCACTGCGACTTTTTTGCGCCTGATGCAGCTGGTACTCCATTACTGCTGGCTGCTGCTCACACAACCGCTCCAACATATGTAATGTAGAATTCCACCTGGTGGGGAGGTCACATATGATGCGATGTTCCGGAAGATGGAATCGGCACTGCAGAGTTGCAATGCTGGAACGCCGCAAGTGAGCACACTCAAGGCAGACCTTGTGCAGCAGTGCATCAAGATCCGGATAGTCCCTCAGAAAACTCTGCACAACCAAATTGAGCACATGTGCCAGACATGGGATGTGAGTGAGGTTGCCAAGAGCCAGAGCTGCCACCAGATTTCGGTCATTGTCACACACTACCATGCCTGGCTGGAGATTCGCTGGCACAAACCAGACGTCGCTCTCAGAATTGATGGCATTCCAGAGCTCCTGCGCTGTGTGGCTTCGATTCCCCAAAGAAATTAATTTAAGTACGGCCTGTTGACGTTTGGCCACAGCTGTGCTCATATCAGTTGTAACAGGTAAGCGTTCACGGATAAAGGTGGAGGTAGACTGTGACGGCTCCTGCAGCGATGATTCTGAGGAACTGGAGTATGAGGAGGAGTCAATGTGCACAGACTGGATTCCTGCAATCCTTGGCGTTGGCAGTACATGTACAGCGCCACTCGTCATGTCTGTACCCGGCTCCACAACATTGACCCAATGGCCACTGAGGGAAAGGTATCGTCCCTGTCCATGGTGACTGGTCCACGCATCGGTGGTGAGGTGGACCTTGCTACTAACGGTGTTTAGTAGCGCATGTTTGATGTTTCCCTCCACTTGCTTTTGCAGGGCAGGGACGGCTTGCCTGCTGAAATAAAAGCAGCCGGGCACATTGTATTGTGTTGTGGAACTGCCAATGCCATCAAGTTACAGAAGCTGTCAGTCTCCACCAGCCTGAATGAGAGCATTTCAAGTGACAGAAATTTTGCAATGCCTGCATTCAGAGCCTGTGCTCGTGGGTGGTTTGCTGAGAAGAGAATGGCCACCTTTTCTCCCATACCTGTGCTACTGACGGCTGTAGACTGGGCAGGGAGTGTGAGGATGACTGGGATCGTGGTGCTGTGGGTGGAGTTACACTGGGTCTATGGACAACAGTGCCAGAGGTTCTCCCATGGCGATCCTGTGAGGAAGCCGAACCAGCAGTGTGTGAGCTGGAGGAAGAGGCAACAACACAAGCTGAAGAGGTGGTAGGTGCCGCTGTAGGTTGGCCTAGGTCTTCTGTGTGTTTTTGTAACTCCACCGCGTGCTTGGTCCGCACATGTTTTCACATGTTTGAGGTATTGAGGTTGCTGACATTTCTACCTCGTTTGATTTTCTGACGACACAGTTTGCATTTGACAAAGCAAATGTCATCTGCAACTGTGTCAAAAAAGGACCACGCACTGCAAGTCTTGGGAGCACCCGCTTTGGCTTTTGGAAGAGGCATGCTCCTAAAGGGTGCTGAAGTGGAGGCTACAGGCACCGCAGTCTTCCCCCTCCCTCTCCCGGCCGTTCGGGGAATCTCTTCCTCAGAGCTGCTCACACCACCTTCCTGTTCCTCACGCCATGATGGGTTGAGGACCTCATCATATACGCTACCCTCTTCCACCAACTGCTTATCCTGGATAGTCTTGGCAGCACAGTACACACCAGAAACTGGCACCTGAGTCTCATTATCTGATGCGTACTGAGAAGTTGTGACCGGAGGCACTGTCCCATCCGCCTCTTCTGATTCAGAGAGACAAAGCTGTTGGGCATTACTGCAAACAGCCTCTTCTGATTCTCTAATGCTGCTTGGCTGGCCCCCTGTTTCCAAGCCAAGAGATTCAGAGTACAGAAGTAGAGATGGCTCCTGTCCTGGGCTCTCTGACTGCCTGGGCAATTTGGCAGATGGTGAAAAGACAGATGGTTGCTCTTCAGTGCTCTGTGCTTGAAGATGTGGCACTAATTGAAGTCGATGCGTTAGCTGCCATCCATCCGACAACAGCTTCAATTTGTTCGTCCTACAGCAGCGGGGTATGGCGAGCTCTGACAAAGCTGCGCATGAAGGTCTGCTCCCTGCTAAAACTGGGGGATGATGAGTCACCGGTGCCCGCAGCTGGCGCAGAATCCCCACGTCCTCTCCCTTCTCCACGCCCACGCCCACGTGCCTTACTCCCTGCCTTCTTCATCGTGATAGACTGATAAAGATAAGCAGAAAAGTACTAACGGCTTAGTGTGATTATTCCTGAACAGCTGCTAACAGGTATAAGAAACACTTATTTTATGGAGTGTGGACTAGACTTTATTATGAGCTTATGTGGCCTACACAACAGTAAAGTGGAGTGTTTGGTGAACTTTGGGTTTGTTTCGCAGAACAGACACTACAGAGTGAGTGCAGTACTCACACACAGACCGTGCAGACAGCCGTGAACGGCGCTGCAAGGCCAAGAAAAGCTCCTCTATCTAATCCTATATAGTGTTTTTACACAATCTAGCGGGATACGGATAGAAAGACACTAATAGGATATTTTTGGAAAAATGTGCAGCTGGCTGCAGCACTAAGTGCAATTTAGAACAATGGATTCAGTTGTATGAGGCAGTGACGCACCCTGAGCTGACCACAACCGGCTGTGGCTGTGGACAGACCACAAAGTGAGCTGCACTCACACAGACCGTGCAGACATCCGAGAACGGCGCTGCAAGGCCAAGCAAAGCTCCTCTATCTAATCCTATATAGTGTTTTTCCACAATCTAGCACGATACAGATGGAAAGCCACTAATGTAGGATATATTTGAAAAAATGTGCAGCAGGCTGCACTAATTGCGAAAAAGGACAATGGATTTAGCAGTATGAGCCAGTGAAGCACCCTGACCTGACCACAACCGGCTGTGGCTATGGACAGACAACAGAGCGAGCTGCACTCACACACACAGACCGTGCAGACAGCTGTGAACAGCGCTGCAAGGCAAAAGCAAGCTGAACACACAGCGGTTGGTAAATTGGCCTGGATTAAGCACAATTAAGCAAATCGCAATCTCCTCAGTCAGAACACAGCATCCTGTCGCTAATTGAATTCACAGCAGAGTGAGCCCAAAATGGCAGCGGCGACTTTTATAGGGCGTCGTGACATCATTTCAGCAGCCAATCACAGCCATGCCAGTAGTTACATGCCCACCGTGCAGAACAGAATGTGCCCACACTTCAAATCATTCCTCATTGGCTGATTTAAAAAAAAACAGGAGTTTGCATGATGGGAATTTCTGATTCCGGTTTCCGATATACTGAAAGTATCGGTACTCGGTATCGGAATTTCGATACCGCGAATATCGGCCGATACCCGATACTTGTGGTATCGGAATGCTCAACTCTAGTGCTGACTAATGGAGAAATAGAGTCCAGCGGTCGTACACCTTAGAAAATATCTTATGATCCTGATATCACATACACATTGTTACTCACCTGTCCAAGCACAAGCACCAGGCCTTGCTCCCTTGACCTTGAGCATTGTTCCTCCGCAACAGTCAACCCCGGGGTTTCCCAGATAACTCGGCAAACTACTCTGACATCATTACCCTATGCCTTTTAAGGTCGGCTTTGGTAGAGGTCAGGTGCCTGGATATTAATTAGCATTATCCACCATTGCCTGAAGTTAGGTATTCCTGCTACATCTCTTGGCACAGCTCCAACCAAGTTTCTTTCATCTTCACAGGTTATCCTGACTTTAGGGTTGAGCGACTTTTACTTTTTTTGGATCGAGTCAGGTTTCGCGAAACTCGACTATCTCAAAAGTCGAGTCGAGTGAAATCGGCCGATTATCGCGAAAAGTCGGGGATCGACCGAAACACGAAAACCAATGCAAGTCAATGGGAAGCATAGTCGGCAGTGGGTGGAGGCCAGGAAAACACCTACAGTGCCCATTTTAATGACAAAAACATCCATTCTTGTTACTGAAGCTTGTCAATCTTAATTTACCTTATGATAATAGTTAGGCATTGGAAATTGGGGGTCATTTGGCTAAAGTTGTGGGGGGTATGGCTGGTTCAAGTTTTTAGTGGGCCCAGGAAACGTGGACTACGTCATGGCAGTGGAGCAGGGAGAGGTAAGTATTTCAACTTTGCAAGTGCTGTGATCCTGAGCAAGCAGGGGGGGCCCACTCGTTCACATTGGTACTGGCACAGTGCCCCTCAAAATACGGCGGTGTGTTTGCATGGCGGGGGCGCCTCCCACCGGCAGCGACACTTTTGCGTACTCTGAGGGGCCCTGTGCCAGTGACGTCACCAATGAGTATGCCTCCCCACCTGATGAAGGAACCTGCACTTTCATCTGCACCTTCCTCTTTGTCCCCGTGTAAGGTGGTATAGTATGCGGGAAGGGGAACCTGACTTACAGCAGGGTCAGATTCTGGCTGTGTAGCGTGCAAGGGGAATGTAGTGGTGTGGGTCAACATACCAGCAGACTCATCTAGCACTGGCTGGGCAATGGGCAGGATGTTAGGAAACACAGATATAGGCCCAAATAATAAAGTGAGCTAAATGCAGTTCAAAATTGGTAACAGGACTAACCAGGCAGCATTGCTTTGTTCAGTGGAGGACAACTGTACTCAGAGTCTGACACAGTGAGTAGGCCTAAATCAGTAAGTAGGCTAAATGCAGTTCAAAATTGGTAACAGTAGTAAACAGGCGGCACTGCTTTGTTCAGTAGAGGAGAACAGCAAGGAGCGGCAGACACCGTTAGTAGGCCCAACCAAACTAGTAGGC
Organism: Ranitomeya imitator; assembly: GCF_032444005.1. NCBI lineage: Eukaryota > Metazoa > Chordata > Amphibia > Anura > Dendrobatidae > Ranitomeya > Ranitomeya imitator. The sequence goes on along the minus strand of NC_091286.1, from coordinate 247,553,517 downwards.
CAAATGCAGTTTAATATAAAAAATATTTAATGAAAGCCTGAAGATTGAAGCTAAGGCAAGTAAACCAGGAGAATACCTAGGAGCGGCAGACACCGTTAGTAGGCCCAAACAAAACTAGTAGGCCAAATGCAGTTTAATATTAAAACTACTTAATGAAAGCCTGAAGATAGAAGCTCAGGAAAGGAAACCAGGAGAACACCTAGGAGCGGCAGACACCGTTAATAGGCCCCAACCAAACTAGTAGGCCACATGCAGTTTCATATTAAAACTACTTAATGAAAGCCTGAAGATTGAAGCTAAGGCAAGTAAACAAGGAGAACACCTAGGAGCGTCAGACACCGTTAGTAGGCCCCAGCCAAACTAGTAGGCGAAATGCAGTTTAATATTAAAACTTCTTAATGAAAGCCTGAAGATAGAAGCTCAGGAAAGGAAACCAGGAGAACACCTAGGAGCGGCAGACACCGTTAGTAGGCCCCAACCAAACTAGTAGGCCAAATGCAGTTTAATATTAAAACTACTTAACGAAAGCCTGAAGGTTGAAGCAAAGGCAAGTAAACCAGGAGAACACCTAGGAGCGGCAGACACCGTTAGTAGGCCCCAACCAAACTAGTAGGCCAAATGCAGTTTAATATTAAAACTACTTAATGAAAGCCTGAAGATAGAAGCTCAGGAAAGGAAACCAGGAGAACCAGACACCAGTATTAGGCCCCAACCAAACTAGTAGGCCAAATGCAGTTTAATATTAAAACTACTTAATGAAAGCCTGAAGATAGAAGCTCAGGAAAGGAAATCAGGAGAACACCTAGGAGAGGCAGACACCTTTAGTAGGCCCCAACCAAACTAGTAGGCCAAATGCAGTTTAATATTAAAACTACTTAATGAAAGCCTGAAGGTTGAAGCTAAGACAAGTAAACCAGGAGAACGCCTAGGAGCGTCAGACACCGTCAGTAGGCCCCAACCAAACTAGTAGGAGAAATGCAGTTTAATATTAAAACTTCTTAATGAAAGCCTGAAGATAGAATCTCAGTAAAGGAAACCAGGAGAACACCTAGGAGCGGCAGACACCGTTAGTAGGCCCCAACCAAACTAGTAGGCCAAATGCAGTTTAATACTAAAACTACTTAACGAAAGCCTGAAGGTTGAAGCTCAGGAAAGGAAACCAGGAGAACACCTAGGAGGGGCAGACACCAGTAGTAGGCCCCAACCAAACTAGTAGGCCAAATGCAGTTTAATATTAAAACTACTTAATGAAAGCCTGAATGTTGAAGCTAAGGCAAGTAAACCAGGAGAACACCTAGGAGCAGCAGACACCATTAGTAGGCCCCAACCAAACTAATAGGACAAATGCAGTTTAATATTAAAACTACTTAATGAAAGCCTGAAGATAGAAGCTCAGGAAAGGAAACCAGGAGAACACCTAGGAGCGTCAGACACCAGTAGTAGGCCCCAACCAAACTAGTAGGCCAAATGCAGTTTAATATTAAAACTACTTAATGAAAGCCTGAAGATAGAAGCTCAGGAAAGGAAACCAGGAGAACACCTAGGAGCGGCAGACACCGTTTGTAGGCCCCAACGAAACTAATAAGCCAAATGCAGTTTAATATTAAAACTACTTAATGAAAGCCTGAAGGTTGAAGCTAAGGCAAGTAAACCAGGAGAACACCTAGGAGCGGCAGACACCGTTAGTAGGCCCCAACCAAACTAGTAGGCCAAATGCAGTTTAATATTAAAACTACTTAACGAAAGCCTGAAGGTTGAAGCAAAGGCAAGTAAACCAGGAGAACACCTAGGAGCGGCAGACACCGTTAGTAGGCCCCAACCAAACTAGTAGGCCAAATGCAGTTTAATATTAAAACTACTTAATGAAAGCCTGAAGTTAGAAGCTCAGGAAAGGAAACCAGGAGAACACCTAGGAGCGTCAGACACCTGTAGTAGGCCCCAACCAAACTAGTAGGCCAAATGCAGTTTAATATTAAAACTACTTAATGAAAGCCTGAAGATAGAAGCTAAGGAAAGGAAACCAGTAGAACACCTAGGAGGGGCAGACACCAGTAGTAGGCCCCAACCAAACTAGTAGGCCAAATGCAGTTTAATATTAAAACTACTTAATGAAAGCCTGAATGTTGAAGCTAAGGCAAGTAAACCAGGAGAACACCTAGGAGCAGCAGACACCGTTAGTAGGCCCCAACCAAACTAGTAGGACAAATGCAGTTTAATATTAAAACTACTTAATGAAAGCCTGAAGATAGAAGCTCAGGAAAGGAAACCAGGAGAACACCTAGCAGCGGCAGACACCGTTAGTAGGCCCCAACCAAACTAGTAAGCCAAATGCAGTTTAATATTAATACTATTTAATGAAAGCCTGAAGGTTGAAGCTAAGGCAAGTAAACCAGGAGAACACCTAGGAGCGGCAGACACCGTTAGTAGGCCCCAACCAAACTAGTAGGCCAAATGCAGTTTAATATTAAAACTACTTAATGAAAGCCTGAAGGTTGAAGCTAAGGCAAGTAAACCAGGAGAACACCTAGGAGCGGCAGACACCGTTAGTAGGCCCCAACCAAACTAGTAGGCCAAATGCAGTTTAATATTAAAACTACTTAATGAAAGCCTGAAGAAAGAAGCTCAGGAAAGGAAACCAGGAGAACACCTAGGAGCGGTAGACACCGTTAGTAGGCCCCAACCAAACTAGTAGGCCAAATGCAGTTTAATATTAAAACTACTTAATGAAAGCCTGAAGATAGAAGCTCAGGAAAGGAAACCAGGAGAACACCTAGGAGCGTCAGACACCAGTAGTAGGCCCCAACCAAACTCGTAGGCCAAATGCAGTTTAATATTAAAACTACTTAATGAAAGCTTGAAGATAGAAGCTCAGGAAAGGAAACCAGGAGAACACCTAGGAGCGGCAGACTACGTTAGTAGGCCCCAACCAAACTAGTAAGCCAAATGCAGTTTAATATTAAAACTACTTAATGAAAGCCTGAAGGTTGAAGCTAAGGCAAGTAAACCAGGAGAACACCTAGGAGCGGCAGACACCGTTAGTAGGCCCCAACCAAACTAGTAGGCCAAATGCAGTTTAATATTAAAACTACTTAATGAAAGCCTGAAGATAGAAGCTCAGGAAAGGAAACCAGGAGAACACCTAGGAGCGGCAGACACCGTTTGTAGGCCCCAACCAAACTTGTAGCACCAATGCAGTTTTCAAATTCCGATAGGCTCAAACCCTGACAATTGAAGCTCAGCTTTTTTAAGAGGAGGACAGCTGTATTGAGTGGCGCAGACAGACACTAGAAGTAGGCCTTAAACACAAAAGTTGGCTCAATGCAGTTTAAAATTGGTTCCAGGGGTACACAGGCAGGATTGGTGTGGTCAGTGGAGGACAATTGGAAGGAGGGACCGCAGACAGACTTACTAGACCTAAAATAAAAAAAGGAGGCTCTATGCAGTTTTAAATAGGTTCCAGGGGTACACGGGCAGCATTGGCGTGGTCAGTGGAGGACAATTGGAAGGAGGGACCGCAGACAGACTTAATAGGCCTAAAATAAAAAAGTTGGCTCTATGCAGTTTTAAAGTTTCCAGGGGTACACAGGCAGCATTGGTGTAGTCAGCGGAGGACAATTTGAAGGAGTGTCTGACACAGTTAGTAGTCCAAAATAATAAATTGATGTTAATGTCTTGCCAAAAAAAAAAAGTTAACAAATAAACAGGTGGCATACCTAGGTACAGGGGTGGGCTCCTCTGCTGACTTGCAGACAGTGGTATTTGGTGCAAAGTATTAACTGGTGTAAATGTAGGGCAGGGCCCTTGAATATTTTTAGTAGCATCATACATGTCAGCAAATTGGTATTGGCAGTGCCATTGAAGGATTTAACCACATAGATTAAACAGTGGTGCAGCAGTGAGAGATAATTTCGCAACTGGTAGAGCACTGTTTGAGCTGGGGGGGAACACTCTCTCATGGGGGGCGGTACTGGCCCAGGGCCCCTCATGTTACAACGGTGTGTCTGACATTGGGTGCGCACCACCACCGCCAGAGACACTTCATTGTACTATGAGGGACCATGTGCCAGTGCCGTCGCACAAATGTGGGCACACCCACCTCTTCAGACAAACGGCACACGCACGGGTGCTTGCGCCAAGTGGTGACCACGGCCCCGTGGGGGGAGTCAGCCCATTTAGGGAGGTGTAAAAATGGCATATGCTGGACATACAGCAGCTGCAAATGGAGAAATTGGAACAGTCAGTAAGACCAGTCCAAAAGCAAGACCTTTTTACTGGAAAGCTAGGTGTCAGCCAGGAAAGGTGGGGCAAAATAATTAGAAATCCATGATTGGTTCATTTTAATGAAGGTTAGATCATCAACATTTTGGGTAGCCAGACGACTCCTTTTTTCGGTCAGAATTGAACCAGCAGCACTGAATAAAATACTGCAAGGCATATTCTGCCAATTCAGTCCAGGTGTCTATTTTGGATGCTGTTGTGAATTCTGTTGTCAAGCTCCCTCCTGTGGTCATGAATGGTACTTCGGCTGGTTCTGTCCATGGGCTTCCTCTGGTGGTTGTGAGTGGAGCTGCGGCTTCTGAGTTTCCTTCCACAGGTGACGAGGTTAATTCGTTAGCTGGCTGCTCTATTTAACTCCACTTAGATCTTTGCTCCATGCCACCTGTCAATGTTCCAGTATTGGTCTAGTTCTCTCCTGGATCGTTCTTGTGACCTGTCTTCCCAGCAGAAGCTAAGTTCCTGCTTGTTTTTCTCTGGTTTGCTATTTTTCTGTCCAGCTTGCTATTTTGATTTTTGTCTTGCTTGCTGGAAGCTCTGGGACGCAGAGGGAGCGCCTCCGCACCGTGAGTCGGTGCGGAGGGTTTTTTTGCACCCTCTGCGTGGTCTTTTTGTAGTTTTTTGTGCTGACCGCAAAGTTACCTTTCCTATCCTCTGTCTGTTCAGTAAGTCTGGCCTCACTTTGCTAAATCTATTTCATCTCTGTGTTTGTAATTTTCATCTTTACTCACAGTCATTATATGTGGGAGGCTGCCTTTTCCTTTGGGGAATTTCTCTGAGGCAAGGTAGGCTTTATTTTTCTATCTCTAGGGCTAGCTAGTTTCTTAGGCTGTGTCGAGTTGCATAGGGAGCGTTAGGAGCAATCCACGGCTATTTCTAGTGAGTGTGATAGGATTAGGGATTGCGGTCAGCAGAGTTCCCACGTCTCAGAGCTCGTCCTATATTATTAGTAACTACCAGGTCTTTCCGTGTGCTCTTAACCACCAGGTCCATTATTGTCCTTACCACCAGGTCATAACAGTACAGGTGGCCCAAAGTATTAATGCATCTCAATAGAGGGATAAGAGAAGTTCTGAGACCATTTTTTTTTTCTTTGCAGTCTGTTTTGTCTCTCTTTTCCCCTTTACCTCTGGGTGGTTCAGGATACAGGTGTAGATATGGACATTCAAGGTATGTCCTTTTGTATGGATAATCTCACTGCAAGGGTACAAAACATTCAAGATTTTGTGGTTCAGAATCCGATGTTAGAGCCTAGGATTCCAATTCCTGATTTGTTTTTTGGGGATAGATCTAAGTTTCTGAATTTCAAAAATAATTGTAAATTGTTTCTTGCTTTGAAACCTCGCTCCTCAGGTGACCCTGTTCAACAAGTGAAAATCATTATTTCTTTATTACATGGCGACCCTCAAGACTGGGCATTTTCCCTTGCGCCAGGAGATCCGGCATTGCGTGATGTTGATGCGTTTTTTCTGGCGCTCGGATTGCTTTATGATGAACCTAATTCAGTGGATCAGGCAGAGAAAATCTTGCTGGCTCTGTGTCAGGGTCAGGATGACGTAGAAATATATTGTCAGAAGTTTAGGAAGTGATCTGTACTCACTCAGTGGAATGAATGTGCCCTGGCAGCAATTTTCAGAAAGGGTCTCTCTGAAGCCCTTAAGGATGTCATGGTGGGATTTCCCATGCCTGCTGGTCTGAATGAGTCTATGTCTTTGGCCATTCAGATCGATCGACGCTTGCGTGAGCATAAAGCTGTGCACCATTTGGCGGTATTATCTGAGCATAGACCTGAGCCTATGCAATGTGATAGGACTTTGACCAGAGCTGAACGGCAAGAACACAGACGTCGGAATGGGCTGTGTTTTTACTGTGGTGATTCCACTCATACTATCTCCAATTGTCCTAAGCGCACTAAGCGTTTCGCTAGGTCTGCTACCATTGGTACGGTACAGTCGAAATTTCTTTTGTCCGTTACTCTGATTTGCTCTTTGTCATCCTATTCTGTTATGGCATTTGTGGATTCAGGCGCTGCCCTGAATTTGATGGACTTGGAGTTTGCTAGGCGCTGTAGTTTTTTCTTGGAGCCCTTGCAGTATCCTATTCCATTGAGAGGAATTGATGCTACGCCTTTGGCCAAGAATAACCCTCAGTACTGGACCCAATTGACCATGTGCATGGCTCCTGCACATCAGGAGGATATTCGCTTTTTGGTGTTGCATAATCTGCATGATGTGGTCGTTTTGGGGTTGCCATGGCTACAGGTCCATAATCCAGTATTGGATTGGAAATCTATGTCTGTGTCCAGCTGGGGTTGTCAGGGGGTACATGGTGATGTTCCATTTTTGTCTATTTCGTCATCCACCCCTTCTGAAGTCCCGGAGTTTTTGTCGGATTACCGGGATGTATTTGATGAGCCCAAATCCAGTGCCCTGCCTCCTCATAGGGATTGCGATTGAGCTATCAATTTGTTTCCTGTTAGTAAGTTTCCTAAGGGCCGACTGTTCAATTTATCTGTGCCAGAGCACGCCGCTATGCGGAGTTATGTAAAGGAATCCTTGGAGAAGGGTCATATTCGCCCGTCGTCGTCACCATTGGGAGCAGGGTTCTTTTTTGTGGCCAAGAAGGATGGTTCTTTGAGACATTGTATTGATTACCGCCTTCTTAATAAGATCACAGTCAAATTTCAGTACCCTTTGCCGCTGCTGTCGGATTTATTTGCTCGGATTAAGGGGGCTAGTTGGTTCACCAAGATAGATCTTCGTGGTGCGTATAATCTTGTGCGTATTAAACAGGGCGATGAATGGAAAACAGCATTTAATACGCCCGAGGGCCATTTTGAGTACCTGGTTATGCCATTCGGGCTTTCCAATGCTCCATCAGTATTTCAGTCCTTTATGCATGACATCTTCCGAGAGTACCTGGATAAATTCCTGATTGTATATTTGGATGATATTTTGGTCTTCTCGGATGATTAGGAGTCTCACGTGAAGCAGGTCAGAATGGTGTTCCAGGTCCCTCGTGCGAATTCTTTGTTTGTGAAGGGGTCAAAGTGTCTCTTTGGAGTTCAGAAGGTTTCATTTTTGGGTTTCATTTTTCCCCCTTCTACTATCGAGATGGATCCTGTTAAAGTCCAGGCCATTTATGATTGGACTCAGCCGACATCTGTGAAGAGTCTGCAAAAGTTCCTGGGCTTTGCTAATTTTTATCGTCGCTTCATCAGTAATTTTTCTAGTGTTGCTAAACCGTTGACTGATTTGACCAAGAAGGGTGCTGATGTGGTCAATTGGTCTTCTGCGGCTGTGGAAGCTTTTCAGGAGTTGAAGCGTCGTTTTTCTTCTGCCCCTGTGCTGTGCCAGCCAGATGTTTCGCTTCCGTTTCAGGTCGAGGTTGATGCTTCTGAGATTGGAGCAGGGGCTGTTTTGTCGCAAAGAAGTTCTGATGGCTCGGTGATGAAACCATGTGCCTTCTTTTCTAGAAAGTTTTCGCCTGCTGAGCGCACTTATGATGTTGGCAATCGAGAGTTGTTGGCCACGAAGTGGGCATTCGAGGAGTGGCATCATTGGCTTGAAGGAGCCAAGCATCGCGTGGTGGTCTTGACGGATCACAAGAATTTGACTTATCTCGAGTCTGCCAAACGGTTGAATCCTAGACAGGCTCATTGGTCGCTATTTTTCTCCCGTTTTGATTTTGTGGTTTCGTACCTTCCAGGCTCTAAGAATGTGAAGGCTGATGCCCTGTCAGGGAGTTTTGTGCCCGACTCTCCGGGTGTTCCTGAGCCGGCGGGTATTCTCAAAGAGGGGGTAATTTTGTCTGCCATCTCCCCTGATTTGCGGCGGGTGCTGCAAAAATTTCAGGCTGATAGAGAAACTGTTTGTCCCTGATAAATGGACTAGTAGAGTTATCTCAGAGGTTCATTGTTCGGTGTTGGCTGGTCATCCTGGAATCTTTGGTACCAGAGATTTGGTAGCTAGATCCTTTTGGTGGCTGTCTTTGTCGTGGGATGTGCGTTCTTTTGTGCAGTCCTGTGGGACTTGTGCTCGGGCTAAGCCCTGCTGTTCTCGTGCCAGTGGGTTGCTTTTGCCCTTGCCGGTCCCGAAGAGGCCCTGGACGCATATCTCTATGGATTTTATTTCGGATCTCCCTGTCTCTGAAAAGATGTCGGTCATTTGGGTGGTTTGTGATCGCTTCTCTAAGATGGTCCATTTGGTACCCTTGTCTAAATTGCCTTCCTCCTCTGATTTGGTGCCATTGTTTTTCCAGCATGTGGTTCGTTTACATGGCATTCCGGAGAACATCGTTTCGGACAGAGGTTCCCAGTTTGTTTCGAGGTTTTGGCGAGCCTTTTGTGCTAGGATGTTCATTGATTTCTCTTTTTCCTCGGCTTTCCATCCTCAGACAAATGGCCAAACCGAACGAACTAATCAGACTTTGGAAACATATCTGAGATGCTTTGTTTCTGCTGATCAGGATGATTGGGTGTCCTTTTTGCCTTTGGCTGAGTTCGCCCTTAATAATCGGGCCAGCTCGGCTACTTTGGTTTCGCCGTTTTTCTGCAATTCTGGTTTCCATCCTCGTTTCTCTTCAGGGCAGGTTGAGTCTTCGGACTGTCCTGGTGTAGATACTGTGGTGGATAGGTGCAGCAGATTTGGACTCATGTGGTGGACAATTTGACATTGTCCCAGGAGAAGGCTCAACGTTTCGCTAATCGCCGGCGCTGTGTGGGTCCCCGACTTCGTGTTGGGGATTTGGTTTGGTTGTCGTCTCGTTATGTTCCTATGAAGGTTTCCTCTCCTAAGTTTAAGCCTCGTTTCATTGGTCCCTATAAGATTTTTGAGGTTCTCAATCCTGTGTCGTTTCGTTTGACCCTTCCAGCTTCTTTTGCCATCCATAATGTATTCCATAGGTCATTGTTGCGGAGATACGTGGCGCCTGTGGTTCCATCCGTTGATCCTCCTGCCCCGGTGTTGGTTGAGGGGGAGTTGGAGTATGTGGTGGAGAAGATTTTGGATTCTCGTATTTCGAGACGGAAACTCCAGTACCTCGTCAAATGGAAGGGTTATGGTCAGGAAGATAATTCCTGGGTCTTTGCCTCCGATGTTCATGCTGCCGATCTGGTTCGTGCCTTTCATTTGGCTCGTCCTGGTCGGCCTGGGGGCTCTGGTGAGGGTTCGGTGACCCCTCCTCAAGGGGGGGTACTGTTGTGAATTCTGTTGTCAAGCTCCCTCCTGTGGTCATGAATGGTACTTTGGCTGGTTCTGTCCATGGGCTTCCTCTGGTGGTTGTGAGTGGAGCTGCGGCTTCTGTTTTTCCTTCCACAGGTGACGAGGTTAATTCGTTAGCTGGCTGCTCTATTTAACTCCACTTAGATCTTTGCTCCATGCCACCTGTCAATGTTCCAGTATTGGTCTAGTTCTCTCCTGGATCGTTCTTGTGACCTGTCTTTCCAGCAGAAGCTAAGTTCCTGCTTGTTTTTCTCTGGTTTGCTATTTTTCTGTCCAGCTTGCTATTTTGATTTTTGTCTTGCTTGCTGGAAGCTCTGGGACGCAGAGGGAGCGCCTCCGCACCGTGAGTCGGTGCGGAGGGTCTTTTTGCGCTCTCTGCGTGGTCTTTTTGTAGTTTTTTGTGCTGACCGCAAAATTACCTTTCCTATCCTCTGTCTGTTCAGTAAGTCGGGCCTCACTTTGCTAAATCTATTTCATCTCTGTGTTTGTAATTTTCATCTTTACTCACAGTCATTATATGTGGGGGGCTGCCTTTTCCTTTGGGGAATTTCTCTGAGGCAAGGTAGGCTTTATTTTTCTATCTCTAGGGCTAGCTAGTTTCTTAGGCTGTGTCGAGTTGCATAGGGAGCGTTAGGAGCAATCCACGGCTATTTCTAGTGTGTGTGATAGGATTAGGGATTGCGGTCAGCAGAGTTCCTACGTCTCAGAGCTCGTCCTATATTATTAGTAACTACCAGGTCTTTCCGTGTGCTCTTAACCACCAGGTCCATTATTGTCCTTACCACCAGGTCATAACAGGATGCCCAGTAATCAAATGGGAATGACGTGTGAGGGAGAACATCGATAAGGGAGGAAAAATAGTTACTAACCATACTGGGCAAATGTTGTCTCCTGTCACTTTGAATTGATGCAGCAGTACCTGTCCTGTCTGCGGCCATAGCAAAATCTCTCCACAACCTGGTCAGAAAACCCCTCTGTCCAACGCCACTTCTGATTTGTGCACCTCTAACACCTCTGCCATGTTGCCTCCTGCAGCTCGTGTGAGAACCATCAGCGCTGCTGTGTGCTGGGAATGCCTGAATCAAACGGTCTACAAGAGTTGCTTGTTTGGTTGCCAATATTTGCTCAAGGTTCTCATGTGGCATGATATTTTGCAATTTCCCGTTATAGCATGGATCCAGGAGGCAGGCCAACCAGCAATCGTCATCGGTCATCATTTTGATAATGCGAGGGTCCCTTTTTAGGATACGCAAGGCATAATCCGCCATGTGGGCCAATGTTCCAGGTGTCAAATCACTGCTTGTTCTGGGTTGAGGAGCACTTTCTTGCAAATCAAGATCGCTTGTCTCCCTCAAAAACCCTGTACCTGACCTTGCAATGCCACCAGTTTCTATTGCCCCCTGAGAAGCTGCCTCCTCCAAAAAATATTCATCCCCATCATCCTCCTCGTCCTCCTCCTCTTCGTCTGCCACCTCGTCCAGGAAACTTCCCTGAGCAGACAATGGCTTACTGTTATCAAGGCTTCCCTCGTCCTCGGCTGCAGACGCCTGCTCCTTTATTTGCATCAGCAGACACATTGGGGGGATGCTGATGGCGTCGTCTGCACTAACCAGGCGTGTGCATTCCTCAAAACACTAAAGGACTTGACACAGGTCTTGTAGCTTCGACCACTGCACACCTGACAACTCCATGTCTGCCATCCAACTGCCTGCCTGTGTATGTGTATCCTCCCACAAATACATAACAGCACGCCTCTGTTCGCACAGCCTCTGAAGCATGTGCAGTGTGGAGTTCCACCTTGTTGCAACCTCGATTATTAGGCGGTGCTGGGGAAGCTTCAACGATCGCTGATGGTTCTGCATACGGCTGGAGTGTACGGGCGAATGGCGGATGTGCGAGCAAAGTCTTCGCACCTTCTGGAGCAGGTCGGGTAACCCCGGATAACTTTTCAGGAAGCACTGCACCACCAGGTTTAAGGTGTGAGCCAGGCAAGGAATGTATTTCAGTTGTGAAAGGGCTATTGCAGCCATAAAATTCCTTCCGTTATCACTGACTACCTTGCCTGCCTCAAGATCTACACTGCCCAGCCATGACTGAGTTTCTTGCTGCAAGAACTCAGACAGAACTTGAACAGAACGGTGTGTCTGTTGTCGCCCAAACACTTAATTTCCAACACAGCCTGCTGACGCTTACCACTAGCTGTTCCATAATGGGACACCTCGTGTGCAACACTGGCAGCTGTGGATGGAGTGGTCGTGCGACTGCGGTCTGTGGATGAGCTATTGCTTCTGCTGGAGGACGAGGAGGAGGGGTGGCGAACGCCTACAGCCAACTGTTTCCTAGACTGTGGGCTAGGCAGAACTGTCCCAATCTGGCTGTCCCCTGTGGACCCTGCATCCACCACATTAATCCAGTGTGCCGTGATGGACACGTAACATCCCTCGCCATGCCTACTGGTCCATGCATCTGTTGTGAGGTTCACCTTTCTACTGACAGATTGCCGGAGTGCATTGGCAATGTGGTCTTTTACATGCTGGTGGAGGGCTGGGATGGCTTTTCTCGCAAGGAAGTGTTGACTGGGTAGGTCGTAGCGTGGTACTGCGTAGTCCATCAGGGCTTTGAAAGCTTTGCTTTCAACTAACCGGTAGGGCATCATCTCTAACGAGATTAGTCTAGCAATGTGGGCGTTCAAACCCTGTGTATGCGGATGAGAGGATGAGTACTTCCTTTTCCTAACGAGAGTCTCTTGTAGGGTGAGCTGGACTGGAGAGCTGCATATGGTGGAATTAGCAGGGGTGGTGGTGGACATGGCAGACTGAGAGAGGGTTGGTGATGGTATTCTTGCTGTTGGCCAACATACAGTGTTTCCTACCAAGAACCTGGTGATTCCCTGACTGCTTTGGCCTTTGACGATACCTCCACATTTGCTGCAGGTGGTGTGGTAAATGGTGTGCTTACAGTGAGGGAAGGAATGTAGCGTTGCTGACTAGCTTCATTGTGAGTGGGTGCAACAACGTTACGGGACGTTTGGTAGTTAGTCCAGGCTTGCAAGTGCATGGTGGTTAAATGTCTACGCATGCAAGTTGTTTTTAGATTTTTAACATTCTGACCTCTGCTAAAGGTCCTTGAGCAATTCTTACAGATGACTTTGCACTGATCATTCGGATCTTGGTTAAAAAATTGCCAGACTGCACTCTTCCTACTATTGAATACCTTTTAAGGCATTGCACACTGAGCTACTTTAACCAGATGGCCACGCTGTCCTACAACAGTTTTTGGTTTTGGCACACGTTTTTGGCCAGATACGGGCCTGCCAGATGAAAGCTGTTGCGATGTTGATGCCTGCTGCGGCTCCTCCTCCTCTGCTTCAGAGCTACTGCCGGCAGCACCCTGTTCCCCCAATGGCTGCCAATCGGGGTCAACAACTGGGTCATTTATCACCTCCTCTTCTATGTTCTGTGCACCTTCCTCTGTGTCACCGTGTAAGCTGGTGCTATAGCGTTCGGGACGGGGCACCATAGTCTCATCAGTGTCAGATTCTGGCTCAGTACACTGCGAGGGCAATGTTGTGATCTGAGTCAATGGAACAGCATAATAATCTAGCTGTGGCTGTGCATCTGTGCACTCCATGTCCGATTCATCTGGTAATGGGCATGGCCTGTTAACAATTTCCCTTTCTAACCCAGGCACGGTATGTGTAAAGCGCTCCATGGAGTAACCCGTTGTGTCGCCTGACGCATCCTTCTCTGTTGTTCTGGGTGAAGGACACAAGGAAGCGACTTGTTCCTGACCGGGAGCATCCACTGACGACACGCTGCTTTTAAATTTTGCACTTTCCGAAGAGGAGGCGAAAGAGCTAGAGGCAGAGTCAGCAAGGAAAGCCAAAACTTGTTCCTGCTGCTCCGGCTTTAAAAGCGGTTTTCCTACTCCCAGAAAAGGGAGCGTTCGAGGCCTTGTGTAGCCAGACGATGATGCTGGCTCAACAACTCGAGGCTTAGGTGCTATATTGCTTTTCCCACGACCACCTGATGCTCCACCATCACTACCATCATTGCCAGCTGGCAATGACTGCCCACGGCCACAACCTCTTCCATCAGACTTCCTCATTCTTGGAAAAATGTAACCAAACTAACAAACGTTATATGGTACTGTAAAACCAGTTAGAAGGTGTACGTAAACTTGTTGTGAGTTTAAATCTCCCTTTATAGGTGTGTGAGACTGCTGGGAAAATCAGACCCACTTTATTACACTACACAGTTTTAGTGGCAGAATGTGGATGACAGATATGCCACAAACAGGACTGACGCAGATGCACTCAGTGGCAATATAAATCTCCCTTTTTTAGGTGTGGGAGAATGCAGGAAAAAATCAGGCCCACTGTATTACACTACACAGTTTGAGTGGCAGAAAGTGGATGACAGATATGCCACAAACAGGACTGACGCAGATGCACTCAGTGGCAATATAAATCTCCCTTTTTTAGGTGTGGGAGAATGCAGGAAAAAATCAGGCCCACTGTATTACACTACACAGTTTGAGTGGCAGAAAGTGGATGACAGATATGCCACAAACAGGACTCACGCAGATGCCATCAGTGACAATATAAATCTCCCTTTTTATGTGTGGGAGAATGCAGGAAAAAATCAGGCCCACTGTATTACACTACACAGTTTGAGTGGCAGAAAGTGGATGACAGATATGCCACAAACAGGACTGACGCAGATGCACTCAGTGGCAAAATAAATCTCCCTTTTTTAGGTGTGGGAGAATGCAGGAAAAAATCAGGCCCACTGTATTACACTACACAGTTTGAGTGGCAGAAAGTGGATGACAGATATGCCACAAACAGGACTCACGCAGATGCACTCAGTGGCAAAATACATCTCCCTTTTTTAGGTGTGGGAGAATGCAGGAAAAAATCAGGCCCACTGTATTACACTACACAGTTTGAGTGGCAGACAGTGGATGACAGATATGCCACAAACAGGACTGACGCAGATGCACTCAGTGGCAATATAAATTTCCCTTTTTTAGGTGTGGGAGAATGCAGGAAAAAATCAGGCCCACTGTATTACACTACACAGTTTGAGTGGCAGAAAATGGTTGGCAGATATATCAAAAAATACAAGGGCTGTAGTAGAATTTCAATCTCCCTACAATGATCAAAGGACAAGTATGGCAGCAATAAAAAGGACTGCTGCACACAAGAGTGTGGACAAAGAAGCAAGAACTGTGCAGAAAAGAAGGAGCAACAGGATTTTTGCTTTGAAAAAAGTAGTTGGTTTGCACAGCGGCGTTCAAACAGCAATGCAGCTATCAGGAAGACTTATAAGCTACAGAGATGATGCACAGAAATCTAGCCTCCACTGTCCCTGCAAAGAAAAGGTGGTGTTGGACAGTGGAAATCGCTACAGCACAAGCGGTTTGGGGGTAAATCTTCCCTTCCTAACAATATCCCTGCTTCAGACGAAGCTACAGCAACCTCTCCCTATGCTCAGATCGGCAGAAGTAAGATGGCGGTCGGCGTGCACGCCCCTTTATAGCCCCTGTGACGCTGCAGAACGCAAGCCAATCATTGTAATGCCCTTCTTCAAGATGGTGGGGACTGAGACCTATGTCATCATGCTGCCCACACTCTGTGTCCACCTTCATTGGCTGAGAAATGGCGCTGAATGCGTCATATGAAACGCGACTTTGGTGCGAAGATCACGTACTGCATGGCCAATCCCACATTGGGATCGGGTCGTGTTTGATGAAACCCGACTTTGCCGAATGTCGGCGACTTATGAAATTGGCCGATCTGTTTCGCTCAACCCTAGTGCTCACCAATCACTAGTTATAATCCATCATCAAATGTTGCAAAAGTCTCTATATAAGTCTCTAAACTTGATAGGAGGGCATATTATGAAGAGACAAAATATAAGCAGATATATGATGGTCTAGTCCCAAATTACATATTGGCTAAAGTGTTTATCCCATAAAGGGAATTGATTACATTGACAATTCAATCCTATCAGAAAGCAACATGGTATAGAGCAGAAAAAGTTGAGCAGATTGATATATGGTACATATTTTTGAGAAAAAAGATTCAGTATAATCTGTATTTTATTCATCCAAATCCCTGCTCATTCTCAGCTTTTCATTCAAATGAACAGTACTACTTAGTGATTGATAGACTTCCTTGCATAAGTGTGCAGACAGAGATGGCTGTCAGTCACTGAGTAGGACTGCCCACTGGAGCGAAAGTCCAGAATTGGGCAGAAACTTAAATAAAATAAGCCTTAAACTATGCTGACCCTTTTATTTCAATGTGCTAATTATTTATTTTGCTAAGAAAAGGGGGAAGGGCGGGAGGAGACATGCACATATAGGGTGATATTGAAAAGTACAGATGAGAAGGGAGCTATGTAGTTGCTCACCTAAAAGGGTTGTAATTGTCACATTTCCAATAACTGCTCCTAAATATTACAGCTGTAAAAAAAAACCCTCTGTTGCATATCGATTAATAGAAAAAGGAGATTTGACGTTTCTGAGTAGACTTTGCTGCTGTATGATGGAAGCAGTTCCCTGCCTTTACAGCGGAGGTTGGCACCCTACCTGTTAGTGGATATTGCACCCTCGCTCAACTCTGGATGACCCTGGGAGACCCTACAAATAGAGATGATCAAATATTTCAATGTTCGGTTCGGACTACGTTCACCGAATTTGCAATATTCGCCGATCAATTTGTTGGATATTCGCAGAACATAACGGAACTCCATTCACCTCAATGGGAAGCAAAAACAAATGCATGCACCTTAGAATGGCCTCAAATGCTGCCAAAACACATCAAATGAGGGACAGACACCAGAAAAGTGGCCTCAATTTACCCACAGTACAAATTGCAGCATGGAACTGCAGCAATCAGCCAGGCAAGAAGATCGGGGTCTGGGACAGCATTTACAGCTTTCATTTGAGCATCAAAGTAAGACGAGGTGGGTAAGGAATCGGTGCAGGCCTCCTTTGCTGGGAGCCCTGATACCACATGCAACACCTCTACCTGCTTTCATTCCGAGTCACACTCAGGTGGCACAAATATCAGTTTTGTAGACTACCATTGTCAGAAAAATTTAAGGACAGTAACACGGGTAGTTTATTCCAAGGAAGTGGAGGCCTGACTGTCTAGGAGGCTTACTGATACAGGTTACTCGCATGAAGGAGACCCATTCAGGAGTGTTCACATTAGTAAAAATTATTGGCAGACACCACAAAAGTGGCATCAATTTCACCACAGTAAAAATAGCATAATAGGGACAGACAGGTCTTTCACTACATCCAATCCAGCAGATGGACAACGAACCAGCGTGAAGCGTGTAATACTTGAAACGGCCATAGTTTATTGTTGTTACCTGCATTACTGCTATTGTTCTATCATCCTAACCAGGTCCATGATATTCTGATGCAATAAAGGACATGGGTTTTCTTACTTCACGGAATTATCGAGTTGTGCGGCTGTTTTTTCTTTCTTTTTTTCTGGATTACTACACATGATTCTCCAGCGAGCACCTCCAGGACCGTGAACATGCCAGGTGCGGTGTCGTTGATTCAGAGTTCACCATCTCCACCAGTAAGTAGACTGTTCCTTTGTGCCATTAATTTTTTGCCTATTTTTACATGGGACACCGAACCAGGAGTGTTCACATTTCCAAAAATTATTTGCAAACACCACCAAAGTGGCATCAATTTCACCACAGTAGAAATAGTATAATAGGGACCTACAGTTCTTCCACTACACCCAATCAAGCAGATGGACATCCAACCAGGAGTGTTCACATTTTAAAAAATGAGGGCCTGACACCACCAAAGTAGAATAACTGTCATGAAAATAGAAATATTATAATTGGGACCGACACGTCTTCCACTACAGCTAACCCAACAGATATAGACCAACCATGCGTGTTCACATTTCAAAAAATTTGTGTTAACATCAGCAGCAGCAGCCACAGAAGCAACACTAAAGATATCATAGAGTGCAGCTACGTGACACTAATTCATCACACTAAAAATGACTTATTCATCTTGTTCATCTTAATGAAAGTTAGGTGCTCTACACTTTCAGGGGACATCCAGATGCTCATATCCATCATGACACCACCAGCAGCACTGAAGACACGTTCTTAGAGAAAGCTGGCTGCTGGGCACGATAAAACCTCCAAGGCATGTGAGGCGAGCTCATGCCACTCCTCCATTTTGAAAGACCAAAAGCAGAAGACCCAATTGAGCATCCCTGGAGAGACCTGAAAATGGCTGTCTACCAAAGTTCACCATCCAACCTGATGGAACTGGAGAGGATCTGCAAGGAAGAATGGCAGAGGATCCCCAAATTCAGGTGTGAAAAACTTGTTGCATCATTCCCAAGAAGAGTCATGGCTGTATTAGCTCAAAAGGGTGATTCTACTCAATACTTGGCAAATTATCTGAATATTTATGACCATGTGATATTTCAGTTTTTCTTTTTTCACAAATTTGCAAACATTTCTACATTTCTGTGTTTTTTAGTCTAGATGGGGTGGAGAGTGAAAATTAACCCCGTCCGAGGTCAGAAGCCCCGCTTTGATGCGGGCTCCGGCGGTGAGCCCGCACCAAAGCCGGGACATGATAGCTGTTTTGAACAGCTGACATGTGCCCGTAATAGGCGCAGGCAGAATCGCGATCTGCCCGCGCCTATTAACTAGTTAAATGCCGCTGTCAAACGCAGACAGCGGCATTTAACTACCACTTCCGGCCAGGCGGCTGGAAATGATGGCATCGCCGACCCCCGTCACATGATCGGAGGTCAGCGATGCTTTAGAATGGTAACCAAAGAGGTCCTTGAGACCTCTATGGTTACTGATCCCCGGCAGCTGTGAGCGCCACCCTGTGGTCGGCGCTCACAGCACACCTGATTTTCTGCTACATAGCAGCGAACAGCAGATCGCTGCTATGTAGCAGAGCCGATGGTGCTGTGCCTGCTTCTAGCCTCCCATGGAGGCTATTGAAGCATGGCAAAAGTTTAAAAAAAAGTTTAAAAATATGTGAAAAAAATAAAAAAAATATAAAAGTTTAAATCACCCCCCTTTCGCCCCAATCAAAATAAATCAATAAAAAAAAATCAAATCTACACATATTTGGTATCGCCGCGTTCAGAATCGCCCGATCTATCAATTAAAAAAAAAGCATTAACCTGATCACTAAACGGCGTAGCGAGAAAAAAATGCGAAGTGACAGAATTACATTTTTTTGGTCGCCGCAACATTGCATTAAAATGCAATAACGGGCGATCAAAAGAACGTATCTGCAAGAAAATGCTATCATTAAAAACGACATCTCGGCACACAAAAAATAAGCACTCAACCGACCCCAGATCATGAAAAATGGAGACGCTACGAGTATCGGAAAATGGCGCAATATTTTTTTTATTTTTTTTTAGCAAAGTTTGGAATTTTTTTTCACCACTTAGGTAAAAAATAACCTAGTCATGTTAGGTGTCTATGAACTCGTACTGACCAGGAGAATCATAATGTCAGGTCAGTTTTAGCATTTAGTGAACCTAGCAAAAAAGCCAAACAAAAAACAAGTGTGGGATTGCACTTTTTTTGCAATTTCACCGCACTTGGAATTTTTTTCCCGTTTTCTAGTACACGACATGCTAAAACCAATGATGTCGTTCAAAAGTACAACTCGTCCCGCAAAAAATAAGCCCTCACATGGCCAAAGTGACAGAACAATAAAAAAGTTATGGCTCTGGGAAGGAGGGGAGTAAAAAACGAACACGGAAAAACAAAAAATCCCAAGGTCATGAAGGAGTTAATGAGAAAAAAATGAACTTTTTTGAATTTACCAAATGGCTGCAATGAAACAAAGAGTTAAGAATTTAAAGGGGTCAGAATACATTCCGTACCCTCTGTATATGGAGAGGGACATGTGATTTCAGCAGCCAATGACACAAGCCGCTGTGTTAGGATATTGTCGGTGTTTCCTGTGCCCTGATTGGCTAGCCGCAACGTGCACACGTAAAGTTAGGGGGAAAAAAATGACTGCTGTGCTGCGCTTCCTAGAATGCCGCACCTCTGAGCTCTGCAAACCCCCTCCCCTCATCAAACACGTGCCAAACGCTCATGATACACCACCAGTATCATTGCTAAAGTGCTGAAAATATTTTTGTGGCAAAGCAAATATTTTCCCTCACTTTTACCGAATGCTACCGATTTTTCCCAATTTTATAAAATTTTGCTCGGGTTTCCGATCGTGAATCCGAATGTGCCCTATTCGTGCTGAATTTGTTTGTCCATTGAACAAATTCACTCATCATTAATCTTTTCCGTTACAAAATAAAAGGTGACATTCTATGTGATTAACCAAAATCTGGTAATAACATATAAATGATTTGTACTAATGGAGTATGGCTAAATAGTGTTTGAATCAATGAAATCTTTAAGGACCTTGTCATTTTCTTTGATGTTTTGAATTACAGAAATTTACTTGCACACTCCTCAAACACAATATTGAGTCTTGCATATAAATTGAATAATAAAATATGTTTACCAACTGGCCAGACCTAATTCATCTCTTACATTATTCCTTGTTAATTCCTTCCTGCTTTTATTAGAAGACAAGCAATTTTCCTCTTCCCTGTCAGTTTAGTTTATTCATCCATAACTAAACAGAAGAAATCTCTGCATATCTGCAGGGTAATCTAAATTTGGTTTCTTCATTAAAGTACAGCAGTGCTCCTGGCCATCTACATAAAATATTTAGTTGACTTATTCTGCAATTTAAAAGCATAAGTCAAAATAAAGAATGTACGGTAATAATATATTTTGCTTGAATAAATCCATTAAATTAGACTTATGAAATGACTAATGTTAAAAAGTTTTTTTTTTACTTTTTAGTCTGAAAATCGAGGGACTAGTTAAATAAAATATTTTAGTTCTTCACACATTTCCTTCATTGCTAGATAGTGTTGGACTGGAGAATACAGGGCCCACCAAATAACATAATTCATTTACTATAGAAATAACAAAGGTTAAAGTCTGCAACAAAAAGGAGGACCACACTGTGTCCATAAAAGGGAACATTTCATCCCCCCCCCCCCCCCCCGGGCGTTTTTAAGTAAAAGAGCCACCTTCAGCAGCACTAAGGCTGCATTCTGTGAAGTTGGCTGTTATGTTTCTTATCCCTAGGAACGCAAAAATACAGACTTTTATAAATTGCCCGCCATACCTCTATTGTGTCCCAGAGGTATGTTTTCTCCCCCCGGTGTCAACCGCCTCAGAGACGTCAATCATCTCCCTCTTGCGTCTGTGCGCCGCCTCCTGTGTTCCTGTTTCATGCCCCAATGACTGCTCTGGCATGCACCCTGCGCGCTGCCCAGGAACTTATATCAGGCGATGATGTAATGATCTCGCGCCTGCGTGGAATAGAGGCCACAGATGTGTTATGATGTAATCACACTGCGGGGCTGGGAATCTTATAAAAGACTGTATTTCTGCATTCCTAGGGATAAGAAACATAGCAGCCACTTTAACAGAATGCAGCCTAAGGGTATGTGTCCACCTTCAGGATGGCCGGTGCTTTTGACGGAGAGGCAAACTAGCTCCGCCCAAAGCTCCACCCCCTTCTGGGGACGCAATGATGCCGGATGTGTTCATTGCACTCATCGGGTATCATCGCACCCCACACATAGGGCCCTGTGTTATACCTTGCGGCGGCGCAGCGTCGCCGCAAGGTATATGGACATGCTGCGATCTAAAAAGACGCGCCGCATGTCCGGAATCGCAGGGCCGCCGGGTGCGTGTTACCACGCATAGTGGAGACGGGATTTCCTCAAATCCCCTCAACTATGCTGTAACATCTGGACGCTGCGTGTTTGACGCTGCGACTCAACGCAGCGTCAAACACGCAGCATTTCCTTAACGTGGAAACATATTCTTAGTGCTGCTGAAGGGGGCTCTTTTACTTAAAAATGCCCTGGGGGTGCTAGGTTCCCTTTAAAATAAAGAATGTAAAATGAAATATCAGAGATTCATTTCATTTTTCTTATCACTATGCTAGCTACATTGGATTTAATAGGTTACCTTGGACCAACATGGGATCTAGTTGCTTAATAAAATGACAAAAGAGGCATGGTGTAGAGAGTGGTTTAATTTGTTTTTTAATAAAGTATTTTTTTTAAAACACTTTATTATAGCATTAGTAATGGAGATATCAGACATCTTTAAATTATTAACGTCAGGGCTTAGTGTCAGTCAGTATTATTTTATTGCCATAAAATTGACATCTCCTCACTGTTAATTCACTGGCTAATGCACCTGGGGAATTGGGAAGGAGTTAGTTACCCTCAGAAACAGACTATCCAATTTGATAGTTTGTGTCTGGGATGGTACAAGTTTATTATTTTTAGATTAGGAAGTAACGAGCATGTTAATACCTTATCCCAAGATCATCAATATTCCTGCTGTTGGTTTTGCCTTGGCTGGTTATGAATATATGCAGACCCACATAAAAATTAATAAATAAGAAAATTAGGTTGCTTCACATGTCAACATTTTATCATGTGTTAACTTGAAAATGTACCAGGGGCTCAGAAAGGCAAAAATTAGGCTGTTCCATATTTACACACTATGGGCTTTACTGCATAGTTTTGCCAAACCTCCTAAACACGACAATACTTTTAGAACTCTGAAGTAGGGTTGAGCGACTTTTCCTTTTTGAGGTCTAGTCGGGTTTCGCGAAACCCGACTTTCTCAAAAGTCGAGTCGAGTAAAATCGGCCGATTATCTTGAAAAGTCGGGGTCGAGGGATCGGCCGAAACACGAAACCCAATGCAAGTCAATGGGAAATCTATATATATATTTATATTTACTTCAGCGCGATATTCAATTCAATTGCCGGCTTTTCATTTGTCCTTCCTAAACCCGACATGATATGAGACATGGTTTACATACAGTAAACCATGTCATATTCCCATTTTTTTTGCATATTCCACACTACTAATGTTAGTAGTGTGTATGTACAAAATTTGGGCGCTGTAGCTATTAAATTTAAGGGTTAAATCGCGGAAAAAATTGACATAGGCTCCCACGCAATTTTCTCCGTCAGAGTGGTAAAGCCAGTGACTGAGGGCAGATATTAATAGCCTGGAGGGCGTCCATGGTTATTGCCCCCCCCCACCTGGCTAAAAACATCTGCCCCCAGCCACCCCAGAAAAGGCACATCTGGAAGATGCGCCTATTCTGGCACTTGGCCACTCTCTTCCCATTCCCGTGTAGCGGTGGGATATGGGATAATGAAGGGTTAATGTCGCCTTGCTATTGTAAGATGACTTTAAACCAGATTAATAATGGAGAGGTGTCAATTATGACACCTCTCCATTATTAATCCAATTGTATGAAATGGTTAAAAAATACACACACACATTATTACAAAGACTTTTAATGAAATAAAGACACAGGTTGTTGTAATACTTTATTAGACTCTTAATCCACCTGAAGACCCTCACTCTGTAACAAAGGAAAAATAAAAAAACAACAATATCCCATACCTTCCGATGATCTGTCACGTCCCACACTGTAAATCTATCTGAAGGGGTTAAATAATTTTACACCCAGGAGCTCTGCTAATGCAGCTGTGCTTGTGGCTGTAAAACCCCAGCGAATGAATGGAAACTAGGTCAATGACCTGTAGTTACCTTCATTCGCGGTGATGCACCCTCTGCTGGATGTCCTCATATGACCTCGAGCGTGGGAAAATATTCAGAAAAGTTCCCAGGCTCGAGTTCATATGAGGACATCCAGCAGAGGGTGCATCACTGCGAATGAAGGTAATTTCAGGTCATTGACCTAGTTTCCATTCATTCACTGGGGTTTTACAGGCACGAGCAAAGCTGCATTATAGCAGAGCTCCTGCCTGTAAAATATTTTAACCCCTTCAGATGCATTTACAGCGTCGGACATATCGACGGAAGGTATGAGATATTGTTGGTTTATTATTTTTAATTTGTTACAGGTCGAGGGTCTTCAGGTGGATTGAGAGTGCAATAAAAAATTACAACAACCTGTGTGTTTATTTCATTAAAATACTTTGCAATATTGTGCGTGTGTTTTTTTAACCATTTCATACTATTGGATTAATAATGGATAGGTGTCATAATTGACGCCTCTCCATTATTAATCTGGCTTAATGTCACCTTACAATAGCAAGGGGACATTAACCTTTCATTACCCCATATCCCACTGCTACACGGGAGTGGGAAGAGAGTGGCCAAGTGCCAGAATAGGCGCATCTTCCAGATGTGCCTTTTCTGGGGTGGCTGGGGGCAGATGTTTTTAGCCAGTGGGGCCAATAACCGTGGACCCTCTCTAGGCCATTAATATCTGCCCTCAGTAACTGGCTTTACCACTCTGGCAGAGAAAATTGCGCGGGAGCCCACGCCAATTTTTTCCGCGATTTAACCCTTAAATTTAATAGCTACAGCGCCCAAATTTTGCACATACACACTACTAACATTAGTAGTGTGGAATATGCAAAATATTGGGGATATGACATGGTTTACTGTATGTAAACCATGTCTCATATCATGTCAGGTTTAGGAAGGAGAAATGAAAAGCCGGCAATTGAATTACAGGCTTTTCTGCTACATCGCGCTGAAGTAAATATAAATATATACAGTTAGGGCCAGAAATATTTGGACAGTGACACAAGTTTTGTTATTTTAGCTGTTTACAAAAACATGTTCAGAAATACAATTATATATATATGGGCTGAAAGTGCACACTCCCAGCTGCAATATGATAGTTTCCACATCCAAATCGGAGAAAGGGTTTAGGAATCATAGCTCTTTAATGCATAGCGTCCTCTTTTTCAAGGGACCAAAAGTAATTGGACAATAGACTCTAACGGCTGCAATTAACTCTGAAGGCGTCTCCCTCGTTAACCTGTAATCAATGAAGTAGTTAAAAGGTCAGGGGTGGATTCCAGGTGTGTGGTTTTGCATTTAATAATAATAATAATAATAATAATTTGCATTTGGAAGCTGTTGCTGTGAGCAGACAACATGCGGTCAAAGGAACTCTCAATTGAGGTGAAGCAGAACATCCTGAGGCTGAAAAAAAAGAAAAAATCCATCAGAGAGATAGCAGACATGCTTGGAGTAGCAAAATCAACAGTTGGGTACATTCTGAGAAAAAAGGAATTGACTGGTGAGCTTGGGAACTCAAATAGGCCTGGGCGTCCACGGATGACAACAGTGGTGTATGATCGCCGCATACTTAATTTGGTGAAGAAGAACCCGTTCACAACATCAACTGAAGTCCAGAACACTCTCAGTGAAGTAGGTGTATCTGTCTCTAAGTCAACAGTAAAGAGAAGACTCCATGACAGTAAATACAAAGGGTTCACATCTAGATGCAAACCATTCATCAATACCAAAAATAGACAGGCCAGAGTTAAATTTGCAGAAAAACACCTCAAGAAGCCAGCTCAGTTCTGGAAAAGTATTCTATGGACAGATGAGACAAAGATCAACCTGTACCAGAATGATGGGAAGAAAAAAGTTTGGAGAAGAAAGGGAACGGCACATGATCCAAGGCACATCACATCCTCTGTAAAACATGGTGGAGGCAACGTGATGGCATGGGCATGCATGGCTTTCAATAGCACTGGGTCACTTGTGTTTATTGATGACATAAGAGCAGACAAGAGTAGTCGGATGAATTCTGAAGTGTACTGGGATATACTTTCAGCCCAGATTCAGCCAAATGCTGCAAAGTTGATTGGACGGCGCTTCATAGTACAGATGGACAATGACCCCAAGCATACAGCCAAAGCTACCCAGGAGTTCATGCGTGCCAAAAAGTGGAACATTCTGCAATGGCCAAGTCAATCTCCAGATCTAAACCCAATTGAGCATGCATTTCACTTGCTCAAATCCAGACTTAAGACGGAAAGACCCACAAACAAGCAAGACCTGAAGGCTGCGGCTGTAAAGGCCTGGCAAAGCATTAAGAAGGAGGAAACCCAGCGTTTGGTGATGTCCATGGGTTCCAGACTTAAGGCAGTGATTGCCTCCAAAGGATTTGCAACAAAATATTGAAAATAAAAATATTTTGTTTGGGTTATGTTTATTTGTCCAATTACTTTTGACCTCCTAAAATGTGGAGTGTTTGTAAAGAAATGTGTACAATTCCTACATTTTCTATCAGATATTTTTGTTCAACCCTTCAAATTAAACGTTACAATCTGCACTTGAATTCTGTTGTAGAGGTTTCATTTCAAATCCAATGTGGTGGCATGCAGAGCCCAACTCGCGAAAATTGTGTCACTGTCCAAATATTTCTGGCCCTAACTGTATATGTGAATCAATGACATATATATAAAACGAAACCCGACTTTGGAGGGAAGATCGCCGACCTCCGACCCGATCCCACAGTGGGATCGGGTCGGGTTTCACGAAACCCGACTTTGCCAAAAAGTAGGCGACTTATGAAATTGGCTGATCCATTTCGCTCAACCCTACTCTGAAGGTGATTGGTTGTTTTGGGCCCATAGCGGTTCTTCCTTGATGGTCAGGAGCCTTTTATGGTATACCTCATCACTTGGAAATTAGCCTCTTATAGAGGGATTTATGGGGTTAAACAGACATTGCAAGACCAGTCTCTTTGAAAGATAAACCTCTCATTCTAGCATTGCTTGTGTTCTTTCATCTTTGAAACAAACTCTGGTTTGCCACATAGTTGGCTACATTTTCCTCCATGTTTTCCCTCGCTCCAGTACAGTTTACTTTTCCCGCTAGAATATATGTAGTTGTTGGACAACTGTTTTGTGAGCAAGACTTAGTTTTACAATCAGCAAATGTATGTTTAGGGGTATGCTTTCATTTGTGAGTATTAATTCCTGGAAGGATTTTCATTTTTGAAAGCTCAATGTCTCTAAACTTTGAATGAATCATGGAATTCCACCAATTTTACCCTGTAGACAAAATGTGGTGCCATCTATTATAGGCACAGCCATGTGTCCAGTACTCACATTGGGGCCTTATTGGATGTTTTTCTGAAAATTTATAAACCGGTGCAATAAAATTTGAGGTTTGTTTCTCAGAATGTACTAAAAAGATTCATAAACGTGATAGTGAAAAAATGCAAATTGTAATTTTTCACATTTGTTTTGTATCAACTGCATAGAAACTGGTGGTATCAAAATACTGACTACTAGAGTTGAGCGACCTTGACCTTTTTAGAGTCGAGCCGGGTTTCGCGAAACCCGACTATCTCAAAAGTCGGGTCGAGTGAAATCGGCCGATTATGACGTAAAGTCGGGATCGACCGAAACACGAAACCCAATGCAAGTCAATGGGGCAGCATAGTCGGCAGTGAGTGGGGGCCAGGAAAACACCTAGAGTGCCCATTTTAATGTCAAAACCATCCATTCTTCTTAATGAAGCTTGTCAAGCGTAATTTACCTTATAATAATTGGAAGGCATTTGAAATTGGGGGTCATTTGGCTAAAGTTGTGTGGGGTAGGGCTGGTTCAAGTAATTAGTGGGCCCAGGAAATCTGGACCACGTCACGGCAGTGGAGCAGGGAGAGGTAAGTATTTCAACTTTGCAAGTGCTGTGATCCTGAGCAAGCAGGGGGGGCCCACTTGTTGGCATTGGCACTGGCACAGGGCCCCTCAAAGTACAGCGGTGTGTTTGCACGGCGGGGGCGCCTCCCACCGGCAGCAACACTTTTGCGTACTATGAGAGGCCCTGTGCCAGTGACGTCGCCAACTAGTATTCCTCCCCCCACCTGATGAAGGAACCTGCACTTTCATCTGCACCTTCCTCTTTGTCCCCGTGTAAGGTGGTATGGTATGCGGGAAGAGCAACCTGACTTTCAGCAGGGTCACAATGTTGTTGTGTACCATGCACGGGGAATGTTGCGTTATGGGTCAATGTACCTGCAGACTCATCTATCACTGGCTGGGCAATGGGCACGATGAAGTGGAAACACAGATATAGGCCCAAAGAATAAAGTGGGCTAAATGCAGTTCAAAATTGGTAACACAGGAATAACCAGGGGGCATTGCAGTGGAGGACAACTGGAATGAGAGGCTGACACAGAGAGTAGGGCCAAATCAGTAAGTAGTCGAAATGCAGTTCAAAATTGGCAACCGTAGTAAACAGGCGGCACAGCTTTGTTCAGTGGAGGAGAACAGCAAGGAGTGGCAGACACCGATAGTAGGCCCCAACCCAACTAGTAGGCCAAATGCAGTCTAACATTAACAACTACTTAACGAGACCCTGAAAATGGAATTTCAGGACAGGAAACCAGGAGAACAGCAAGGAGTGGCAGACACCGATAGTAGGCCCCAAACCAACTAGTACGCCAAATGCAGTTGTTCCATTTAACCACAATTTAATGAGAGCCTGAAGATAGAAGCTCAGGAAAGGCAACCTGGGGAACACCTTGGAGTGTAACACACCATCTCTCTCCACCCCATACCCATTTTGTAGGCCTAATGCAGTGTACTTTTCTACAACTACTAAACGAGAGTCGGAAGACCGAAGCAATGGCAAGGAAACCTGGGGAACACCTTGGAGTGTAACACACCATCTCTCTCCACCCCTGTTGTGAATTCTGTGGCTGAATTCACTTCTGTGGTCACAAGTGGTATTGCAGTCTCTGGGCTTCCTCCCTCAGGTGTTTTGGTGAGCTCGTTGGCTGCCTTGCTATTTAGCTCCACCTGAGTCTGTCTTCCTTGCTCCTTGTCAATGTTCCAGTGTTGGATCTGAGCTACTGCATCTTTCCTTGGGCCTGCTGCTCTGCTAGATAAGTGCTTCTAGTTTGTTTTCTGTTTTTTCTGTCCAGCTTGCTATTAACTTTTGCTGGAAGCTCTGAGAAGCAAAGGGGTGCACCGCCGTGCTGTTAGTTCGGCACGGTGGGTCTTTTTGCCCCTTTGCGTGGTTTTCGTTTTAGGGTTTTTTGTAGACTGCATAGTTCTCTTTGCTATCCTCGCTCTGTCTAGAATATCGGGCCTCACTTTGCTGAATCTATTTCATTCCTACGTTTGTCTTTTCATCTTGCTAACAGTCATTATATGTGGGGGGCTGCCTATTCCTTTGGGGTATTTCTCTGAGGTAAGTCAGGCTTGTATTTCTATCTTCAGGCTAGTCAGCTCCTCAGGCAGTGCCGAGTTGCATAGGTAGTGATAGGCGCAATCCACTGCTGCTTATAGTTGTGTGAGGATAGATCAGGTACTGCAGTCTACAGAGATTCCACGTCTCAGAGCTCGTCCTATTGTTTTTGGTTATTGCCAGATCTCTGTATGTGCGCTGATTACTGCACGCTGTGTTGCCTGATTGCCAGCCATAACAGTACAAGGAGCCACCCAATGATTCCCAATAGAGGGAAAAAAGAAATCCTGACATCATTTTTTTTTCTTAGCTCTGTCTTCAGTCTTTTTTTTCCCCTAGACATTAGAGTGCTTCAGGACACAGCTGTGGACATGGATATTCAGGCTCTGTGCTCCTCAATGGATAATGTCGTTGTAAATGTACAAAAGATTCAAGATACTATTGATCAGAAATCGATGCTAGAACCAAGAATTCCGATTCCTGATTTGTTTTTTGGTGACAGAACTAAGTTCCTGAGCTTCAGAAATAATTGTAAGCTATTTTTGGCCTTGAAACCTCATTCTTCTGGTAATCCTATTCAACAGGTTTTGATTATTATTTCTTTTTTGCGCGGCGACCCACAGGACTGGGCGTTTTCTCTTGCACCAGGAGATTCTGCATTGAGTAATGTTGATGCATTTTTCCAGGCGCTGGGATTGCTTTACGATGAGCCTAATTCAGTGGATCAGGCTGAGAAAAATCTGCTGGCTTTATGCCAGGGTCAGGATGATGTAGAAGTATATTGTCAGAAATTTAGGAAGTGGTCAGTACTTACTCTGTGGAATGAATCTGCACTAGCGGCTTTGTTCAGAAAGGGTCTCTCTGAAGCTCTTAAGGATGTAATGGTGGGATTTCCTATGCCTGCTGGTTTTAATGAGTCTATGTCCTTGGCCATTCAGATCGGTCGTCGCTTGCGCGAGCGTAAATCTGTGCACCATCTGGCGGTATTGTCTGAGAGTAAACCTGAGCCTATGCAGTGCGACAGGACTATGACTAAAGTAGAACGGCAAGAACACAGACGTCTGAACAGACTGTGTTTCTATTGTGGTGATTCTACTCATGCTATTTCTAATTGTCCTAAACGCACTAGGCGGTTCGATAGCTCTGCCGTTATTGGTACTGTACAGTCAAAATTCCTTTTGTCCATTACCTTAATGTGCTCTTTGTCATCGTATTCTGTCATGGCGTTTGTGGATTCAGGCGCTGCCCTGAATCTGATGGATTTGGATTATGCTAAACGTTGTGGATTTTTCTTGGAGCCTTTGCGGTGTCCTATTCCGTTGAGAGGAATTGATGCTACACCTTTGGCCAAGAATAAGCCTCAGTACTGGGCCCAGCTGACCATGTGCATGGCTCCTGCACATCAGGAAGTTATTCGCTTTCTGGTACTGCATAATTTGCATGATGTGGTCGTGTTGGGGTTGCCATGGCTACAAACCCATAATCCAGTATTGGATTGGAACTCTATGTCGGTAACCAGCTGGGGTTGTCAGGGAGTACATGGTGATGTTCCATTTTTGTCTATTTCGTCATCCATTCCTTCTGACATCCCAGAGTTCTTGTCGGACTTTCAGGATGTATTTGAAGAGTCCAAGTCTGATGCCCTACCTCCGCATAGGAATTGTGATTGTGCTATCGATTTGATTCCTGGTAGTAAATTCCCTAAGGGTCGTTTATTTAATTTGTCCGTACCTGAACACACCGCTATGCGCAGTTATGTGAAGGAGTCCCTGGAGAAGGGACATATTCGCCCATCGTCGTCACCATTGGGAGCAGGGTTCTTTTTTGTAGCCAAGAAGGATGGTTCGCTAAGACCGTGTATTGATTACCGCCTTCTTAATAAGATCACTGTTAAGTTTCAGTATCCCTTGCCATTGATTTCTGACTTGTTTGCTCGGATTAAGGGGGCTAGTTGGTTTACTAAGATTGATCTTCGTGGTGCGTATAATCTGGTGAGAATCAGGCAGGGAGATGAATGGAAAACGGCATTTAATACGCCCGAGGGTCATTTTGAGTATCTGGTGATGCCGTTCGGACTTGCCATGCTCCATCTGTTTTTCAGTCTTTTATGCATGACATTTTCCGTGAGTATCTGGATAAATTCTTGATTGTTTACTTGGATGACATTTTGATCTTCTCAGATGATTGGGAGTCTCATGTGAAGCAAGTCAGAATGGTTTTCCAGGTACTGTGTGCTAATTCCTTGTTCGTGAAGGGATCAAAGTGTCTCTTCGGTGTGCAGAAAGTTTCATTTTTGGGGTTCATCTTTTCCCCTTCTACTATCGAGATGGATCCGGTTAAGGTTCAGGCCATCCAGGATTGGACCCAGCCGACATCTCTAAAAAGTCTGCAGAAATTCCTGGGCTTTGCTAATTTTTATCGTCGCTTCATCTGTAATTTTTCTAGCATTGCCAGACCATTGACCGATTTGACCAAGAAGGGTGCTGATTTGGTTAATTGGTCTTCTGCTGCCGTGGAAGCTTTTCAGGAGTTGAAGCGTCGTTTTTGCTGTGCCCCTGTGTTGTGTCAACCTGATGTTTCTCTTCCGTTCCAGGTCGAGGTTAACATAGTAACATAGTAACATAGTTAGTAAGGCCGAAAAAAGACATTTGTCCATCCAGTTCAGCCTATATTCCATCATAATAAATACCCAGATCTACGTCCTTCTACAGAACCTAATAATTGTATGATACAATATTGTTCTGCTCCAGGAAGACATCCAGGCCTCTCTTGAACCCCTCGACTGAGTTCGCCATCACCACCTCCTCAGGCAAGCAATTCCAGATTCTCACTGCCCTAACAGTAAAGAATCCTCTTCTATGTTGGTGGAAAAACCTTCTCTCCTCCAGACGCAAAGAATGCCCCCTTGTGCCCGTCACCTTCCTTGGTATAAACAGATCCTCAGCGAGATATTTGTATTGTCCCCTTATATACTTA
The DNA here is from genome assembly GCF_032444005.1 of Ranitomeya imitator. NCBI lineage: Eukaryota > Metazoa > Chordata > Amphibia > Anura > Dendrobatidae > Ranitomeya > Ranitomeya imitator. The sequence continues at coordinate 247,521,912 of NC_091286.1, read as the reverse complement.
TACATGGTTATTAGATCGCCCCTCAGTCGTCTTTTTTCTAGACTAAATAATCCTAATTTCGCTAATCTATCTGGGTATTGTAGTTCTCCCATCCCCTTTATTAATTTTGTTGCCCTCCTTTGTACTCTCTCTAGTTCCATTATATCCTTCCTGAGCACCGGTGCCCAAAACTGGACACAGTACTCCATGTGCGGTCTAACTAGGGATTTGTACAGAGGCAGTATAATGCTCTCATCATGTGTATCCAGACCTCTTTTAATGCACCCCATGATCCTGTTTGCCTTGGCAGCTGCTGCCTGGCACTGGCTGCTCCAGGTAAGTTTATCATTAACTAGGATCCCCAAGTCCTTCTCCCTGTCAGATTTACCCAGTGGTTTCCCGTTCAGTGTGTAATGGTGATATTGATTCCCTCTTCCCATGTGTATAACCTTACATTTATCATTGTTAAACCTCATCTGCCACCTTTCAGCCCAAGTTTCCAACTTATCCAGATCCATCTGTAGCAGAATACTATCTTCTCTTGTATTAACTGCTTTACATAGTTTTGTATCATCTGCAAATATCGATATTTTACTGTGTAAACCTTCTACCAGATCATTAATGAATATGTTGAAGAGAACAGGTCCCAATACTGACCCCTGCGGTACCCCACTGGTCACAGCGACCCAGTTAGAGACTATACCATTTATAACCACCCTCTGCTTTCTATCACTAAGCCAGTTACTAACCCATTTACACACATTTTCCCCCAGACCAAGCATTCTCATTTTGTGTACCAACCTCTTGTGCGGCACGGTATCAAACGCTTTGGAAAAATCGAGATATACCACGTCCAATGACTCACCGTGGTCCAGTCTATAGCTTACCTCTTCATAAAAACTGATTAGATTGGTTTGACAGGAGCGATTTCTCATAAACCCATGCTGATATGGAGTTAAACAGTTATTCTCATTGAGATAATCCAGAATAACATCCCTCAGAAACCCTTCAAATATTTTACCAACAATAGAGGTTAGACTTACTGGCCTATAATTTCCAGGTTCACTTTTAGAGCCCTTTTTGAATATTGGCACCACATTTGCTATGCGCCAGTCCTGCGGAACAGACCCTGTCGCTATAGAGTCACTAAAAATAAGAAATAATGGTTTATCTATTACATTACTTAGTTCTCTTAGTACTCGTGGGTGTATGCCATCCGGACCCGGAGATTTATCTATTTTAATCTTATTTAGCCGGTTTCGCACCTCTTCTTGGGTTAGATTGGTGACCCTTAATATAGGGTTTTCATTGTTTCTTGGGATTTCACCTAGCATTTCATTTTCCACCGTGAATACCGTGGAGAAGAAGGTGTTTAATATGTTAGCTTTTTCCTCGTCATCTACAACCATTCTTTCCTCATTATTTTTTAAGGGGCCTACATTTTCAGTTTTTATTCTTTTACTATTGATATAGTTGAAGAACAGTTTGGGATTAGTTTTACTCTCCTTAGCAATGTGCTTCTCTGTTTCCTTTTTGGCAGCTTTAATTAGTTTTTTAGATAAAGTATTTTTCTCCCTATAGTTTTTTAGAGCTTCAATGGTGCCATCCTGCTTTAGTAGTGCAAATGCTTTCTATTTACTGTTAATTGCCTGTCTTACTTCTTTGTTTAGCCACATTGGGTTTTTCCTATTTCTAGTCCTTTTATTCCCACAAGGTATAAACCGCTTACACTGCCTATTTAGGATGTTCTTAAACATTTCCCATTTATTATCTGTATTCTCATTTCTGAGGATATTGTCCCAGTCTACCAGATTAAGGGCATCTCTAAGCTGTTCAAACTTTGCCTTCCTAAAGTTCAATGTTTTTGTGACTCCCTGACAAGTCCCCCTAGTGAAAGACAGGTGAAACTGCACAATATTGTGGTCGCTATTTCCTAAATGCCCAACCACCTGCAGATTTGTTATTCTGTCAGGTCTATTAGATAGTATTAGGTCTAAAAGTGCTGCTCCTCTGGTTGGATTCTGCACCAATTGTGAAAGATAATTTTTCTTGGTTATTAGCAGAAACCTGTTGCCTTTATGGGTTTCACAGGTTTCTGTTTCCCAGTTAATATCCGGGTAGTTAAAGTCCCCCATAACCAGGACCTCATTATGGGTTGCAGCTTCATCTATCTGCTTTAGAAGTAGACTTTCCATGCTTTCTGTTATATTTGGGGGTTTGTAACAGACCCCAATGAGAATTTTGTTACCATTTTTCCCTCCATGAATTTCGACCCATACGGACTCGACATCCTCATTCCCTTCGCTAATATCCTCCCTTAAAGTGGACTTTAGACAAGACTTTACATAGAGACAAACCCCTCCTCCTCTCCGATTTTTACGATCCTTTCTAAACAGACTGTAACCCTGTAAGTTAACTGCCCAGTCATAGCTTTCATCTAACCATGTCTCGGTTATTCCCACTATGTCAAAGTTACCTGTAGATATTTCTGCTTCTAGTTCTTCCATCTTGTTTGTCAGGCTTCTGGCGTTTGCGAGCATGCAGTTTAGAGGATTTTGTTTTGTTCCAATCTCCTCACTGTGGATTGTTTTAGAAATGTTCTTACCTCCCTTCTGAGTATGTTTTCCTGGGTCGTCTTTGTTCGAGTCTAATGTTTTTCTTCCCGTCCCCTCTTCTTCTAGTTTAACGCCCTCCTGATGAGTGTAGCGAGTCTTCTGGCGAATGTGTGTTTCCCAGGTTTGTTGAGGTGTAGTCCGTCTCTGGCGAGGAGTCCATCATACCAGTAATTCACACCGTGGTCCAGGAATCCAAATCCTTGTTGTCTGCACCATCGTCTTAGCCAGCTGTTTGCATCAAGGATCCTGTTCCATCTCCTGGTGCCATGCCCATCTACTGGAAGGATAGAAGAAAAAACTATCTGTGCATCCAGTTCTTTTACTTTCTTCCCCAACTCTTCAAAGTCCTTGCAGATTGTCGGTAGGTCCTTCCTTGCCGTGTCATTGGTGCCAACATGTATCAGAAGAAATGGGAGGTTGATGCTTCTGAGATTGGTGCAGGGGCGGTTTTGTCACAGAGAGGTTCTGGTTGCTCAGTGTTCAAACCATGTGCTTTCTTTTCCAGGAAATTTTCTGCTGCTGAGCGTAATTATGATGTGGGCAACCGAGAGTTGCTGGCCATGAAGTGGGCATTCGAGGAGTGGCGTCATTGGCTTGAGGGTGCTAAGCATCGCGTGGTGGTTTTGACTGATCATAAGAACCTTACTTATCTTGAGTCTGCCAAGCGCTTGAATCCTAGACAGGCCCGTTGGTCGTTATTTTTTGCTCGTTTTGATTTTGTGATTTCATACCTTCCGAGCTCTAAAAATGTGAAGGCGGATGCTCTGTCTAGGAGTTTTGTGCCCGACTCTCCGGGGTTATCTGAGCCGGCGAGTATCCTCAAGGAAGGAGTCATTGTGTCTGCCATCTCTCCTGATTTGCGGAGAGTGTTGCAGAAATTTCAGGCTAATAAACCTGATCGTTGTCCGGCCGAGAAACTGTTCGTCCCTGATAGGTGGACTAGTAAAGTTATCTCTGAACTTCATTGTTCGGTGCTGGCCGGTCATCCAGGAATCTTTGGTACCAGGGAGTTGGTTGCTAGATCCTTCTGGTGGCCGTCTCTGTCGCGGGATGTGCGTGCTTTTGTGCAGTCCTGTGGAATTTGTGCTAGGGCTAAGCCCTGCTGTTCACGTGCCAGTGGGTTGCTTTTGCCCTTGCCGGTCCCGAAGAGGCCTTGGACACATATTTCGATGGATTTCATTTCTGACCTTCCCGTTTCTCAAAAGATGTCGGTCATTTGGGTGGTCTGTGATCGCTTTTCTAAAATGGTCCATCTGGTGCCCTTGGTTAAATTGCCTTCCTCCTCTGATTTGGTGCCTTTGTTCTTCCAGCATGTGGTTCGTTTACATGGCATTCCTGAGAATATTGTTTCTGACAGAGGTTCCCAGTTTGTCTCGAGGTTCTGGCGAGCCTTTTGTGGTAGGATGGGCATTGACCTATCTTTCTCCTCGGCCTTCCATCCTCAGACTAATGGCCAGACCGAACGAACCAATCAGACCTTGGAAACATATCTGAGATGTTTTGTTGCCGCTGACCAGGATGATTGGGTGTCATTTTTGCCGTTGGCTGAGTTCGCCCTTAATAATCGGGCCAGCTCGGCTACCTTGGTCTCTCCATTTTTCTGCAATTCTGGGTTCCATCCTCGTTTCTCTTCAGGACAGGTTGAGTCTTCGGACTGTCCTGGTGTGGATTCAGTGGTGGACAGGTTGCAGCAGATCTGGACTCAGGTAGTGGACAATTTGACCTTGTCCCAGGAGAAGGCTCAGCTTTTCGCTAATCGCAGACGCCGTGTGGGACCCCGACTTCGTGTTGGGGATCTGGTTTGGTTATCTTCTCGTCATATTCCTATGAAGGTTTCCTCTCCTAAATTTAAACCTCGTTTTATTGGTCCGTATAGGATTTCTGAGATTCTCAATCCGGTGTCTTTTCGTCTGACCCTCCCAGACTCCTTTTCCATACATAATGTATTCCATAGGTCGTTGTTGAGGAGATACGTGGCACCTATGGTTCCATCTGTGGAGCCTCCTGCCCCTGTTTTGGTGGAGGGGGAATTGGAGTATATTGTGGAGAAGATTTTGGATTCTCGTGTCTCTAGACGGAAACTCCAGTATCTGGTCAAATGGAAGGGTTATGCTCAGGAAGATAATTCCTGGGTTTTTGCCTCTGATGTCCATGCCCCAGATCTTGTTCGTGCCTTTCATGTGGCTCATCCTGGTCGGCCTGGGGGTTCTGGTGAGGGTTCGGTGACCCCTCCTCAAGGGGGGGGTACTGTTGTGAATTCTGTGGCTGAATTCACTTCTGTGGTCACAAGTGGTATTGCAGTCTCTGGGCTTCCTCCCTCAGGTGTTTTGGTGAGCTCGTTGGCTGCCTTGCTATTTAGCTCCACCTGAGTCTGTCTTCCTTGCTCCTTGTCAATGTTCCAGTGTTGGATCTGAGCTACTGCATCTTTCCTTGGGCCTGCTGCTCTGCTAGATAAGTGCTTCTAGTTTGTTTTCTGTTTTTTCTGTCCAGCTTGCTATTAACTTTTGCTGGAAGCTCTGAGAAGCAAAGGGGTGCACCGCCGTGCTGTTAGTTCGGCACGGTGGGTCTTTTTGCCCCTTTGCGTGGTTTTCGTTTTAGGGTTTTTTGTAGACTGCATAGTTCTCTTTGCTATCCTCGCTCTGTCTAGAATATCGGGCCTCACTTTGCTGAATCTATTTCATTCCTACGTTTGTCTTTTCATCTTGCTAACAGTCATTATATGTGGGGGGCTGCCTATTCCTTTGGGGTATTTCTCTGAGGTAAGTCAGGCTTGTATTTCTATCTTCAGGCTAGTCAGCTCCTCAGGCAGTGCCGAGTTGCATAGGTAGTGATAGGCGCAATCCACTGCTGCTTATAGTTGTGTGAGGATAGATCAGGTACTGCAGTCTACAGAGATTCCACGTCTCAGAGCTCGTCCTATTGTTTTTGGTTATTGCCAGATCTCTGTATGTGCGCTGATTACTGCACGCTGTGTTGCCTGATTGCCAGCCATAACACACCCCATACCCAATTTGTAGGCCTAATGCAGTGTAGTTTCCAAGAACTACTAAACGAGAGCCGGAAGATCGAAGCTCAGGAAAGGCAACCTGGGGAACACCTTGGAGTGTAACACACCCTCTCTCTACACCCCATACCCAATTTGAAGGCCTAATGCAGTGTAGTTTCCAAGAACTACTAAACGAGAGCCGGAAGATCGAAGCTCAGGAAAGGCAACCTGGGGAACACCTTGGAGTGTAACACACCCTCTCGCTACACCCCATACCCAATTTGAAGGCCTAATGCAGCGTAGTTTCCAACAACTACTAAACGAGAGCCGGAAGATCGAAGCTCAGGAAAGGCAACCTGGGGAACACCTTGGAGTGTAACAAACCCTCTCTCTACACCCCATACCCAATTTGTAGGCCTAATGCAGCGTAGTTTCCGACAACTACTAAACGAGAGCATGAAGATCGAAGCTCAGGAAAGGCAACCTGGGGAACACCTTGGAGTGTAACACACCCTCTCTCTACACCCCATACCCAATTTGAAGGCCTAATGCAGTGTAGTTTCCAAGAACTACTAAACGAGAGCCGGAAGATCGAAGCTCAGGAAAGGCAACCTGGGGAACACCTTGGAGTGGAACACACCATCTCTCTACACCCCATACCCAATTTGAAGGCCTAATGCAGTGTAGTTTCCAAGAACTACTAAACGAGAGCCGGAAGATCGAAGCTCAGGAAAGGCAACCTGGGGAACACCTTGGAGTGGAACACACCATCTCTCTACACCCCATACCCAATTTGAAGGCCTAATGCAGCGTAGTTTCCAACAACTACTAAACGAGAGCAGGAAGATCGAAGCTCAGGAAAGGCAACCTGGGGAACACCTTGGAGTGTAACACACCATCTCTCTCCACCCCATACCCATTTTGTAGGCCTAAAGCAGTGTACTTTTCTACAACTACTAAACGAGAGTCGGAAGACCGAAGCAATGGCAAGGAAACCTGGGGAACACCTTGGAGTGTAACACACCATCTCTCTCCACCCCATACCCAATTTGTAGGCCTAATGCAGTGTAGTTTCCAAGAACTACTAAACGAGAGCCGGAAGATCGAAGCTCAGGAAAGGCAACCTGGGGAACACCTTGGAGTGTAACACACCCTCTCTCTACACCCCATACCCAATTTGAAGGCCTAATGCAGTGTAGTTTCCAAGAACTACTAAACGAGAGCCGGAAGATCGAAGCTCAGGAAAGGCAACCTGGGGAACACCTTGGAGTGTAACACACCCTCTCTCTACACCCCATACCCAATTTGAAGGCCTAATGCAGTGTAGTTTCCAAGAACTACTAAACGAGAGCCGGAAGATCGAAGCTCAGGAAAGGCAACCTGGGGAACACCTTGGAGTGTAACACACCCTCTCTCTACACCCCATACCCAATTTGAAGGCCTAATGCAGTGTAGTTTCCAAGAACTACTAAACGAGAGCCGGAAGATCGAAGCTCAGGAAAGGCAACCTGGGGAACACCTTGGAGTGTAACACACCCTCTCTCTACACCCCATACCCAATTTGAAGGCCTAATGCAGTGTAGTTTCCAAGAACTACTAAACGAGAGCCGGAAGATCGAAGCTCAGGAAAGGCAACCTGGGGAACACCTTGGAGTGTAACACACCCTCTCGCTACACCCCATACCCAATTTGAAGGCCTAATGCAGCGTAGTTTCCAACAACTACTAAACGAGAGCCGGAAGATCGAAGCTCAGGAAAGGCAACCTGGGGAACACCTTGGAGTGTAACAAACCCTCTCTCTACACCCCATACCCAATTTGTAGGCCTAATGCAGCGTAGTTTCCGACAACTACTAAACGAGAGCATGAAGATCGAAGCTCAGGAAAGGCAACCTGGGGAACACCTTGGAGTGTAACACACCCTCTCTCTACACCCCATACCCAATTTGAAGGCCTAATGCAGTGTAGTTTCCAAGAACTACTAAACGAGAGCCGGAAGATCGAAGCTCAGGAAAGGCAACCTGGGGAACACCTTGGAGTGGAACACACCATCTCTCTACACCCCATACCCAATTTGAAGGCCTAATGCAGTGTAGTTTCCAAGAACTACTAAACGAGAGCCGGAAGATCGAAGCTCAGGAAAGGCAACCTGGGGAACACCTTGGAGTGGAACACACCATCTCTCTACACCCCATACCCAATTTGAAGGCCTAATGCAGTGTAGTTTCCAAGAACTACTAAACGAGAGCCGGAAGATCGAAGCTCAGGAAAGGCAACCTGGGGAACACCTTGGAGTGGAACACACCATCTCTCTACACCCCATACCCAATTTGAAGGCCTAATGCAGCGTAGTTTCCAACAACTACTAAACGAGAGCAGGAAGATCGAAGCTCAGGAAAGGCAACCTGGGGAACACCTTGGAGTGTAACACACCATCTCTCTCCACCCCATACCCATTTTGTAGGCCTAAAGCAGTGTACTTTTCTACAACTACTAAACGAGAGTCGGAAGACCGAAGCAATGGCAAGGAAACCTGGGGAACACCTTGGAGTGTAACACACCATCTCTCTCCACCCCATACCCAATTTGTAGGCCTAATGCAGTGTAGTTTCCAAGAACTACTAAACGAGAGCCGGAAGATCGAAGCTCAGGAAAGGCAACCTGGGGAACACCTTGGAGTGTAACACACCCTCTCTCTACACCCCATACCCAATTTGAAGGCCTAATGCAGTGTAGTTTCCAAGAACTACTAAACGAGAGCCGGAAGATCGAAGCTCAGGAAAGGCAACCTGGGGAACACCTTGGAGTGTAACACACCCTCTCGCTACACCCCATACCCAATTTGAAGGCCTAATGCAGCGTAGTTTCCAACAACTACTAAACGAGAGCCGGAAGATCGAAGCTCAGGAAAGGCAACCTGGGGAACACCTTGGAGTGTAACACACCCTCTCTCTCCACCCCATACCCATTTTGTAGGCCTAATGCAGTGTACTTTTCTACAACTACTAAACGAGAGTCGGAAGACCGAAGCAATGGCAAGGAAACCTGGGGAACACCTTGGAGTGTAACACACCATCTCTCTCCACCCCATACCCAATTTGTAGGCCTAATGCAGTGTAGTTTCCAAGAACTACTAAACGAGAGCCGGAAGATCGAAGCTCAGGAAAGGCAACCTGGGGAACACCTTGGAGTGTAACACACCCTCTCTCTACACCCCATACCCAATTTGAAGGCCTAATGCAGTGTAGTTTCCAAGAACTACTAAACGAGAGCCGGAAGATCGAAGCTCAGGAAAGGCAACCTGGGGAACACCTTGGAGTGTAACACACCCTCTCGCTACACCCCATACCCAATTTGAAGGCCTAATGCAGCGTAGTTTCCAAGAACTACTAAACGAGAGCCGGAAGATCGAAGCTCAGGAAAGGCAACCTGGGGAACACCTTGGAGTGTAACAAACCCTCTCTCTACACCCCATACCCAATTTGTAGGCCTAATGCAGCGTAGTTTCCGACAACTACTAAGCGAGAGCATGAAGATCGAAGCTCAGGAAAGGCAACCTGGGGAACACCTTGAAGTGTAACACACCCTCTCTCTACACCCCATACCCAATTTGAAGGCCTAATGCAGTGTAGTTTCCAAGAACTACTAAACGAGAGCCGGAAGATCGAAGCTCAGGAAAGGCAACCTGGGGAACACCTTGGAGTGTAACACACCCTCTCGCTACACCCCATACCCAATTTGAAGGCCTAATGCAGCGTAGTTTCCAACAACTACTAAACGAGAGCCGGAAGATCGAAGCTCAGGAAAGGCAACCTGGGGAACACCTTGGAGTGGAACACACCATCTCTCTACACCCCATACCCAATTTGAAGGCCTAATGCAGCGTAGTTTCCAACAACTCCTAAACGAGAGCCGGAAGATCGAAGCTCAGGAAAGGCAACCTGGGGAACACCTTGGAGTGTAACACAACGTCTCTCTACACCACGGAAGGGCTGATTCTTAGGAAGGAAGGCTGTTGGAAATAAGCATTGCGCGTCCGAGGGTGATTATATTCTTATTAGGTATATACTGACCCTCGGACGCGCCCTGCTTCTTTATTTGGAATGAATGTTTATTTGCAATGTGGTGTTGACTTTCTCTATTATTTTGGTAATTAATGATTTTATTATTTTCATTGTTTTGCATCTTCTCGGCAATAATATAAAGAAGACGCGACAGGACAACACTCGGTGGATGCCATATGTGTGTTTTCAATTTAAAAAACCTTTCAGTTAACTACTTGCAGGAGAAAGTAATTGTAGCTGGTGGCCATTTTTAGTACTGTACCAGATTTTAGTTGTGTGTTTGTTTTTAATGTTAAAATGTCTGCATTTGATATCTCACCAGTATTTTCTTTTTTATAAGCAAAATACTTTTTTTTTTATTTTATGATGTTGGTTCAAGGGGTACACGGGCAGCAGTAGACAGGTCAGTGGAGGCCTAGTGGAAGGAGGGACCGCAGACAGGCTTCGAAGCCCTAACATAATAAATTGGGCTGCCTGTAGGCAATTTAAAATTGGTTCCAGGGGAACACGGGCAGCAGTAGACAGGTCAGTGGAGGCCTAGAGGAAGGAGGGACCGCAGATGCGCCAATGTTTCCCCCATACCCAATTTGTAGGCCTAATGCAGTGTAGTTTCCAACAACTACTAAACGAGAGCCGGAATATCGAAGCTCAGGAAAGGCAACCTGGGGAACACCTTGGAGTGTAACACACCCTCTCTCTACACCCCATACCCAATTTGAAGGCCTAATGCAGTGTAGTTTCCAAGAACTACTAAACGAGAGCCGGAAGATCGAAGCTCAGGAAAGGCAACCTGGGGAACACCTTGGAGTGTAACACACCCTCTCTCTACACCCCATACCCAATTTGAAGGCCTAATGCAGCGTAGTTTCCAACAACTACTAAACGAGAGCCGGAAGATCGAAGCTCAGGAAAGGCAACCTGGGGAACACCTTGGAGTGTAACACAACGTCTCTCTACACCACGGAAGGGCTGATTCTTAGGAAGGAAGGCTGTTGGAAATAAGCATTGCGCGTCCGAGGGTGATTATATTCTTATTAGGTATATACTCACCCTCGGACGCGCCCTGCTTCTTTATTTGGAATGAATGTTTATTTGCAATGTGGTGTTGACTTTCTCTATTATTTTGGTAATTAATGATTTTATTATTTTCATTGTTTTGCATCTTCTCGGCAATAATATAAAGAAGACGCGACAGGACAACACTCGGTGGATGCCATATGTGTGTTTTCAATTTAAAAAACCTTTCAGTTAACTACTTGCAGGAGAAAGTAATTGTAGCTGGTGGCCATTTTTAATACTGTACCAGATTTTAGTTGTGTGTTTGTTTTTAATGTTAAAATGTCTGCATTTGATATCTCTCCAGTATTTTCTTTTTTGTAAGCAAAATACTTATTTTTATATTTTCTGATGTTGGTTCCAGGGGTACACGGGCAGCAGTGCCCTGGTCAGTGTAGTAGTAGTTGAAAGAATGGACCGCAGACAGGCATCGAAGGCCTAAAATAAAAAAATTGGGCTGGCTGTAGGCAATTTTAAATTGGTTCCAGGGGTACACGGGCAGCAGTGGTGTGGTCAGTGGAGGCCTAGTGGAAGGAGTGACCGCAGACAGGCATCGAAGGCCTAAAATAATAACACATGGCTGTAGGCAATTTTTAATTGGTTCCAGGGGTACACGGGCAGCAGTGGTGTGGTCAGTGGAGGCCTAGTGGAAGGAGTGACCGCAGACAGGCATCGAAGGCCTAAAATAATAACACATGGCTGTAGGCAATTTTAAATTGGTTCCAGGGGTACACGGGCAGCAGTGACCTGGTCAGTGTAGTAGTAGTTGAAAGAATGGACCGCAGACAGGCATCGAAGGCCTAAAACAAAAAAATTGGGCTGGCTGTAGGCAATTTTAAATTGGTTCCAGGGGTACACGGGCAGCAGTGGTGTGGTCAGTGGAGGCCTAGTGGAAGGAGTGACCGCAGACAGGCATCGAAGGCCTAAAATAATAACACATGGCTGTAGGCAATTTTAAATTGGTTCCAGGGGTACACGGGCAGCAGTGGTGTGGTCAGTGGAGGCCTAGTGGAAGGAGTGACCGCAGACAGGCATCGAAGGCCTAAAATAATAACACATGGCTGTAGGCAATTTTAAATTGGTTCCAGGGGTACACGGACAGCAGTGGTGTGGTCAGTGGAGGCCTAGTGGAAGGAGTGATCACAGACAGGCATCGAAGGCCTAAAATAATAACACATGGCTGTAGGCAATTTTAAATTGGTTCCAGGGGTACACGGGCAGCAGTGGTGTGGTCAGTGGAGGCCTAGTGGAAGGAGTGACCGCAGACAGGCATCGAAGGCCTAAAATAATAACACATGGCTGTAGGCAATTTTAAATTGGTTCCAGGGGTACACGGGCAGCAGTGGTGTGGTCAGTGGAGGCCTAGTGGAAGGAGTGACCACAGACAGGCATCGAAGGCCTAACATAACAAAAATGTCAATACAATGGTATTGTCAGTGGCAGGCATTGAAGGATGTCAGCGCATAGACTAAACATTGGTGGAGCTGTGAGATAATTTTGCAAGTGGTAGAGCACTGTTTGAGCTGGGGTGGGGGGAAACTGTCTTGTGGCCGGCGGTACAGGCCCAGGGCCCCTCATATTACAACGGTGTGTCTGACGTTGGGTGCGCACCACCACCGCCAGAGACACTTTATTGTACTAGGAGGGACCCAGTGGCAGTGCCGTCGACCAAAAGCGGGCTCACCCACCTCTTCAGACAAACTGCACTCTCACGGGTGCTGTCGCCAAGTGTCGATACCACGGCCCCGTGTGGGGAGTTTGGCCATTTAGTGAGGTGTAAACATGTCGTATGCTGGACAATCAGGTGCTGAAAATTATGAGATTGGAAAAGGCATTCAGAATAGTCCACAGGCAAGACCTTTTCATAGGAAAGCTAGGTGTCAGCCGGGCAAGGTGGGGCAAAAGATTTCGAAATCCAGTTGTGGTTCATTTTAATGAAGGTTAGATCATCTACATTTTGGGTAGCCAGACGAGTCCTTTTTTCTGTTAGTATTGAACCTGCAGCACTGAATACTCTTTCTGATAGGACACTAGCTGCCGGGCAAGCAAGCTCCTGCAATGCATATTCTGCCAATTCTGGCCAGGTGTCTAATTTTGATGCCCAGTAATCAAATGGGAATGACGGTTGAGGGAGAACATCGATAAGGGATGAAAAATAGTTTGTAACCATACTGGACAAATGTTGTCTCCTGTCACTTTGAATTGATGCTGCAGTACCTGTCCTGTCTGCGGTCATAGCAAAATCACTCCACAACCTGGTCAGAAAACCCCTCTGGCCAACGCCACTTCTGATTTCTGCCCCTCTAACTCCTCTGGTCTGCTGGCCCCTGCAGCTCGTGTGAGAACGATCACGGGCGCTGTGTGCAGGGAATGCCAGAAGCAAACGGTCAACAAGAGTTGATTGTTTGGTTGCTAATATTATTTCCAAGTTCTCATGTGGCATTATATTTTGCAATTTGCCTTTATAGCGAGGATCAAGGATGCAGGCCAACCAGTAATCGTCATAATTCATCATTTTAGTTATGCGTGTGTCCCTTTTGAGGATACGTAAGGCATAATCCGCCATGTGGGCCAAAGTTCCAGTTCTCAAATCTGCGGTTGTGCTTGGTTGAGGGGCAGTTTCAGGCAAATCCACGTCACTTGTGTCCCTCAAAAAACCAGAACCCGGCCTTGCCGCGCCACCAATTTCCAGTGGCCCCGGAAAAGCTTCCTCATTAAAAATATAATCATCCCCATCATCCTCCTCGTCCTCCTCCTCCTCTTCGCCCGCTACCTCGTCCTGTACACTGCCCTGGCCAGACAATGGCTGACTGTCATCAAGGCTTTCCTCTTCCTCAGCTGCAGACGCCTGATCCTTTATGTGCGTCAAACTTTGCATCAGCAGACGCATTAGGGGGATGCTCATGCTTATTATGGCGTTGTCTGCACTAACCAGCCGTGTGCATTCCTCAAAACACTGAAGGACTTGACACATGTCTTGAATCTTCGACCACTGCACACCTGACAACTCCATGTCTGCCATCCTACTGCCTGCCCGTGTATGTGTATCCTCCCACAAAAACATAACAGCCCGCCTCTGTTCACACAGTCTCTGAAGCATGTGCAGTGTTGAGTTCCACCTTGTTGCAACGTCTATGATTAGGCGATGCTGGGGAGGGTTCAAAGAACGCTGATAGGTCTGCATACGGCTGGAGTGTACGGGCGAACGGCGGATATGTGAGCAAAGTCCACGCACTTTGAGGAGCAGGTCGGATAACCCCGGATAACTTTTCAGGGAGCACTGCACCACCAGGTTTAAGGTGTGAGCCAGGCAAGGAATGTGTTTCAGTTGGGAAAGGGAGATGGCAGCCATGAAGTTCCTTCCGTTATCACTCACTACCTTGCCTGCCTCAAGATCTACAGTGCCCAGCCACGACTGCGTTTCTTTCTGCAAGAACTCGGACAGAACTTCCGCGGTGTGTCTGTTGTCGCCCAAACACTTCATAGCCAATACAGCCTGCTGACGTTTGCCAGTAGCTGCCCCATAATGGGAGACCTGGTGTGCAACAGTGGCAGCTGCGGATGGAGTGGTTGTGCGACTGCGGTCTGTGGACGAGCTCTCGCTTCTGCAGGAGGACGAAGAGGAGGATGAGGGGGTGCGAACGGCTACAGCCAATTGTTTCCTAGACCGTGGGCTAGGCAGAACTGTCCCAAACTTGCTGTCCCCTGTGGACCCTGCATCCACCACATTTAACCAGTGTGCCGTGATGGACACGTAACGTCCCTGGCCATGCCTACTGGTCCATGCATCTGTTGTCAGGTGCACCTTTGTGCTCACAGATTGCCTGAGTGCATGGACGATGCGCTCTTTAACATGCTGGTGGAGGGCTGGGATGGCTTTTCTGGAAAAAAAGTGTCGACTGGGTAGCTCGTAGCGTGGTACAGCGTAGTCCATCAGGGCTTTGAAAGCTTCGCTTTCAACTAACCGGTAGGGCATCATCTCTAACGAGATTAGTCTAGCTATGTGTGTGTTCAAACCCTGTGTACGCGGATGCGAGGCTAAGTACTTCCTTTTTCTAACCATAGTCTCATGTAGGGTGAGCTGGACTGGAGAGCTGGAGATCGTGGAACTAGCGGGGGTGCCGGTGGACATGGCAGACTGAGAGACGGTGGGAGATGGTATTGTTGCCACCGGTGCCCTAGATGCAGTGTTTCCTACTACGAAACTGGTGATTCCCTGACCCTGACGGCTTTGGCCTGGCAAAGAAACCTGCACAGATACTGCAGGTGGTGCGGAAAATGGTGGCCCTACACTGCCGGAAGGGATGTTGCGTTGCTGACTAGCTTCATTGGCCGAGGGTGCTACAACCTTAAGGGACGTTTGGTAGTTAGTCCAGGCTTGCAAATGCATGGTGGTTAAATGTCTACGCATGCAACTTGTATTGAGACTTTTCAGATTCTGTCCTCTGCTTAAGGTAGTTGAACATTTTTGACAGATAACTTTGCGCTGATCAATTGGATGTTGTTTAAAAAAATGCCAGACTGCACTCTTTCTAGCATCGGATACCTTTTCAGGCATTGCAGACTGAGCTTTAACCGGATGGCCACGCTGTCCTCCAACAGGTTTTAGCTTTGCCACGCGTTTTGGGCAAGATACGGGCCCGGCAGATGGAACCTGTTGCGATGTTGATGCCTGCTGCGGCCCCTCCTCCTCCGCTTCAGAACTGCTGCCGCCTGCACCCTGTTCCCCCAATGGCTGCCAATCGGGGTCAAGAACTGGGTCATCTATTACCTCTTCTTGTAGCTCGTGTGCAACTTCGTCTGTGTCACCGTGGCGGTCGGTGGTATAGCGTTCGTGATGGGGCAACATAGTCTCATCAGGGTCTGATTCTTGATCAGCACCCTGCGAGGGCAATGTTGTGGTCTGAGTCAAAGGACCAGGATAGTAGTCTGGCTGTGGCTGTGCATCAGTGCACTCCATGTCAGATTCAACTTGTAATGGGCATGGACTGTTAACTGCTTCACTTTCTAAGCCAGGGACGGTATGTGTACAGAGCTCCATGGAGTAACCCGTTGTGTCGCCTGCTGCATTCTTCTCTGTTGTTGTTTTTGCTGAAGAGGACAAGGAAGCGACTTGTCCCTGACCGTGAACATCCACTAACGACGCGCTGCTTTGACATTTACCAGTTTCACGAGAGGAGGCAAAAGAGCTAGAGGCTGAGTCAGCAAGATAAGCCAAAACTTGCTCTTGCTGCTCCGGCTTTAAAAGCGGTTTTCCTACTCCCAGAAAAGGGAGCGTTCGAGGCCTTGTGTAGCCAGACGACGGACCTGGCTCCACAGCTCCAGACTTAGGTTCAATATTTTTTTTCCCACGACCAGCTGATGCTCCACCACTACTACTACCCTCATTACCAGCTGACAATGAACGCCCCCGGCCACGACCTCTTCCATCAGACTTCCTCATTGTTTTAAAAACGTTAACAAACGAACGGTATTTGTTGCTGTCACACAACTTACACGGTGAGCTATAACTTCAGTATGATTTAGCTACCCCTTTACAGGTGGGTGAGACCACAACGAAAATCAGCCACAATGTTACACACTCTGTTGTTGTTGGCAACAAATGAGATGGCACACACGCAGGACTGTCACTGAAGCGCAAATGTAAATATTTATCTCCCACTGATTTGTGTTTGTTTTTTTTAAAAGGGAGACTTCAGAAAAAAAAAAAATTAAAAAAAAATTATTTTTTACAGAAGAATTTATAAAACAAATAAAATGAAATGATTGTTTCAGGGAGAATTTAGGAAAAAAAAAAAAAAAAAGGCTTTGTAGGGCCCACTGAGTGAGAGAGGACGCACACAGGAGTCAGGAGTGGCACACAAGCCCAGAGGCCAATATTAATCTCCCACCGATTGATTTAGTTATTTTTTTTGGTAGATTTTGGAACCCAAATCAAGCAAAAAAATTAATAGGCTTTCTATGGCCCACAATTGGGGAGAGAGAGAGAGATGGCACACCCAGGAGTCAAGACTGGCACACAAGCAGAAGGGGCAATATGAATCTCCCACAGATTTTTTTTTTTTTTTTTTTTTTCAGGGAGACTTGAGAGAAAAAAAAAAACCAAAATAATGATTTTTTTCAGGAATAATTTAGAAACCAAAGAAAATAAAATGATTGTTTCAGGGAGAATTTAGAAAACAAATAAAACAATAAATAGGCTTTCTAGGGCCCACTGAGTGACAGATGACGCACACAGGAGTCAGGAGTGGCACACAAGCCCAGAGGCCAATATTAATCTCCCACTGATTGATTTAGTGATATTTTTCAGGTAGATTTTGGAACCCAAATCAAGCCAAAAAATTAATAGGCTTTCTATGGCCCACTGAGTGAGAGATGGCACACACAGGAGTAAGGAGTGGCACACAAGCCCTGAGGCCAATATTTTTCTCCCACTGATTGATTGATTGATTTTTTCAGGTAGAATTAGGAACCCAAATCAACCCAAAAAATAAATAGGCTTTCTATGGCCCACTATTTGTGAGAGAGATGGCACACTCAGGACTGGCACACAAGCCCAGAGGCCAATATTAATCTCCCACTTTTTTTTTTTTTTCCAGGGAAAATTTATAAACCCAATAAAAAAAATAATAATAAATAGGCTTTCTATGGCCCACTATCTGAGAGAGAGAGATGGCACGCTTAGGACTGGCACACAAGCCCAAAGGCCAATATTAATCTCCCACTGATTGATTGATTGATTTTTTCAGGTAGAATTATGAACCCAAATCAACCAAAAAAATAAATAGGCTTTCTATGGCCCACTATTTGTGAGAGAGATGGCACGCTCAGGACTGGCACACAAGCCCAGAGGCCAATATTAATCTCCCACTTTTTTTTTTTTTTCAGGGAAAATTTATAAACCCAATAAAATAATAAAAAAATAGGCTTTCTATGGCCCATTATCTGAGAGAGAGAGAGATGGCACGCTTAGGACTGGCACACAAGCCCAAAGGCCAATATTAATCTCCCACTGATTGATTTATTGATTTTTTCAGGTAGAATTTAGAACCCAAATCAAGCAAAAAAATTAATAGGCTTTCTATGGCCCACTGAGTGAGAGATGGCACACACAGGAGTAAGGAGTGGCACACAAGCCCTGAGGCCAATATTTTTCTCCCACTGATTGATGTTGTGATTTTTTCTGGTAGATTTTGGAACCCAAATCAAGCAAAAAAATAAATAGGCTTTCTATGGCCCACTGAGTGAGAGATGACACAGACAGAGATGGCACTCTAGCAGAAATGTCAATCTTAATCTCCCACAAAAAGAAAAAAAAAAAAAAAAGGAACTGTCCTTCAATTACTATCTCCCTGCAGTAATCTCAGCCAGGTATGGCAGGCAGCAATAAGGAGTGGACTGATGCACAAATTAAATAAAAAGTGTGGACAAACAAACAAGATAGCTGTGCAGAAAGGAAGGAACAAGAGGATTTGTGCTTTGAAAAAAGCAGTTGGTTTGCACAGCGGCGTACACACAGCAATGCAGCTATCAGGGAGCCTTCTAGGGCAGCCCAATGAGCTACAGCGCTGAGGAAAAAAAAAAAAAAAAAGGAGCTTCCACTGTCCCTGCACACCGAAGGTGGTGTTGGGCAGTGGAAATCGCTACAGCACAAGCGGTTTTGTGGTTAATGGACCCTGCCTAACGCTATCCCTGCTTCTGACGAAGCGGCAGCAACCTCTCCCTAAGCTCAGATCAGCAGCAGTAACATGGCGGTCGGCGGGAACTCCCCTTTATAGCCCCTGTGACGCCGCAGACAGCAAGCCAATCACTGCAATGCCCTTCTCTAAGATGGTGGGGACCAGGACCTATGTCATCACGCTGCCCACACTCTGCGTTTACCTTCATTGGCTGAGAAATGGCGCTTTTCGCGTCATTGAAACGCGACTTTGGCGCGAAAGTCGCGTACCGCATGGCCGACCACGCACAGGGGTCGGATCGGGTTTCATGAAACTCGACTTCGCCAAAAGTCGGCGACTTTTGAAAATGTTCGACCCGTTTCGCTCAACCCTACTGACTACCCCACCACATAGATATATTAGAGGGTATAATTAGCAAAAAAAAGACATTTATGGAATTTTTCTGTTGTTCTTGAGCTAAGCGGGTGTTGCAAATATGACAATCTATTCCCAATAGCACCACATTTCTGTTCCAAAATTCAAATAGTGCTTCTTCCCTTCCATGACCTGCTATTTATCCATACAAAATGTTTTGGCACATATGGGGTATTGTGGAGGTTAGAGAAAAGTGGCTAACAAACTCTGCTCTCTACTGTTTTCAAAAGTGAAAAATTTGAGATTTAAATCAACATTTTTGTGAAAACAAAATACATTTTTTAAAATGACTACCTAATGTTACCAAATTCTGTGCAGTACCTGTAAGTTCAAAATGCTCACTATACCCCTGGATCAAATCCTTGACATGTTTAGTTTCCAAAATAAAGTTGGTTGTGGAGGGTTTCTGCTGTTTATACACCTTAGGGGCCCTTCAAATGCTACATGGTGTCAGCCAACGTTATGTTTCAAATTTCAAAGAATGCTGCTTCCTTTCCGAGCCCTGTCAATTGTCCAAATGGCAGTTTCTGACCAACTGTGGGGTATTAACATTTTCAGAGTATACTGGGTATCAAATTGTTGTATCCATTTTCCCATGCTATCCCACGTAAAAATGAAAAAATGAGGCTAAAACTACAGGTTAAACTAACAAGTAAATTTTTTTGTTGTTTCAAACCCCTTTGCATTAAATTCCTGACAACAGATTTTGATGTAGGATGTAAGTATTTGATGAGTAAGGTTATAATAATGGTATCGTTTTTGGGAGTTTCCAATATATAGGCTCCTGAAATGCAATTAAAACCTGAATAAATGAAAAATTGCTGTTAAATTTTTAACCCTTCTAACATCCTAACAAAATAAAATTACATTTGACAAATAATGAACATAAAAGTAGACATAAAGGAAACATTATTTATCAATTATTTTGTACATCATTACTAACTGGTTTAAAAGTGTAAATTTGAAAGTTACTTATTTTTCTAAATTTTGCCAAAATTGCAATATTTTTTACAAATAAAAGCAAAACACATCAACCTAAGCTTGTAACTAGCATAAAGGACAATGTGTTTTAAAAAAAAGTCTCATGATCACTGGACTTTATTGAACCATGCCAGAGTTATTACCACATAAAGTGACAATTGTCAGATTTCAAAAATTGGGTTTGGTCAATAAGGACTAAAAAGCTCTGTGACTGAGAGGTTAATTGACTATTAAACTGGTAGTCTGGCTGCCCCTGACAGCAGAGATGGCACAAGATGAGATGAACATGCTTTGGTCCAACATGTGCATATCAACCCAAGGACAAAAGTAAAAGATCTTGTGAAGGTATGTACAGTTGAAACTAGAAGTTAACATACACTATTTAAAAAGACACATCTGCATTATTAATATTTGCCAAATGAGCGAGAGAGAATGTTTTAAGTCATTTTTATTACTTAATGCAAAATCAAAAGTTTGCAGACATTTCATTAGTACTTGGTACCATTGCCTTTAAACTGATATCCTTCCACAAGCTTCTCACAATAGTTGGATGGAATTTGGGCCCATTCTTCCTGACAAAACTGGTGTAACTGATCCAGATTTGTAGGTTCCCTTGCTCGCATCTACCTTTTCAGCTTTGCCCAGAAATTTTCAATAGGATTGAGATCAGGGCTTTGTGATGGCTACGCAAACACATTGACTTTGTTATCATTAAGCCCCTTTATTTTATATTTTGGTAGTATGTTTCGTGTCATTGTCCATTTGGAAGACCCATTTCTGCCTTAGCTTTAACTTCCTGGCCGATGTCTTGTAAGTTGCTTCAGTATTGCCAAAAATCCTATTTTCTCATGATATCATCTATTTTGTGAAGTGCATCTTTCCCTCCTGCAGCAAAACATTCCCCCAACATATAGACAAGAAAAATTACCAGTCATAAATAACCATATACAATATGTCAATGGCGACTCGACAACAATGCAATTACAGGAGAAACAAAAGAGTCCAAAAATTGCCAAAAAATTACAAAATAGCAATGTTTTTTGAAAAATCAATCACTAGCTTCCACATAGAAGATTCACACTATTACAAAAGTAAAGTATATGGATTTATTATCACTGTGACTGTATCCATGGATACAAAAATTACCCAAGAAAACAGGACAGGACATATGTTACTGCAACAAAATCAAGGAATTATGCAGCAGACATCATGTCCATAAATCATTCCCAAATATTAAGTGCATATACCTCAAAGATTTAGTGACTTTACAAATGATACATCAATAACAGTAAACTCATCACCATATACTTCTATGCATATAATCCAAAAATATGTGATACAATAAGGGGATAATTACCCATAAGTATGATCGTCCTGTCTAGATCTGGGGTAAGGTTACTGGGACCTGTAATTGCATCCCCCCCAACATGATGCTGCTACCCCATTGTTTCACAGTTGAGATGGTGTTCTTAGGCTTCCTAGCTTCTCCCTTTATCCTCAAAACGTAACGATGGTCATTATGCCCAAAAAGTTTTTTGTTTCATCAGACCACAGGACATGTTTTCAAAAATTAAGGTCTTTGTTCCTGTGTGCATTTGCAAACATTTATCTGGCTTGTTTACGTTTCTTTTGTAATAATGGCTTCTTCCTGGCAGAGTGGCCTTTCAGCCCATGTTGATACATAACTCATTTCACTGTGGATATTAACACAATATTACGAGCTTCTGCCATCATCTTCGCAAGGTCTTTTGCTTTTGAACTTGGGTTGATATGCACATGTCAGAACAAAGCAGGTTCATCTCTTGGACACAGAACCCATCTCCTACCTGAGCGATATGATGGCTGGATATTCCCATCTTATTTGTTCTTGCATATAATTGTTTGTACAGATGAACAAGGTACCTTTAGGTATCTTGAAATATATATATATATGGAAATGATGGTGAAATATGAAATATAATCAAAACAGAAATGTCCTGTACAGTCATTTGTTAGCAAAATATTTTTCTGCTACCAGTGACATGATCACAAATCATGCAGAAATCCAATTGGCTCAGTTCCTCAACTTGCTTCACTGAAACCCCTTAATGACAGAGTCACTTTGTAGATTAATGGCCGGGCCTCATTTTTTATATCTGACCAGTGCCAATTTATGAGATAATAACTCTGGAACACTTCAATGGATCCCACTGTTTCTGAGAATATTTTTTCATGATATAATGTACTGCATGATAGTGGTAAAATTTGTTCAAAACTTGCATTCATTTGTGAAAAATCTGAAATTTACATAACTTTTTTTTACATTTCACAATTTTCAAAATGTTAATTCTTATGCCCTTAAACCAGAGAGTTGTGACACAGAAAATAGTTAATAAATAAGATTTATCACATGTCTAGCTTACACGAGCACTTTGTAGACAAGGATTGGGGCTGTGAAGTCAATTGGCAAATAGTTTTTTGCAGTTTTTTTCAGGGGAGGGGTGAAAAAAATGAATACATTCCGATCCATTGAGTATTATGTGATTTGTGTTATTTTTTGTGTTATAAAACACTCAAAAAATTGTTAAAAAATGTCACTGGGTTAAATTTCTTCCCCATACACTATGTCTTTGTTTTGAATGTTTTTTTTTTTTTTATAACTCCAAAAAAGTGTTTCAAAGTTTTGCAAAATTAAATTTCTTTTCTGTGGTCTGGGGGACATTTCCTGTGATCTACAAAACTGAAAAAAAGCATTACAAAATGTTGCAGGCTTAAATTTGGTTTGGGGAAAATGTCTGTGATATTATCTAACACTGCAAAAATTTTTTAAAAATATTGCCAAGATTAGACTTCTCATTCATACACTGTTCTGTTGTCTGGGGACATTTCCTGTGATATACAGCACTGGCAAAAATTAAGAGACCACCACATCAAAACCCTGTCATGGGCAGCCCAATCTCCAGACCTGTGCCCGATTGAAAACCACTGGAATGTAATCAAGAGGATGATGGATAGTCACAAGCCATCAAACAAAGAAGAACTGCTTAGATGTTTGCACCAGAAGCAGTGTGAAAGACTGGTGGAAAGCATGCCAAGACGCATGAAAGCTGTGATTAAAAATCATGGTTATTCCACAAAATACTGATTTCTGTACTCTTCCTGAGTTAGAACATTAGTATTGTTGTTTCTAAATGATTATGAACTCATTTTATTTGCATTATTTGAGGTCTGAAAGCACTGGAGTTTTTTTTTAATTTTGAACATTTCTCCTTTACAGAAAAAAAGCCAAAATGTATTGCTTGGAAAGTCAGAGACATGTTGTCAGAAGTTTATAGAATAAATCAACAATTTACATTTTACTCCAAAATATACCTATAAAGAGAAAAATCAAACAAACTGAACTGTCTCTTAATTTTTGCCAGAGCTGTATAAAACTGGAAAAAAAGTATTCAAAAATCTAGCAGGCTTAAATGTCATAGCCATACAGTTTCATGTGTTTTGTGGTACATGACATAGGGTATTCGTGATGCCTGTGAGTCACAATTATGTAAATAATATATAATAAGCGTGGGGTACTTATCCAAATAGAAATTAATACCGTATCTAGCAATTGGATAAAAATTAACCTTTATTAGGTATATTCTAAAACGCCAGTATGGCACATTAATATGGACCAACAAAAAAAGGACATATACAGACATATGGGAACCTTGATGTGATGTGTGCCCTATTACCTACACAGAATGGGGAAACAAGACAAGACTAACAGCAAATAACAGATACCAAGCAGCACTGACAATGTAAGAAGTCACTACCAATCCACAATTGTTCCCCTATGATCCCAGAAACAATTGTCTCCCTAGGATCACCAAATGTGTGCCAACAATAGTGTAATATAGCAAGGTGTGGGTATTAAGACATCGGATGTGCCCTTATAATAGGTTTTTCTCATTACAACCGTGTCTATTCAAACCCAAAATAGTTTTTGCCTTGCTTCCTTTCTCAAAATTGCTTTGGAAACAAAAAAGTGCCTATGCTATGTGTCCCAAATACTTTCAAAGACACATCACATGTAAACACACCACTTGGATAATTTGTACAAGTAGATGCTAAACATTTGGATTAGCGTCAGTGCAGTATAGCAGCCCATACAAAAAACATTTCAAGATGCCACAAAAACATAATCATAACTACCCATCCATCTATTCTGGGATACATATAGCTCATTTCACGATATGCATGAGTGTTCCCTAATGGGTTCAGCTGTGGCACCTTTCAGGGTTAATGATGGTGTAGTATTAGCTCAGAAACGCTGCGATGCATGAGACCCAATAAACAGAAAAAAGCCCATGTGCTTGGGTGGATCTCACCTCATGTTAAGTTCTGTCATCACAAGCCGTTCCCCTCTCTCCGTCCACCTCATGTCCGACCCTGGTGTTCAAATGTAATGCTGCATGCGGCGTCTCCCGACGCGTTTCTTCCTTATGGATTCATCAGGGGAGAATGCTGCTGCCATTGCGTGTCTCCCCTTTCTGTGTAATTTATAAATTCAGCTCGGTGCCGCGCTGAAGTTAGCTCCGCCCCCTGGCGTGTGACGCGCACACCGGTCTTACCCCTGTATTTCCGGGCAGCTAGAGACATTCTCCTGCTTCATTACGCACTGGGAATCCCTGCTCAGCGGCGCATGCGCACCGCCGTGACAAGGCCAGTTATATCATTGGATGTGTGAGCAGGCTCCTGCCGGACACTAATAAAGAAAAGAGATGGGACGCAAATGCATGCGTTCATGCTATTCTGTCCCCTAAGGTGCCCATTCATACTACAGCTCCAGTTCAATTCATTATTATTATGCTGCATAGGTGATAGAGACCCTAGAAACAGGAAAATTAGTGAAATCACCAATCCTGTTCACCAATTGGCATGATTCATAGACCTCTCAGCATTTTTTATGACTAAAGATCACGGGGGACACAGGTAAGTTGCCTAAAAGAGACCAATTAGTTTGTAATACCCTAGTGAGCAAGCAAGGACGAGAGGGCAAACGTGAATTACACTTAAATTAGTAACCAGTAAATTATATGGCATAGAGAGAAAAAAATAAAAAAATGTGAAAAATCTTTTAGAGAGAATGATCTATTATAGGGAAGGAATTTCCATATGCGGGATAGCACCTTCCATCACCTCCCAAAAACGTTGGAAACAGTGACCCTATGGATGCCCTACCATGATATACCTACACTCCTTTCCCTACCTACCGCGGAGGTTGGCACCCTAGGAGAGATCTGCGCTTATGGCGCCCCCACTCGACGTCGACTATCCCAAAATACCTTTCCCTATAAAACCCTCATTTCTTCAAAGGATAGCTGGAAAAAAGGGAGGAAATAGGTCTATTTAAGATTGCTTTAGATGTCTTGTAAGGGCAAGGATGGGTTCGGGGTTAAAATAGATTGTCCCTATAAACATAACTCTGCCTGTCGCGGGGGTTGGTACCCTAAAAAACCTTTGCAAATGGCGCCCCCACTCCACGACGACTAACCCTAGTGCATGACCCTACCACATTTAACGCCACAGGGGTGTGGAATGTTATACTGGAGACAGCACGACCATTGTTTTACAAAAAGCAACTATATGATTGTGTCTCATTCAGCCCTGATGGCTGTACCGTCCTCAACATAAATGTCCATCTAGTCTCCTTTTGGAGTATTGATTTGTCCCAATCACCCCCTCTTTGTGGAGGCACTATCTTGTCGATGCCCATGAAGTAGATTTTTTTGGGGTTGCCCTGATGAAACACATTCATATGGGTTGCCACTGGGGTCTCTCGCTTGTTAACAATGTCACGAAGGTGCTCACCAACCCTCTTGGGAAATTCCCTTTTTGTCTTGCCCACGTATTCCAGGCCACATTCACACGTGGCCTTGTAGATCACCCCTTTGGTACGACAATTAATAAAGTGCCGAATTGTGTACATAGTACCTGTGACATTCCCTACAAAACTTTTGGCATGTCTAATGGAGGCCAAACTTTTGCAGTTGCCACATGTATAACAGCCCTTTATCTGGTTTGTTGTTAAGCCGGAGCTGTTACCAGGGTCAAAATGGCTGTGGACCAGTCTGTCACAAAGGGATTTACCCCTTCTATAGGTGATTTGAGGTACAGGTGGGACATATTTCTTTATGTCTCTATCCATATGTAAAATCGGCCAGTGTCTTTGGAAAATTTCTCTAATCTGGTTTGCTCCATTAGAATACCTAGTAACATAGTAACATAGTAACATAGTTAGTAAGGCCGAAAAAAGACATTTGTCCATCCAGTTCAGCCTATATTCCATCATAATAAATAAATACCCAGATCTACGTCCTTCTACAGAACCTAATAATTGTATGATACAATATTGTTCTGCTCCAGGAAGACATCCAGGCCTCTCTTGAACCCCTCGACTGAGTTCGCCATCACCACCTCCTCAGGCAAGCAATTCCAGATTCTCACTGCCCTAACAGTAAAGAATCCTCTTCTATGTTGGTGGAAAAACCTTCTCTCCTCCAGACGCAAAGAATGCCCCCTTGTGCCCGTCACCTTCCTTGGTATAAACAGATCCTCAGCGAGATATTTGTATTGTCCCCTTATATACTTATACATGGTTATTAGATCGCCCCTCAGTCGTCTTTTTTCTAGACTAAATAATCCTAATTTCGCTAATCTATCTGGGTATTGTAGTTCTCCCATCCCCTTTATTAATTTTGTTGCCCTCCTTTGTACTCTCTCTAGTTCCATTATATCCTTCCTGAGCACCGGTGCCCAAAACTGGACACAGTACTCCATGTGCGGTCTAACTAGGGATTTGTACAGAGGCAGTATAATGCTCTCATCATGTGTATCCAGACCTCTTTTAATGCACCCCATGATCCTGTTTGCCTTGGCAGCTGCTGCCTGGCACTGGCTGCTCCAGGTAAGTTTATCATTAACTAGGATCCCCAAGTCCTTCTCCCTGTCAGATTTACCCAGTGGTTTCCCGTTCAGTGTGTAATGGTGATATTGATTCCCCCTTCCCATGTGTATAACCTTACATTTATCATTGTTAAACCTCATCTGCCACCTTTCAGCCCAAGTTTCCAACTTATCCAGATCCATCTGTAGCAGAATACTATCTTCTCTTGTATTAACTGCTTTACATAGTTTTGTATCATCTGCAAATATCGATATTTTACTGTGTAAACCTTCTACCAGATCATTAATGAATATGTTGAAGAGAACAGGTCCCAATACTGACCCCTGCGGTACCCCACTGGTCACAGCGACCCAGTTAGAGACTATACCATTTATAACCACCCTCTGCTTTCTATCACTAAGCCAGTTACTAACCCATTTACACACATTTTCCCCCAGACCAAGCATTCTCATTTTGTGTACCAACCTCTTGTGCGGCACGGTATCAAACGCTTTGGAAAAATCGAGATATACCACGTCCAATGACTCACCGTGGTCCAGCCTATAGCTTACCTCTTCATAAAAACTGATTAGATTGGTTTGACAGGAGCGATTTCTCATAAACCCATGCTGATATGGAGTTAAACAGTTATTCTCATTGAGATAATCCAGAATAACATCCCTCAGAAACCCTTCAAATATTTTACCAACAATAGAGGTTAGACTTACTGGCCTATAATTTCCAGGTTCACTTTTAGAGCCCTTTTTGAATATTGGCACCACATTTGCTATGCGCCAGTCCTGCGGAACAGACCCTGTCGCTATAGAGTCACTAAAAATAAGAAATAATGGTTTATCTATTACATTACTTAGTTCTCTTAGTACTCGTGGGTGTATGCCATCCGGACCCGGAGATTTATCTATTTTAATCTTATTTAGCCGGTTTCGCACCTCTTCTTGGGTTAGATTGGTGACCCTTAATATAGGGTTTTCATTGTTTCTTGGGATTTCACCTAGCATTTCATTTTCCACCGTGAATACCGTGGAGAAGAAGGTGTTTAATATGTTAGCTTTTTCCTCGTCATCTACAACCATTCTTTCCTCACTATTTTTTAAGGGGCCTACATTTTCAGTTTTTATTCTTTTACTATTGATATAGTTGAAGAACAGTTTGGGATTAGTTTTACTCTCCTTAGCAATGTGCTTCTCTGTTTCCTTTTTGGCAGCTTTAATTAGTTTTTTAGATAAAGTATTTTTCTCCCTATAGTTTTTTAGAGCTTCAATGGTGCCATCCTGCTTTAGTAGTGCAAATGCTTTCTTTTTACTGTTAATTGCCTGTCTTACTTCTTTGTTTAGCCACATTGGGTTTTTCCTATTTCTAGTCCTTTTATTCCCACAAGGTATAAACCGCTTACACTGCCTATTTAGGATGTTCTTAAACATTTCCCATTTATTATCTGTATTCTCATTTCTGAGGATATTGTCCCAGTCTACCAGATTAAGGGCATCTCTAAGCTGTTCAAACTTTGCCTTCCTAAAGTTCAATGTTTTTGTGACTCCCTGACAAGTCCCCTTAGTGAAAGACAGGTGAAACTGCACAATATTGTGGTCGCTATTTCCTAAATGCCCAACCACCTGCAGATTTGTTATTCTGTCAGGTCTATTAGATAGTATTAGGTCTAAAAGTGCTGCTCCTCTGGTTGGATTCTGCACCAATTGTGAAAGATAATTTTTCTTGGTTATTAGCAGAAACCTGTTGCCTTTATGGGTTTCACAGGTTTCTGTTTCCCAGTTAATATCCGGGTAGTTAAAGTCCCCCATAACCAGGACCTCATTATGGGTTGCAGCTTCATCTATCTGCTTTAGAAGTAGACTTTCCATGCTTTCTGTTATATTTGGGGGTTTGTAACAGACCCCAATGAGAATTTTGTTACCATTTTTCCCTCCATGAATTTCAACCCATATGGACTCGACATCCTCATTCCCTTCGCTAATATCCTCCCTTAAAGTGGACTTTAGACAAGACTTTACATAGAGACAAACCCCTCCTCCTCTCCGATTTTTACGATCCTTTCTAAACAGACTGTAACCCTGTAAGTTAACTGCCCAGTCATAGCTTTCATCTAACCATGTCTCGGTTATTCCCACTATGTCAAAGTTACCTGTAGATATTTCTGCTTCTAGTTCTTCCATCTTGTTTGTCAGGCTTCTGGCGTTTGCGAGCATGCAGTTTAGAGGATTTTGTTTTGTTCCAATCTCCTCACTGTGGATTGTTTTAGAAATGTTCTTACCTCCCTTCTGAGTATGTTTTCCTGGGTCGTCTTTGTTTGAGTCTAATGTTTTTCTTCCCGTCCCCTCTTCTTCTAGTTTAACGCCCTCCTGATGAGTGTAGCGAGTCTTCTGGCGAATGTGTGTTTCCCAGGTTTGTTGAGGTGTAGTCCGTCTCTGGCGAGGAGTCCATCATACCAGTAATTCACACCGTGGTCCAGGAATCCGAATCCTTGTTGTCTGCACCATCGTCTTAGCCAGTTGTTTGCATCAAGGATCCTGTTCCATCTCCTGGTGCCATGCCCGTCTACTGGAAGGATAGAAGAAAAAACTACCTGTGCATCCAGTTCCTTTACTTTCTTCCCCAACTCTTCAAAGTCCTTGCAGATTGTCGGTAGGTCCTTCCTTGCCGTGTCATTGGTGCCAACATGTATCAGAAGAAATGGGTGGACGTCCTTGGAGCTGAAGAGCTTTGGTATCCTATCGGTCACATCCTTGATCATCGCACCTGGAAGGCAGCATACTTCTCTTGCAGTTATGTCCGGTCTGCAGATGGCTGCTTCTGTGCCTCTCAGTAGTGAGTCTCCCACCACCACCACTCTTCGTTGCTTCTTGGCTGTACTTTTTGCTGTCACTTGTTGCTGTGTGCCCTTTTCTTTTTTGCTTGCTGGTATTGCTTCATTCTTAGGTGTGCCATCTTCATCCTCTACAAAGATTTGATATCGGTTCTTCAGTTGTGTGGTTGGTGATTTCTCCATGGTCTTCTTGCTTCTTTTGGTCACATGCTTCCACTCATCTGCTTTTGGAGGTTCTCTGACACTTTTTGCACCTTCTGTGACCAGTAGAGATGCTTCTGTTCTGTCTAGAAAGTCTTCATTCTCTTTGATGAGTTTCAAAGTTGCTATTCTTTCTTCCAGACCCCGCACCTTTTCTTCTAAAAGGGCCACTAGTCTACACTTCTGACAGGTGAAATTGGATTCTTCTTCTGGTCGATCTGTGAACATGTAGCACATGCTGCAGCTCACCATGTAGGTTGTCACATCTGCCATGTTGCTCCTAGATCCTGCTGACTTGCTGTGTGTTTTCCTCCTTGTGTAATCTACTCAGCCAAGCTCTCTTGCAATAATATCCTACAGGCAAAAATTCAGCTGGTCCCGGCTGTACCCAACGATCTTCTAGCTTAGGGAGACTTCGCTTCTCCCAGAAGGCACCTGGAATATGCAAATTAGCCTCCTGAAGCTTGAATCCCTGGTTTGGTGATGCTTTCGAAGCAGCTGGTCCCGGCTGTACCCAACGATCTTCTAGCTTAGGGAGACTTCGCTTCTCCCAGAAGGCACCTGGAATATGCAAATTAGCCTCCTGAAGCTTGAATCCCTGGTTTGGTGATGCTTTCGAAGCAGCTGGTCCCGGCTGTACCCAACGATCTTCTAGCTTAGGGAGACTTCGCTTCTCCCAGAAGGCACCTGGAATATGCAAATTAGCCTCCTGAAGCTTGAATCCCTGGTTTGGTGATGCTTTCGAAGCAGCTGGTCCCGGCTGTACCCAACGATCTTCTAGCTTAGGGAGACTTCGCTTCTCCCAGAAGGCACCTGGAATATGCAAATTAGCCTCCTGAAGCTTGAATCCCTGGTTTGGTGATGCTTTCGAAGCAGCTGGTCCCGGCTGTACCCAACGATCTTCTAGCTTAGGGAGACTTCGCTTCTCCCAGAAGGCACCTGGAATATGCAAATTAGCCTCCTGAAGCTTGAATCCCTGGTTTGGTGATGCTTTCGAAGCAGCTGGTCCCGGCTGTACCCAACGATCTTCTAGCTTAGGGAGACTTCGCTTCTCCCAGAAGGCACCTGGAATATGCAAATTAGCCTCCTGAAGCTTGAATCCCTGGTTTGGTGATGCTTTCGAAGCAGCTGGTCCCGGCTGTACCCAACGATCTTCTAGCTTAGGGAGACTTCGCTTCTCCCAGAAGGCACCTGGAATATGCAAATTAGCCTCCTGAAGCTTGAATCCCTGGTTTGGTGATGCTTTCGAAGCAGCTGGTCCCGGCTGTACCCAACGATCTTCTAGCTTAGGGAGACTTCGCTTCTCCCAGAAGGCACCTGGAATATGCAAATTAGCCTCCTGAAGCTTGAATCCCTGGTTTGGTGATGCTTTCGAAGCAGCTGGTCCCGGCTGTACCCAACGATCTTCTAGCTTAGGGAGACTTCGCTTCTCCCAGAAGGCACCTGGAATATGCAAATTAGCCTCCTGAAGCTTGAATCCCTGGTTTGGTGATGCTTTCGAAGCAGCTGGTCCCGGCTGTACCCAACGATCTTCTAGCTTAGGGAGACTTCGCTTCTCCCAGAAGGCACCTGGAATATGCAAATTAGCCTCCTGAAGCTTGAATCCCTGGTTTGGTGATGCTTTCGAAGCAGCTGGTCCCGGCTGTACCCAACGATCTTCTAGCTTAGGGAGACTTCGCTTCTCCCAGAAGGCACCTGGAATATGCAAATTAGCCTCCTGAAGCTTGAATCCCTGGTTTGGTGATGCTTTCGAAGCAGCTGGTCCCGGCTGTACCCAACGATCTTCTAGCTTAGGGAGACTTCGCTTCTCCCAGAAGGCACCTGGAATATGCAAATTAGCCTCCTGAAGCTTGAATCCCTGGTTTGGTGATGCTTTCGAAGCAGCTGGTCCCGGCTGTACCCAACGATCTTCTAGCTTAGGGAGACTTCGCTTCTCCCAGAAGGCACCTGGAATATGCAAATTAGCCTCCTGAAGCTTGAATCCCTGGTTTGGTGATGCTTTCGAAGCAGCTGGTCCCGGCTGTACCCAACGATCTTCTAGCTTAGGGAGACTTCGCTTCTCCCAGAAGGCGTAGTGATAAGGCGTATAATGTTTTCTTCATCAGACTTAGGCTTAGGTGTCAATAAGTCTTTCCTTTCTCAACGATTCTTTATACGCTCTATTCAGTACACCCTCTGGATAACCCCTTTCCAAGAACCGATTTTTTAGGTACTTGGCTTGTTCCTGGAACATATCATTGTTTGAGCAGTTTCTGCGTACTCTAAAATATTGTCCCTTAGGGATGCCTCTCTTTAGAGGAGCGGGGTGACTGCTTTCCCACCTGAGGAGAGAATTTGTGGCTGTGTCCTTTCTGTGTGTTCTTGTGATCAATTCACCATTGGGACGCTTATCAATGCGTATATCCAAAAATGCCAAGCTGGTGGTACTTGCTTCATAGGTGAAGCGGAGACCCAAATCATTGATGTTTAGACCTCCAACAAAATTACCAAACTCAGTGGCTCCTCCTCTCAAAATTACAAAAACATCATCGATATACCTCAGCCACAAAATTACTCTCTCCTCAGGGTGGGTCAATGTGTCCCAGAAAACGACCATTTCCTCCCATCAGCCCAGGAGCAAATTTGCATACGAAGGCGCACAAGGGCTACCCATCGCAGTGCCCCTGAGCTGGTGGAAGTACTTGCGGTCAAACAAGAAAACATTTTGGGTTAAACAAAATTCCAAGGCCTTTATGACAAAGTTATTATGTCTGTCATACTGTGTACGTCTTGTGCCCAGATAATGGCTCACTGCCATTAGACCATTGTCATGTGGGATCGACGAATACAGTGCCTCCACATCAATGCTGCCCAGGATCATGTCTGGGTCAAGGTAGATACCCTCTAATTTAAGCAACAGGTCCATGGTGTCCCGCAAATAGGAATTCAGAGCTCCCACAAATGGTTTTAAAATCTTATTAACGTAAACTCCAAGTTTTTCAGTCAAACTATTATTGCCTGAAACAATCGGACGTCCCTTCAGGGGATTTGTCCCTTTGTGAATCTTTGGAAGGCAATAAAAAGTTGGTGTTACTGGGTGCTTCGGTAACAAAAAATCCCTCTCGTCCTTGCTCACTACTCCATCCCTAAAACCCTCTTCAATGATGGACTTCAATTCACATTCAAATTGTTTAAGGGGGCTATGTGATAGTGTTTTGTATTCCTCCTTCCCCTCCAATAGTGAAAGGCACAAATTGTGATAATCTTTTGTGTCCATCACTACCACATTGCCCCCTTTATCAGAAGGCTTTATAGTGATATTTTTGTCCTTTTCCAAGTTACATAGGCAGTTCATTTCGCTCCTAGACAGATTGTGAGAGTTCTTACTCTTTGTGTCTGATATCTTCATGAGGTCCTCTGTGACTAAATTCAAAAAAATGTCAAGACAGAGACTGACAATTCATCATCAGAGGCAGAGATTTCTGACAGTGAAGGTAGATATGGTGGACAGAGAGGAAAAGGCAAAAACAGGGGGAGAGGAGGTAACTGGGGGCGTGGCAGTAATAAAAGATCCCCGGTTAGGAGTAATTTTTTAGATCTGAGTTACCCCCTCAGGAGCCGGACCAATCCCCCAACGTAAACATGCAAGCAATAAATCTCTCCTCAAAAGTACTATCAGAGACCGAAGTAGCGTTATTGAGTAAGGGTCTTTCCTTTGTACCTAGTTCAGATATGGATATATTTGAAGTGATTAAAGACATAAATTTATTTGTAAGACGCCTTAAGTGGAAAAAATGCAGATTTGGGCATTGCGGAGGATTTATTGCAGGATGTGCGTCTATTGTTCCATCCAGGCGACATAGACCCAAATATTGAAGGTCTGGGGCCTTTTACTAAACTGAAAAACAAGAGCTCCAGCATGCCCCCACCCATGGGAGACCTGAGCTCCATTGACATTTTTTTGAATTTAGTCACAGAGGACCTCATGAAGATATCAGACACAACGAGTAAGAACTCTCACAATCTGTCTAGGAGCGAAATGAACTGCCTATGTAACTTGGAAAAGGACAAAAATATCACTATAAAGCCTTCTGATAAAGGGGGCAATGTGGTAGTGATGGACACAAAAGATTATCACAATTTGTGCCTTTCACTATTGGAGGGGAAGGAGGAATACAAAACACTATCACATAGCCCCCTTAAACAATTTGAATGTGAATTGAAGTCCATCATTGAAGAGGGTTTTAGGGATGGAGTAGTGAGCAAGGACGAGAGGGATTTTTTGTTACCGAAGCACCCAGTAACACCAACTTTTTATTGCCTTCCAAAGATTCACAAAGGGACAAATCCCCTGAAGGGACGTCCGATTGTTTCAGGCAATAATAGTTTGACTGAAAAACTTGGAGTTTACGTTGATAAGATTTTAAAACCATTTATGGGAGCTCTGAATTCCTATGTGCGGGACACCACGGACCTGTCTCTTAAATTAGAGGGTATCTACCTTGACCCAGACATGATCCTGGGCAGCATTGATGTGGAGGCACTGTATTCGTCGATCCCACATGACAAGGGTCTAATGGCAGTGAGCCATTATCTGGGCACAAGAGGTACACAGTATGACAGACATAATAACTTTGTCATAAAGGCCTTGGAATTTTGTTTAACCCGAAATGTTTTCTTGTTCGACCGCAAGTACTTCCACCA
Source organism: Ranitomeya imitator (assembly GCF_032444005.1). Lineage (NCBI taxonomy): Eukaryota > Metazoa > Chordata > Amphibia > Anura > Dendrobatidae > Ranitomeya > Ranitomeya imitator. Next base: position 247,487,506 of record NC_091286.1, on the reverse strand, counting down.
GCTCAGGGGCACTGCGATGGGTAGCCCTTGTGCGCCTTCGTATACAAATTTGCTCCTGGGCTGGTGGGAGGAAACGGTCGTTTTCGGGGACACATTGATCCACCCTGAAGAGAGAGTAATTTTGTGGCTGAGGTAGATCGATGATGTTTTTGTAATTTGGAGAGGAGGAGCCACTGAGTTTGGTAATTTTGTTGAAGGTCTAAACATCAATGATTTGGGTCTCCGCTTCACCTATGAAGCAAGTACCACCAGCTTGGCATTTTTGAATATACGCATTGATAAGCTTCCCAATGGTGAATTGATCACAAGAACACACAGAAAGGACACAGCCACAAATTCTCTCCTCAGGTGGGAAAGCAGTCACCCCGCTCCTCTAAAGAGAGGCATCCCTAAGGGACAATATTTTAGAGTATGCAGAAACTGCTCAAACAATGATATGTTCCAGGAACAAGCCAAGGACCTAAAAAATCGGTTCTTGGAAAGGGGTTATCCAGAGAGTGTACTGAATAGAGCGTATAAAGAATCGTTGAGAAAGGAAAGGAAAGACTTATTGACACCTAAGCCTAAGTCTGATGAAGAAAACATTATACGCTTTATCACTAGGTATTCTAATGGAGCAAACCAGATTAGATAAATTTTCCAAAGACACTGGCCGATTTTACATATGGATAGAGACATAAAGAAATATGTCCTACCTGTACCTCAAATCACCTATAGAAGGGGTAAATCCCTTCGTGACAGACTGGTCCACAGCCATTTTGACCCTGGTAACAGCTCCGGCTTAACAACAAACCAGATAAAGAGCTGTTATAGATGTGGCAACTGCAAAAGTTGGGCCTCCATTAGACCTGCCAAAAGTTTTGTAGGGAATGTCACAGGTACTATGTACACAATTCGGCACTTTATTAATTGTCGTACCAAAGGGGTGATCTACAAGGCCACGTGTGAATGTGGCCTGGAATACGTGGGCAAGACAAAAAGGGAATTTCGCAAGAGGGTTGGTGAGCACCTTCGTGACATTGTTAACAAGCGAGAGACCCCAGTGGCAACCCATATGAATTTGTTTCATCAGGGCAACCCAAAAAAAATCTACTTCATGGGCATCGACAAGATAGTGCCTCCACAAAGAGGGGGTGATTGGGACAAATCAATACGCCAAAAGGAGACTAGATGGATATCTATGTTGAGGACGGTACATCCATCAGGGCTGAATGAGACACAATCATATAGTTGCTTTTTGTAAAACAATGGTCGTGCTGTTTCCAGTATAACATTCCACACCCCTGTGGCGTTAAATGTGGTAGGGTCATGCACTAGGGTTAGTCGTCATGGAGTGGGGGCGCCATTTGCGAAGGTTTTTTAGGGTGCCAACCCCCGCGACAGGCAGAGTTATGTTTATAGGGACAATCTATTTTAACCCTGAACCCACCCTTGCCCTTACAAGACATCTAAAGCAATCTTAAATAGACCTATTTCCTCCTTTTTTCCAGCTATCCTTTGTAGAAATGAGGGTTTTTTAGGGAACGGTATTTTGGGATAGTCGGCATCGAGTGAGGGCGCCATATGCGCAGGTCTCTCCTAGGGTGCCAACCTCCGCGGTAGGTAGGGAAAGGAGTGTAGGTATATCATGGTAGGGCATCCATAGGGTCACTGTTTCCTACGTTTTTGGGAGGTGATGGAAGGTGGTGTCCCGCATATGGAAATTCCTTCCCTATAATAGATCATTCTCTCTAAAAGATTTTTCACATTTTTTTATTTTTTTCTCTCTATGCCATATAATTTATTGGTTACTAATTTAAGTGTAATTCACGTTTGCCCCCTCGTCCTTGCTTGTTCACTAGGGTATTACAAACTAATTGGTCTCTTTTAGGCAACTTACCTGTGTCCCCCGTGATCTTTAGTCATAAAAAATGCTGAGAGGTCTATGAATCATGCCAATTGGTGAACAGGATTGGTGATTTCACTAATTTTCCTGTTTCTAGGGTGTCTATCACCTATGCAGCATAATAATAATGAATTGAACTGGAGCTGTAGTATGAATGGGCACCTTAGGGGACAGAATAGCATGAACGCATGCATTTGCGTCCCATCTCTTTTCTTTATTAGTGTCCGGCAGGAGCCTGCTCACACATCCAATGATATAACTGGCCTTGTCACGGCGGTGCACATGCGCCGCTGAGCAGGGATTCCCAGTGCGTAATGAAGCAGGAGAATGTCTCTAGCTGTCCGGAAATACAGGGGTAAGCCCGGTGTGCGCGTCACACGCCAGGGGGCGGAGCTAACTTCAGTGCGGCACCGAGCTGAATTTATAAATTACACAGAAAGGGGAGACCCGCAATGGCAGCAGCATTCTCCCCTGATGAATCCATAAGGAAGAAACGCGTCGGGAGACGCCGCATGCAGCATTACATTTCAACACCAGGGTCGGATATGAGGTGGATGGAGAGAGGGGAACGGCTTGTGATGACAGAACTGAACATGCGGTGAGATCCACCCAAGCACATGGGCTTTTCTCTGTTTATTGGGTCTCATGCATCGCAGCGTTTCTGAGCTAATACTCCACCATCATTAACCCTGAAAGGTGCCACAGCTGAACCCATTAGGGAACACTCATGCATATCGTGAAATGAGCTATATGTATCCCAGATAGATGGATGGGTAGTTATGATTATGTTTTTGTGGCATCTTGAAATGTTTTTTGTATAGGCTGCTATACTGCACTGACGCCAATCCAAATGTTTAGCATCTACTTGTACAAATTATCCAAGTGGTGTGTTTACATGTGATGTGTCTTTGAAAGTATTTGGGACACATATCATAGGCACTTTTTTGTTTCCAAAGCAATTTTGAGAAAGGAAGCAAGGCAAAAACTATTTTGGGTTTGAATAGACACGGTTGTAATGAGAAAAACCTATTATAAGGGCTTATCCGGTGTCTTAATACCCACACCTTGCTATATTACACTATTGTTGGCCCACATTCGGTGATCCTAGGGAGACAATTGTTTCTGGGATCATAGGGGAACAATTGTGGATTGGTAGTGACTTCTTACATTGTCAGTGCTGCTTGGTATCTGTTATTTGCTGTTAGTCTTGTCTTGTTTCCCCATTCTGTGTAAGTAATTGGGCACACATCACATCAAGGTTCCCATCTGTCTGTATATGTCCTTTTTTTTGTTGGCCCATATTAAATGTGCCATACTGGCGTTTTAGAATATACCTAATAAAGGTTAATTTTTATCCAATTGCTAAATACGACACACTCATGTAAACCCCATATCTAAACCACCTACCAAAACCCACCCAGAACAGAGTTCTCCATCCCCACCCGAATAACTACACGTCACACCTTGGATAAATTTGGCCACAGCAGCCTTTATTAATATCTAACATAACAGTTTATTTGTTTAACCTTAAACCCCAGGGAGGGCGGTCCTCGAAGCCCCAATAAGTAACCAAATCATGTTAAATATCCATAAACTTGGCCTCCAGGTCGCGTTTTGCCCCTAGCCGCTAGGCACCGGCTCAGAGACGCTAAGAGACTTGCCCGGCCAATATCCACGAAAGTACCCACGGACCCAGTCATCTCATCCGCATGACCACTATTTCCTTTCCATTTTAAACCACACAAAGGTAAGTCCAGGATCTTTTAATTCCCCCCCCTTCCGAGCTGCCATTTATTAGCACCACCAACTTCGAGGACCTCCTCCCTCCCCCTGCCACCAGCATAAATGTTCTGACCCCTCAAACATTTATGTCCCACCACACCAACAAACCCTTCTCAATTCCTTCCTGTATCGCCAGGCACCATAGATCCAGACCAATGGCATTTAAGTGGATACCATCCTTCCTCCAGTAATCTCCCTTTCCCGATTCCAAGTCAATGTGCCGGACCACGATAGCCCCATTCCTAACTATAAAACGAGAAACCGCTCTATTCACCTGTATTCTAGCCCTGTTGAAACCTTGTACAGACCGTGCCCCATACCACACTTTTCTGGGGACAATATCAGACCAAATCACGAGCAGGCGGGGAAACATAGACCATAGCCTAAGCATGTCAAACTTGATATCATTAATTAATTCCCTACATGGACGCTTTCCCAAGTCATTGCCCCCAAGGTGGACCACCAACAAGTCCGGCACCCGATCTAAATAACTAATCCTGTGAAACTCTGGCAGTAGCTGCTTCTATGACATTCAACGCTTTCCAATCCACCTCAAGACTGCCGATGTCTTCCTCACACCCAGTAGTCTCCCATCTGGACGAACATCTGCCCGCAGCGCTGCCCAAAAAACTAAGGAGTGACCCATAATCTACGTAAGCAATGGCCTCGTCACTGAAATAGAAGGAAAAAACAAATACCATACCAATAACAATTGAAAAACTTGCCATCCCGTTAACAACCAAACAATGCCCCTTAAAACAAAGACGGGCGAATGTATGACCAGAATCTCGTGGATTCCCAAGGACCAATCTCCTGCACTAACTCATCACCCAAACCTCGCCTGGCTGCCTCCGTAGCCGCCCCAATCCGAAATGAATGTCCACTAAAATTCTCTGACGAAATACCCGCCTGAACTAAACAGCGCTTAAATACTGTTATAAACTGATAACGAGATAAAAATGACCGGTCCTCGTGTATCAATAACGGATCAATAACGGATCAATAACGGATCATTCCCCAAAACCGATCGCCGTGAGAATTGTTTAAAACAAAGTAAAGGGCATAGAGGAGAACCGGATACCTCAAAAAACACAACTCTACAGCCATTCCCGGCCATGTCTGTTTTTGAACACCGTAAATTTTTTTCCAACCTGGCTCCATACCTATCCACATCTTCTCTAAGCAGACCACCCTTACAACGTCTGGAGGGGCTAACCAGCTCGCCCAAGCGAAATGCCCAAAAAAAACACCAAAGAAAACGCCAGTTTGAACAAAACCACCTCCGACGGCGCAGAACAAACCACGACTGCTCCCCTATACTTAAAAGCACTTCATAAGACACAGGGCGCCTGCCATCCACGACCTTCCAACCCTTTCACCACCCTATGAGCACTTGAAGGACCATGAATGACTTAGTTAAATCTCGCAACCCTCTGAACTTGAAGCCGAAAGCTAAACCTGATAGAAAATTATTGACTTTTGGGATCGACCATCCCGATTCCCAATTATGCCCTACTAGCAGCAACAACTTGCTCTCGTCCTCCAAACCTGGCCCCAATTTAGCCGACCAGTCCTCCCATATGTTCCATGACTTGGTGTAATGTGCCCATGTTCCTGCTGCTAGGGACCTGGATAATAAATCTCTTACTGCCCCAATGAAAGGTTCCACAAGGTCTCTGGGCATGCCAATCCTGTGGGTCCTGCTTGAGGCACCAACTCCCGAACACGATCTCACTGCGAACAAGAAAGAGCATCAAGAACAGGGTAATTGATATGAGGCCGAAGTTCTGCCGTGATCCATAAATTACACCGCAAGCCTACCCACACCAAGTGCTGCAAAACCGTCAGCAGCGCCGGATCTGATGAAGACAGAGAATTTATGGCCTTCACCACCCCTTCCGATCCACTACCAAAACAAATCTTTCTATTCTGCACGTCCTTTCCCCACAATGATAGCGCCACAGCGATAGGGAACACCGCACACAACACCTGATTAGATGATAAACCTCTCTCGACCCATGAACACGACCAATGGCACACCATCCACCTGTTTCCAAAAAACAAACTAAAACCTCGCTCGCTCACCAGACTAACCAGGATGCCCAAAAACTCAGCTAGCACCACTGGCATAATCCACAATGATTTCCCATTGTACTTGTCCAAGAAAAGTGCCCATACCTTCAAATCATCTTTCAAAACCTTCCGAAGTCTAACAAAATGTGACAGTACTTGAATCCCAGCCGTAGTCAATGACAATCTTCAACAAAATGCTCTACCCATCGGCATAATCCGGCATGCGAAATTCAGCTTTCCCAGCAACGATTAAATCTCACGCAACGTCGCCTTCTTCAGCCCAATAGCTCGCTTCACTTCCCTCCTCATATCGACCGATGTGTCTTCAGGTAACCTACACTCCATTGCGACTGTATCAATCTCGATGCCCAGAAAACTCAAAGATGTTACTGGACCCACGGTTTTTTCCGCCGCCAACGGAACACCGAACTTCTTCGCAACTCCTTCCACCGTGCGAAGCAAAACCGAACAATCTGCAGACTGTGCCGAACCAACAATCAAAAAATCATCGAGATAATGAATACGAGATCGAAGCCCAGATATGTCCTTCACAGTCCACTCCAAAAATGTGCTGAACATTTCGAAATGAGCACATGACAACGAACACCCCATTGGCAAGCAACGATAAACGAAAAAACCCCCGTCCCCAATACACCCCAACAAATGAAAACTATCCGGGTTAACTGGTAGCAAACAGAACGCCGCTTCAATGTCTGTTTTAGCCAACCATGCCCCCTGCCCACACTGCCTAACCCAATTCATAGCCGAATCAAATGACATGTATAAACCGAACACAGTTGTTGGTCAATGCCATCGTTAACCGATAAACCTTTTGGAAATGAAAGGTGGTGAATAGGGTTGAGCGACCTTGACTTTTTTAGAGTCGAGCCGGGTTTCGCGAAACCCGACTATCTCAAAAGTCGAGTCGAGTGGAATCGGCCGATTATCGCGAAAAGTCGGGGATCGACCGAAACACGAAACCCAATGCAAGTCAATGGGGGAGCATAGTCGGCAGTGTGTGGAGGCCAGGAAAACACCTACAATGAACATTTTAATGGCAAAAAACATACTTTCTTGTTACTGAAGCTTGTCAATCTAAATTAACCTTATAATAATAGTAAGGCATTGGAAATTGGGGGTCATTTGGCTAAAGTTGGGGGGGGTAGGGCTGGTTCAAGTAATTAGTGGGCCCAGGAAATCTGGACCACGTCACGGCAGTGGAGCAGGGAGAGGTAAGTATTTCAACTTTGCAAGTGCTGTGATCCTGAGCAAGCAGGGGGGGCCCACTCATTGGCATTGGCACTGGCACAGGGCCCCTCAAAGTACGGCGGTGTGTTTGCACGGCGGGGGCGCCTCCCACCGGCAACGACACTTTTGCGTACTATGAGGGGCCCTGTGCCAGTGACGTCGCCAACGAGTATTCCTCCCCCCACCTGATGAAGGAACCTGCACTTTGATCTGCACCTTCCTCTTTGTCCCCGTGTAAGGTGGTATGGTATGCGGGAAGGGGAACCTGACTTTCAGCAGGGTCACAATCTTGCTGTGTAGCGTACACGGGGAATGTTGCGTTATGGGTCAATGTACCAGCAGACTCATCTATCACTGGCTGGGCAATGGGCAGGATGAGGAGGAAACACAGATATAGGCCCAAAGAATAAAGTGGGCTAAATGCAGTTCAAAATTGGTAACAGGACTAACCAGGGGGCATTGCTTTGTTCAGTGGAGGACAACTGGAATGAGAGGCTGACACAGAGAGTAGGCGCAAATCAGTAAGTAGTCTAAATGCAGTTCAAAATTTGCAACAGTAGTAAACAGGCGGCACAGCTTTGTTCACTGGAGGAGAACAGCAAGGAGCGGCAGACACCGATAGAAGGCCCCAACCCAACTAGTAGGCCCACTGCAGTTTTAAAATTCCGATAGGCTGAAAACCAGATAATTGTAGGTCATTTTTTGTAAAGATGACAGCTGTATTGAGTGGCGCAGCCAGACACTACAAGTAGGCCTTACACCACAAAGTTGGCTCGACGCAGGTTTAAAAAAGGTTACATGGGTACACGGTCTGCATTGGTGTGCTCAGTGGAGGACAATTGGAAGGAGGAACCGCAGAAAGACTTAGTAGGCGTAAAATAACAAAATAGGCTCTATGCAGCTTCGATTATGTGGCAACCTGGAGAACACCTTGGAGCGGCAGACACCGTCTCTACGACCCAGACCCAACTTGTAGGCCTAATGTAGTGTTGTTTCAACAACTACTTAAGACGAGCATGAAGATTGAAGCAATGGAGAGGCAACCTGGAGAACACCTTGGAGCGGCAGACACCGTCTCTACGACCCAGACCCAACTTGTAGGCCTAATGTAGTGTTGTTTCAACAACTACTTAAGATGAGCATGAAGATTGAAGCAATGGAGAGGCAACCTGGAGAACACCTTGGAGCGGAAGACACCGTCTCTACAACACAGACCCAACTTGTAGGCCTAATGCAGTGTTGTTTCAACAACTACTAAACGAGAGCTAGAAGATCGAAGCTATGGAGAGGCAACCTGGAGAACACCTTGGAGCGGAAGACACCGTCTATACAACCCACTACAACCCAGACCCAACTTGTAGGCCTAATGCAGTGTTGTTTAAACAACTACTAAACGAGAGCTAGAAGATCGAAGCTATGGAGAGGCAACCTGGAGAACACCTTGGAGCAGAAGACACCGTCTCTACAACCCAGACCCAACTTGTAGGCCTAATGCAGTGTTGTTTTCAACAACTACTAAACGAGAGCTAGAAGATCGAAGCTATGGAGAGGCAACCTGGAGAACACCTTGGAGCGGAAGACACCGTCTCTACAACCCAGACCCAACTTGTAGGCCTAATGCAGTGTTGTTTCAACAACTACTTAAGACGAGCATGAAGATTGAAGCAATGGAGAGGCAACCTGGAGAACACCTTGGAGCGGCAGACACCGTCTTTACGACCCAGACCCAACTTATAGGCCTAATGTAGTGTTGTTTCAACAACTACTTAAGACGAGCATGAAGATTGAAGCAATGGAGAGGCCACCTGGAGAACACCTTGGAGCGGAAGACACCGTCTCTACAACCCAGACCCAACTTGTAGGCCTAATGCAGTGTTGTTTCAACAACTACTTAACAAGAGCTAGAAGATCGAAGCTATGGAGAGGCAACCTGGAGAACACCTTGGAGCGGAAGACATCATCTCTACAATGCAGACCCAACTTGTAGGCCTAATGCAGTGTTGTTTTCAACAACTACTAAACGAGAGCTAGAAGATCGAAGCTATGGAGAGGCAACCTGGAGAACACCTTGGAGCGGCAGACACCGTCTCTACGACCCAGACCCAACTTGTAGGCCTAATGTAGTGTTGTTTCAACAACTACTAAACGAGAGCTAGAAGATCGAAGCTATGGAGAGGCAACCTGGAGAACACCTTGGAGCGGAAGACACCGTCTCTACAACCCAGACCCAACTTGTAGGCCTAATGTAGTGTTGTTTCAACAACTACTAAACGAGAGCTAGAAGATCGAAGCTATGGAGAGGCAACCTGGAGAACACCTTGGAGCGGCAGACACCGTTAGTAGGCCCTACCGAAGTAGTAGCCCCAATGCAGTTTTCAAATTCCTATAGGCTGAAAACCAGACTATTGACGCTCAGCTTTTTTCAGAGGAGGACAGCTGTATTGAGTGGCGCAGACAAACACAGGTAGTAGGCCTTAAACAAAAAATTTGGCTCAATGCAGTTTCAAAAAGGTTACAGGGGTACACAGGCAGCATTGCTCTGGTCAGTGGAGGACAATTTCAATTATGGACTGCAGACAGACTTAGTACGCCTAGAATTAAAAAAAGGATGCTCTATGCAATTTAAAATAGGTTCCAGGGGTACACGGGCAGCAGTGGTCTGGTCAGTGGAGGACTAGTGGAAGGAGGGACCGCAGACAGGCTTAGTAGGCCTAACATAACAAAAGTTGTCTGTAGGCACTTTAAAATAGGTTCCAGGGGTGCACATGCAGCAGTGGTGTGGTCAGTGGAGGACTATTGGAAGGAGGGACCACAGACAGGCTTAGTAGGCCTAACATAACAAAAGTTGGCTGTAGGCACTTTAAAATAGGTTCCAGGGGTGCACATGCAGCAGTGGTGTGGTCAGTGGAGGACTATTGGAAGGAGGGACCGCAGACAGGCTTAGTAGGCCTAACATAACAAAAGTTGGCTGTAGGCACTTTAAAATAGGTTCCAGGGGTACACGGGCAGCAGTGGTCTGGTCAGTGGAGGACTAGTGGAAGGAGGGACCGCAGACAGGCTTAGTAGGCCTAACATAACAAAAGTAGGCTGTAGGCACTTTAAAATAGGTTCCAGGGGTACACGGGCAGCAGTGGTTTGGTCAGTGGAGGACTAGTGGAAGGAGGGACCACAGACAGGCTTAGTAGGCCTAACATAACAAAAGTTGGCTGTAGGCACTTTAAAATAGGTTCCAGGGGTACACGTGCAGCAGTGGTCTGGTCAGTGGAGGACTAGTGGAAGGAGGGACCGCAGACAGGCTTAGTAGGCCTAACATAACAAAATTTGGCTGTAGGCACTTTAAAATAAGTTCCAGGGGTACACGGGCAGCAGTGGTCTGGTCAGTGGAGGACTAGAGGAAGGAGAGACTGCAGACAGGCTTAGTAGGCCTAACATAACAAAAGTTGGCTGTAGGCACTTTAAAATAGGTTCCAGGGGTACACGGGCAGCAGTGTCTGGTCAGTGGAGGACTAGTGATAGGAAGAACGGCAGACAGGCTTAGTAGGCCTAACATAACAAAAGTAGGCTGTAGGCACTTTAAAAAAGGTTCCAGGGGTACACGGGCAGCAGTGGTGTGGTCAGTCAAGGACAATTTCTATAATGGACCGCAGACAGGCTTAGTAAGTAGGCCTAACATAACAAAAGTAGGCTACAGACACTTGGAATTATCTTGCAGGGGTACACAGGCAGCATTGGTGTTGTCAGCGGAGGCCGATTGTAATGAGTGTCTGACAGTTAGTACTCACCAAAAATAAATAGATGTTAATGTCTCGCAATACAACAAAACCAAAAGACAAAAGGGTGGCATACATAGGTACAGGGGTGGGCTCCTCTGCTGAGTTTCAGACCTAGTAATTTGGCGCAAAGTATTTACTGGTGTAAATATAGGACACTGCCCCTGACTATTTTAAGTAGCATCATACATGTCAACACATTGTTATTGTTAGTGCCAGGCATTGAAGGATGTCAGCGCATAGACTAAACATTGGTGGAGCTGTGAGAGATAATTTTGCAAGTGGTAGAGAACTGTTTGAGCTGGGGGGAACTCTCTTGTGGCCGGCGGTACAGGCCCAGGGCCCCTCATGTTACAACGGTGTGTCTGACATTGGGTGCGCACCACTACCGCCAGAGACACTTTATTGTACTATGAGGGACCCAGTGGCAGTGCCGTCGACCAAAAGCGTGCACACCCACCTCTTCAGACAAACGGCACTCTCACGGGTGCTTGCGCCAAGTGGCGAGACCACGGCCCCGTGGGGGGAGTTTGGCCATTTTGGGAGGTGTAAACATGTCATATGCTGGACAAACAGCTGCTGCAAATTACAAGATTGGAAAAGTCAGTCAGAGCAGTCCACAAGCAAGACCTTTTCATAGGAAAGCTAGGTGCCAGCCGGGAAAGGTGGGGCAAAAGAATTCGAAATCCAGTTGTGGTTCATTTTAATGAAGGTTAGATCATCAACATTTTGGGTAGCCAGACGAGTCCTTTTTTCAGTTAATATTGAACCTGCAGCACTGAATACTCTTTCTGATAGGACACTAGCTGCTGGGCAAGCAAGCTCCTGCAATGCATAATCTGCCAATTCTGGCCAGGTGTCTAATTTGCATGCCCAGTAATCAAATGGGAATGAGGGTTGAGGGAGAACGTCGATAAGGGATGAAAAATAGTTAGTAACCATACTGAACAAATGTTGTCTCCTGTCACTTTGAATTGATGCTACAGTACCTGTCCTGTCTGCGGTCATAGCAAAATCACTCCACAACCTGGTCAGAAAACCCCTGTGTCCAACGCCACTTCTGATTTGTGCACCTCTAACACCTCTGGCCTGCTGCTCCCTGCAGCTCATGTGATAACGCTCACCGTCGCTGTTTGCTGGGAATGCCTGAATCAAACGGTCAACAAGAGTTGATTGTTTGGTTGCTAATATTTGTTCCAGGTTCTCATGTGGCATAATATTTTGCAATTTGCCTTTATAGCGAGGATCAAGGAGGCAGGCCAACCAGTAATCGTCATCAGTCATCATTTTACTAATGCGTGGGTCCCCTTTGAAGATACGTAAGGCATAATCCGCCATATGGGCCACAGTTCCAGTTGTCAAATCTGCGGTCGTGCTGGGTTGAGGGGCAGTTTCAGGCAAATCTATGTCACTTGTATCCCTAAAAAAAACTGAACCCGGCCTTGCAACGCCACCAGTTGCTATTACCACCGGAAAAGCTTGCTCATTAAAAAAATACTCATCTCCATCATCCTCCTTGTCCTCCTCCTCCTCCTGCTCGCCCGCTACCTTGTCCTGTACACTGCCCTGACCAGACAATGGCTGACTGTCATCAAGGCTTTCCTCTTCCTCTGCTGTAGACGCCTGCTCCTTTATGTGCGTCAAACTTTGCATCAGCAGACGCATTAGGGGGATGCTCATGCTTATTATGGCGTTGTCTGCACTAACCAGCCATGTGCATTCCTCAAAACACTGAAGGACTTGACACGTGTCTTGTACCTTCGACCACTGCACACCTGACAACTCCAAGTCTGCCATCCTACTGCCTGCCCGTGTATGTGTATCCTCCCACAAAAACATAACAGCACGCCTCTGTTCGCACAGTCTCTGAAGCATGTGCAGTGTTGAGTTCCACCTTGTTGCAACGTCGATGATTAGGCGATGCTGGGGAAGGTTCAAAGACCGCTGATAGGTCTGCATACGGCTGGAGTGTACGGGCGAACGGCGGATATGCGAGCAAAGTTCGCGCACTTTGAGGAGCAGGTCGGATAACCTCGGATAACTTTTCAGGAAGCACTGCACCACCAGGTTTAAGGTGTGAGCCAGGCAAGGAATGTGTTTCAGTTGGGAAAGGGAGATGGCAGCCATGAAATTTCTTCTGTTATCACTCACTACCTTGCCTGTCTCAAGATCTACAGTGCCCAGCCACGACTGCGTTTCTTTCTGCAAGAACTCGGACAGAACTTCCGCGGTGTGTCTGTTGTCGCCCAAACACTTCATAGCCAATACAGCCTGCTGACGCTTGCCAGTAGCTGCCCCATAATGGGACACCTGGTGTGCAACAGTGGCAGCTGCGGATGGAGTGGTTGTGCGACTGCGTTCTGTGGACAAGCTCTCGCTTCTGCAGGAGGACAAGGAGGAGGAGGAGGGCATGCGAACGGCTACAGCCAACTGTTTCCTAGACCGTGGGCTAGGCAGAACTGTCCCAAAATTGCTGTCCCCTGTGGACCCTGCATCCACCACATTCACCCAGTATGCCGTGATGGACACGTAACGTCCCTGGCCATGCCTACTGGTCCATGCATCTGTTGTCAGGTGCACCTTTGTACTCACAGATTGCCTGAATGCATGGACGATGCGCTCTTTAACATGCTGGTGGAGGGTTGGGATGGCTTTTCTCGAAAAGAAGTGTTGACTGTGTAGCTCGTAGCGTGGTACAGCGTAGTCCATCAGGGCTTTGAAAGCTTCACTTTCAACTAACCGGTAGGGCATCATCTCTAACGAGATTAGTCTAGCTATGTGGGCGTTCAAACCCTGTGTACGCGGATGCGAGGCTAAGTACTTCCTTTTTCTAACGAAAGTCCCATGTAGTGTGAGCTGGACTGGAGAGCTGGAGATTGTGGAACTAGCGGGGGTGCCGGTGGACATGGCAGACTGAGAGACGGTTGGAGACGGTATTCTTGCCGGTGCCCTAGATGCAGTGTTTCCTACTACGAAACTGTTGATACCCTGACCCTGACTGCTTTGGCCTGGCAACGAAACCTGCACAAATACTGCAGGTGGTGCGGAAAATGGTGGCCGTACAGTGACGGAAGGGATGTAGCGTAGCTGACTAGCTTCATTGGCCGAGGGTGCTACAACCTTAAGGGACGTTTGATAGTAAGTCCAGGCTTGCAAATGCATGGTGGTTAAATGTCTATGCATGCAACTTGTATTTAGACTTTTCAGATTCTGACCTCTGCTTAAGGTAGTTGAACATTTTTGACAGATGACTTTGCGCTGATCAATTGGATGTTGTTTAAAAAAATGCCAGACTGCACTCTTTCTAGCATCGGATACCTTTTCAGGAATAGTAGACTGAGCTTTAACCGGATGGCCACGCTGTCCTCCAACAGATTTTGGCTTTGCCACGCGTTTTGGACCAGATGCGGGCCCGGCAGATGGAACCTGTTGCGATGTTGATGCCTGCTGCGGCCCCTCCTCCTCCGCTTCAGAACTACTGCCGCCTGCACCCTGTTCCCCCAATGGCTGCCAATCGGGGTCAACAACTGGGTCATCTATGACCTCCTCTTCTATCTCGTGTTCAACTTCGTCTTTGTCACCGTGTAAGCCGGTGGTATAGCGTTCGTGATGGGGCACCATAGTCTCATCAGGGTCTGATTGTGGATCAGTACACTGCGAGGGCAATGTTGTGGTCTGAGTCAAAGGAACAGCATAGTAATCTGGCTGTGGCTGTGCATCAGTGCACTCCATGTCCGATTCAACTTGTAATGGGCATGGCCTGTTAACTGTTTCACTTTCTAACCCAGGAACGGTATGTGTAAAGAGCTCCATGGAGTAACCCGTTGTGTCGCCTGACGCATCCTTCTCTGTTGTTGTTTTTGCTGAAGAGGACAAGGAAGCAACTTGTCCCTGACTGTGAACATCCACTAACGACGCGCTGCTTTTACATTTACCAGTTTCAGAAGAGGAGGCAAAAGAGCTAGAGGCTGAGTCAGCAAGGTAAGCCAAAACTTCCTCTTGCTGCTCCGGCTTTAAAAGCGGTTTTCCTACTCCCAGAAAAGGGAGCGTTCGAGGCCTTGTGTAGCCAGACGACGAACCTGGCTCCACAGCTCGGTGCTATATTGTTTTTCCCACGACCACCTGATGCTCCACCACCACTACCATCATTACCAGCTGGCAATGAATGCCCACGGCCACGACCTCTTCCACCAGACTTCCTCATTGTTTTAAAAACGTAACCAAAGTAATGATATTTGTTACTGTAATACAACTTACAAGGTGAACTCAAACTTCTGTAGGATTTAGATATCCCTTTATAGGTGGGTGAGACTGCTAAGAAAATCAGGCACAATGTTACACACTCGGTTTTCTGTGGCACCAAATGAGAGAGATGCCACACACGCAGGACTGTCACTCAAGCACAAATGCCAATATTAATCTCCCACAATTTTTTTTTTTTTAGGGAGAATTTAAAAACCAAAATAAAAAAAACAGACACTAGGCTTTCTGTGGCCCACAATTTGAGAGAGATGGCACAGACAGGACGGGCACAGAAGCACAAAGGCCAATATTAATCTTCCACTATTTTTTTTTTTTTTTTCAGGGAGAATTTAAAAACCAAAATAAAAAAAAACAGACACTAGGCTTTCTGTGGCCCACAATTTGAGAGAGATGGCAGACAGGACGGGCACAGAAGCACAAAGGCCAATATTAATCTTCCACTATTTTTTTTTTTTTTTCAGGGAGAATTTAAAAACCAAAATAAAAAAAAACAGACACTAGGCTTTCTGTGGCCCACAATTTGAGAGAGATGGCACAGACAGGACGGGCACAGAAGCACAAAGGCCAATATTAATCTCCAACTATTGTTTTTTTTTCAGGGAGAATTTAAATACCAAAATAAAAAAAACAGACACTAGGCTTTCTGTGGCCCACAATTTGAGAGAGATGGCACACAGGACTGGCACAGAAGCACAAAGGCAAATATTAATCTCCCACTATTTTTTTTTGTCAGGGAGAATTTAAATACCAAAATAAAAAAAACAGACACTAGGCTTTCTGTGGCCCACAATTTGAGAGAGATGGCACAGACAGGACGGTGTTGTGATATCTGTGGTCAAGCTCCCTCCTGTGGTCATGAGTGGTACTTCGGCTGGTTCTGTCTATGAGCTTCCTTTGGTGGATGTGTGTGGGGCTGCGGCTTCTGAGTTTCCTTCCTCAGGTGACGAGGTTAAGTCGTTAGGTGCTGCTCTATTTAACTCCACCTAGTTCTTTGTTCCTTGCCTCCAGTCAATGTTCCAGTATTGGTCTTGCTCTCTCCTGGATTGTTCTTGTGGCCTGTCTTCACTGCATAAGCTAAGTTCTGCTGGTGTTACTTTTGTTTGCTATTTTTTTCTGTCCAGCTTGCTATATTGGTTTTTCTTGCTTGCTGGAAGCTCTGGGACGCAGAGGGAGCACCTCCGTACCGTTAGTCGGTGCGGAGGGTCTTTTTGCGCCCTCTGCGTGGTTGTTTGTAGGTTTTTGTGCTGACCGCAAAGCTATCTTTCCTATCCTCGGTCTATTCAGTAAGTCGGGCCTCACTTTGCTAAAATCTATTTCATCTCTATGTTTGTATTTTCATCTTTACTCACAGTCATTATATGTGGGGGGCTGCCTTTTCCTTTGGGGAATTTCTCTGAGGCAAGCTAGGGTTATTTTTCTATCTTCAGGGCTAGCTAGTTTCTCAGGCTGTGCCCGAGGCGCCTAGGTCTGGTCAGGAGCGCTCCACGGCTACCTCTAGTGTGGTGTGATAGGATTAGCGATTGCGGTCAGCAGAGTTCCCACGTCTCAGAGCTCGTCCTATGTTATTAGTAGCTATCAGGTCACTTTGTGTGCTCTTAACCACCAGGTCCATTGTGGTTCTGAATCACCAGTTCATAACAGTACTGGAGGCCCAAAGTACTAATGCTTCTCAATAGAGGGAAAAGAGAAGTTCTGAGACCATTTTTTTTTCTCTGCACTGTGTTTTGTCTTTCTTTTCCCCTAGACATTTGGGTGGTTCAGGACACAGGTGTAGTGATGGACATTAAAGGTCTGTCTTCTTGTGTGGATCATCTCACTGCAAGAGTACAAAATATTCAAGACTTTGTGGTTCAGAATTCTATGTTAGAACCAAGAATTCCTATTCCTGATTTGTTTTCTGGAGATAGAGCTAAGTTTCTGAGTTTTAAAAATAATTGTAAACTGTTTCTGGCTTTGAAACCCCGCTCCTCTGGTGACCCAGTTCAACAAGTTAAGATCATTATTTCTTTATTACGTGGCGACCCTCAAGACTGGGCATTTTCCCTTGCGCCAGGAGATCCTGCATTATGTAATATTGATGCGTTTTTTCTGGCGCTCGGATTGCTTTATGATGAACCTAATTCAGTGGATCAGGCAGAGAAAAATTTGCTGGCTCTGTGTCAGGGTCAGGATGAGGTAGAGATATATTGTCAGAAGTTTAGGAAGTGGTTTGTGCTCACTCAATGGAATGAATGTGCGCTGGCAGCAATTTTCAGAAAGGGTCTCTCTGAAGCCCTTAAGGATGTCATGGTGGGATTTCCTATGCCTGCTGGTCTGAATGAGTCTATGTCTTTGGCCATTCAGATCGATCAACGCTTATGTGAGCGTAAAACTGTGCACCATTTGGCGGTATTATCTGAGCATAAACCTGGGCCTATGCAGTGTGATAGGACTTTGACCAGAGCTGAACGACAAGAACACAGACGTCGGAATGGGCTGTGTTTTTACTGTGGTGATTCCACTCATGCTATCTCTGATTGTCCTAAGCGCACTAAGCGGTTCGCTAGGTCTGCCACCATTGGTACGGTACAGTCGAAATTTCTTTTGTCCGTTACTTTGATCTGCTCTTTGTCATCCTATTCTGTCATGGCATTTGTGGATTCGGGCGCTGCCCTGAATTTGATGGACTTGGAGTTTGCTAGGCGCTGTGGATTTTTCTTGGAGCCCTTGCAGTATCCTATTCCATTGAGAGGAATTGATGCTACGCCTTTGGCCAAGAATAAGCCTCAGTACTGGACCCAATTGACCATGTGCATGGCTGCTGCGCATCAGGTGGATATTCGCTTTTTGGTGTTGCATAATCTGCATAATGTGGTCATGTTGGGTACATGGTGATGTTCCATTTCTGTCTATTTCGTCATCCACCCCTTCTGAGGTCCCAGAGTTCTTGTCGGATTACCGGGATGTATTTGATGAGCCCAAGTCCAGTGCCCTACCTCAGCATAGGGATTGCGATTGTGCTATCGATTTGATTCCTGGTAGTAAGTTTCCTAAAGGTCGACTGTTTAATTTGTCTGTGCCTGAGCACGCCGCTATGTGGAGTTACGTAAAGGAATCCTTGGGGAAGGGTCATATTCGCCCGTCGTCGTCGCCATTGGGAGCAGGGTTCTTTTTTGTGGCCAAGAAGGATGGTTCGCTGAGACCTTGTATTGATTACCGCCTTCTAAATAAAATCACGGTCAAATTTCAGTACCCCTTGCCGCTGCTGTCTGATTTGTTTGCTCGGATTAAGGGGGCTAGTTGGTTCACCAAGATAGATCTTCGTGGTGCGTATAATCTTGTGCGTATTAAACAGGGCGATGAATGGAAAACAGCATTTAAGACGCCCGAGGGCCATTTTGAGTACCTGGTTATGCCATTCAGGCTTTCTAATGCTCCAACAGTATTTCAGTCCTTTATGCATGACATCTTCCGAGAGTACCTGGATAAATTCCTGATTGTATACTTGGATGATATTTTGGTCTTCTCGGATGATTGGGAGTCTCACGTGAAGCAGGTTAGAATGGTGTTCCAGGTCCTGCGTGCAAATTCTTTGTTTGTGAAGGGGTCAAAGTGTCTCTTTGGTGTTCAGAAGGTTTCATTTTTGGGTTTCATTTTTTCCCCTTCTACTATCGAGATGGACCCTGTTAAAGTTCAGGCCATTTATGATTGGACTCAGCCGACATCTCTGAAGAGTCTGCAAAAGTTTCTGGGCTTTGCTAATTTTTATCGTCGCTTCATCAATAATTTTTCTAGTATTGCTAAACCGTTGACTGATTTAACCAAGAAGGGTGCTGATGTGGTCAATTGGTCTTCTGCTGCTGTGGAAGCTTTTCAGGAGTTGAAGCGTCGTTTTTCTTCGGCCCCTGTGTTGTGCCAACCAGATGTTTCGCTCCCGTTCCAAGTCGAGGTTGATGCTTCTGAGATTGGAGCAGGGGCTGTTTTGTCGCAAAGAAGTTCTGATGGCTTGGTGATTAAACCATGTGCCTTCTTTTCCAGGAAGTTTTCGCCTGCTGAGCGTAATTATGATGTTGGCAATCGAGAGTTGCTGGCCATGAAGTGGGCATTCGAGGAGTGGCGTCATTGGCTTGAAGGAGCTAAGCATCGCGTGGTGGTCTTGACTGATCACAAGAACTTGACTTATCTCGAGTCTGCCAAACGGTTGAATCCTAGACAGGCTCGTTGGTCGCTGTTTTTCTCCCGTTTTGACTTTGTGGTTTCGTACCTTCTGGGCTCTAAAAATGTGAAGGCGGATGCCCTGTCTAGGAGTTTTGTGCCCGACTCTCCGGGTTTGCCTGATCCGGCGGGTATTCTCAAAGAGGGAGTAGTTTTGTCTGCCATCTCCCCTGATTTGCGGCGGGTGCTGCAAAAATTTCAGGCTAGTAGACCTGACCGTTGCCCAGCGGAGAAACTGTTTGTCCCTGATAAATGGACGAGTAGAGTTATCTCTGAGGTTCATGGTTCGGTGTTGGCTGGTCATCCTGGAATCTTCGGTACCAGAGATTTGGTGGCTAGATCCTTTTGGTGGCCGTCTCTGTCGTGGGATGTGCGTTCGTTTGTGCAGTCCTGTGGGATTTGTGCTCGGGCTAAGCCCTGCTGTTCTCATGCCAGTGGGTTGCTTTTGCCCTTGCCGGTCCCGAAGAGGCCCTGGACACATATCTCTATGGATTTTATTTCGGATCTCCCCGTCTCTCAAAAGATGTCGGTCATTTGGGTGGTTTGTGATCGCTTCTCTAAGATGGTCCATTTGGTACCCTTGTCTAAATTGCCTTCCTCCTCTGATTTGGTGCCATTGTTTTTCCAGCATGTGGTTCGTTTACATGGCATTCCGGAGAAGATCGTTTCTGACAGAGGTTCCCAGTTTATTTTGAGGTTTTGGCGAGCCTTTTGTGCTAGGATGGGCATTGATTTGTCTTTTTCCTCGGCTTTCCATCCTCAGACAAATGGCCAAACTGAAAGAACCAATCAGACTTTGGAAACATATCTGAGATGTTTTGTTTCTGCTGATCAGGATGATTGGGTGTCCTTTTTGCCTTTGGCTGAGTTCGCCCTTAATAATCGGGCCAGCTCGGCTACTTTGGTTTCACCGTTTTTCTGCAATTCTGGTTTCCATCCTCGTTTCTCTTCAGGGCAGGTTGAGTCTTCCGACTGTCCTGGTGTGGATACTGTGGTGGATAGGTTGCAGCAGATTTGGACTCATGTGGTGGACAATTTGACATTGTCCCAGGAGAAGGCTCAACGTTTCGCTAACCGCAGGCGCTGTGTGGGTCCCCGACTTCGTGTTGGGGATTTGGTTTGGTTGTCGTCTCGGTATATTCCTATGAAAGTTTCCTCTCCTAAGTTTAAGCCTCGTTTCATTGGTCCGTATAGGATTTCTGAGGTTCTTGATCCTGTGTCTTTTCGTTTGACCCTTCCAGCTTCCTTTTCCATCCATAACGTATTCCATAGGTCATTGTTGCGGAGATACGTGGCACCTGTGGTTCCATCCGTTGATCCTCCTGCCCCGGTTTTGGTTGAGGGGGAGTTGGAGTATATAGTGGAGAAGATTTTGGATTCTCGTATTTCGAGACGGAAACTCCAGTACCTGGTTAAGTGGAAGGGTTATGGTCAGGAAGATAATTCCTGGGTCTTTGCCTCTGATGTCCATGCTGCCGATCTGGTTCGTGCATTTCATCTGGCTCATCCTGGCCGGCCTGGGGGCTCTGGTGAGGGTTCGGTGACCCCTCCTAAAGGGGAGGGTACTGTTGTGAATTCTGTGGTCAAGCTCCCTCCTGTGGTCATGAGTGGTACTTCGGCTGGTTCTGTCTATGAGCTTCCTTTGGTGGATGTGAGTGGGGCTGCGGCTTCTGAGTTTCCTTCCTCAGGTGACGAGGTTAAGTCGTTAGGTGCTGCTCTATTTAAGTCCACCTAGTTCTTTGTTCCTTGCCTCCAGTCAATGTTCCAGTATTGGTCTTGCTCTCTCCTGGATCGTTCTTGTGGCCTGTCTTCATTGCATAAGCTAAGTTCTGCTGGTGTTACTTTTGTTTGCTATTTTTTCTGTCCAGCTTGCTATATTGGTTTTTCTTGCTTGCTGGAAGCTCTGGGACGCAGTGGGAGCACCTCTGTACCGTTAGTCGGTGCGGAGGGTCTTTTTGCGCCCTCTGCGTGGTTGTTTGTAGGTTTTTGTGCTGACCGCAAAGCTATCTTTCCTATCCTCGGTCTATTCAGTAAGTCGGGCCTCACTTTGCTAAAATCTATTTCATCTCTGTGTTTGTATTTTCATCTTTACTCACAGTCATTATATGTGGGGGGCTGCCTTTTCCTTTGGGGAATTTCTCTGAGGCAAGCTAGGGTTATTTTTCTATCTTCAGGGCTAGCTAGTTTCTCAGGCTGTGCCCGAGGCGCCTAGGTCTGGTCAGGAGCGCTCCACGGCTACCTCTAGTGTGGTGTGATAGGATTAGGGATTGCGGTCAGCAGAGTTCCCACGTCTCAGAGCTCGTCCTATGTTATTAGTAGCTATCAGGTCACTTTGTGTGCTCTTAACCACCAGGTCCATTGTGGTTCTGAATCGCCAGTTCATAACAGGATGGGCACAGAAGCACAAAGGCCATTATTAATCTCCCACTATTTATTTTTTATTCAGGGAGAATTTAAAAACCAAAATAACAAAAAAAAACAGACACTAGGCTTTCTGTGGCCCACAATTTAAGAGAGATGGCACAGACAGGACGGGCACAGAAGCACAAAGGCCAATATTGATCTCCCACTATTTTTTTTTTGCAGGGAGAATTTAAAAACCAAAATAAAAAAAACAGACACTAGGCTTTCTGTGGCCCACAATTTGAGAGAGATGGCACACAGGACTGGCACAGAAGCACAAAGGCCAATATTAATTTCCCACTATTTATTTTTTTTTCAGGGAGAATTTAAAAACCAAAATAACAAAACAGATACTAGGCTTTCTGTGGCCCACAATTTGAGAGAGATGGCACACAGGACTGACACAGAAGCACAAAGGCCAATATTAATATCCCACTATTTTTTTTTTTCAGGGAGAATTTAAAAACCAAAATAACAAAAAAAAACAGACACTAGGCTTTCTGTGGCCCACAATTTGAGAGAGATGGCACACAGGACTGGCACAGAAGCACAAAGGCCAATATTAATCTCCCACTATTTTTTTTTTTCATGGAGAATTTAAATACCAAAATAAAAAAAACAGACACTAGGCTTTCTGTGGCCCACAATTTGAGAGAGATGGCACAGACAGGACGGGCACAGAAGCACAAAGGCCAATATTAATCTCCCACTATTTTTTTTTTCAGGGAGAATTTAAAAACCAAAATAAAAAAAACAGACACTAGGCTTTCTGTGGCCCACAATTTGAGAGAGATGGCACACACAGGACGGGCACAGAAGCGCAAAGGCCAATATTAATCTCCCACTATTTTTTTTTTTCAGGGAGAATTTAAATACCAAAATAAAAAAAACAGACACTAGGCTTTCTGTGGCCCAAAATTTGAGAGAGATGGCACACAGGACTGGCACAGAAGCACAAAGGCCAATATTAATCTCCCACTATTTATTTTTTTTTCAGGGAGAATTTAAAAACCAAAATAAAAAAAACAGACATTAGGCTTTCTGTGCCCCAAAATTGGAGGGAGATGGCACACACAGGACTGGCACTCTAGCAGAAATGCAAATCTTAATCTCCCACTACTTTTTTTTGTTAGGGAGAATTGCCAAGAAATCAGGGCCAATATTACACACTAGGCTTTCTGTGCCCCAAAATTGGAGAGAGATGGCACACACAGGACTGGCACTCTAGCAGAAATGCCAATCTTAATCTCCCACTACTTTTTTTTGTTAGGGAGAATTGCCAAGAAATCAGGGCCAGTATTACACACTAGGCTTTCTGTGCCCCAAAATTGGAGAGAGATGGCACACACAGGACTGGCACTCTAGCAGAAATGCCAATCTTAATCTCCCACTACTTTTTTTGATTAGGGAGAATTGCCAAGAAATCAGGGCCAGTATTACACACTAGGCTTTCTGTGCCACAAAATTGGAGAGAGATGGCACACACAGGACTGGCACTCTAGCAGAAATGCCAATCTTAATCTCCCACTACTTTTTTGGTTAGGGAGAATTGCCAAGAAATCAGGGCCAGTATTACACACTAGGCTTTCTGTGCCCCAAAATTGGAGAGAGATGGCACACACAGGACTGGCACTCTAGCAGAAATGCCAATCTTAATCTCCCACTATTTTTTTTTTATTAGGGAGAATTAAAAAAAAATAAAATAAACAAAGGATTATAGACACTAGGCTTTCTGTGCCCCACAATTGTAGAGAGATGGCACACACGACTAGCACTCAAGCACAAATGCCAAGATTATTCTCCCACTATTTATTTTTTTTCAGGGAGAATTTAAAAAAAAAAAAACAGGGACTGTCCTACAATTACTATCTCCCTGCAGTAATCTCAGCCAGGTATGGCTGGCAGCAATAACAAGGAGTGGACTGCTGCACAAACTACATCAAAAGTGTGGACAAACAAACAAGATAGCTGTGCAGAAAGGAAGGAACAACAGGATTTGTGCTTTGAAAAAAGCAGTTGGTTTGCACAGCGGCGTACACACAGCAATGCAGCTATCAGGGAGCCTTCTAGGGCAGCCCAATGAGCTACAGCGCTGAGGGAAAAAAATGTAGCTTCCACTGTCCCTGCAAAAAAAAGGTGGTGTTGGACAGTGGAAATCGCTACAGCACAAGCGGTTTGGGGGTTAATGGACCCTGCCTAACGCTATCCCTGCTTCTGACAAAGCGGCAGCAACCTCTCCCTATGCTCAGATCAGCAGCAGTAACATGGCGGTCGGCGGGAACGCCCCTTTATAGCCCCTTTGACGCCACAGACAGCAAGCCAATCACTGCAATGCCCTTCTCTAAGATGGTGGGTACCAGGACCTATGTCATCACGCTGCCCACACTCTGCGTCCACCTTCATTGGCTGAGAAATGGCGCTTTTCACATCATTGAAATGCGACTTTGGCGCGAAAGTCGCGTACCGCATGGCCGACCCCACACAGGGATCGGGTCGGGTTTCATGAAACCCGACTGTGGCAAAAGTCGGCAACTTTTGAAAATGAACGATCCGTTTCGCTCAACCCTAGTGGTGAATCAACCGAAATTTGTTGGCCTCTTTCTTCGGAACCACCCCCAAAGGTGAGACCCTCAAATTCTCCATGGGGATTGACCGAAATGGGCCAGCCATTCTCCCCAAAGCCACTTCTTTGCTCAACTTTTCAGTGACCACCTCTGGAAATTCGTAGGCTGATTTCAAATTCCTCGTTGACAACTGCACCTTAACATCCACAAAAGGAATCGTAAAACCATCCCTAAAACCCTCCCGCAATACTGACACTGCTTCCTTATCTGGGTATCTACTTAGAAACTGCCCCATCTCTGCCAGACGCACTGGTGTCACTCCTTTTGTCAGACCCATCAGACCCTTTCTGCTTTCCACCCCTGAAACATCTTGACGCCCCATGATTACGGCGCACGAAGAACATTCGTGCTTAAAATTACATTTTGCCCCAAACCTGCAAGCCCCCTCGTTAAAGGTAAAACACAGTCCTTTTTGCATGACCACTGAGTGCCCTGACTGCCCTGAACCCCCGGTGCCCCCAGGAAATGTCTGAGCTCCCTGTCCAGCTCTACCCGGAGCTGCTACTCTCATCCATAAAGCAATGTCTTTATAATCCCAGCGTAAGCCCAATCGGACCACCTTACGTTGACGGAATTGTTCATCGTAACGAAGCCAGCCCTGACCCCCATAAACTCTATCAGCTTCACCAATAATATCCATAAAACAAAATAAGGGGGCACAAGTTTCCGGTGTCTTTTCTCCTATGACACTTGCTAAAATACCAAATGCCTGTAACCAATTAGAGAAAGTACGGGGAATTAACCTAAACCTTCTCCTGTCCTCGTCCTCGTTTTTAGAATCTTCCTTGTGAGCCTTATCCAAATTGAAACGTTCTAGCGGGAGTAGCAAAAATATTTCGACATACTCCCCTTTCCATATTCTTTCTTTTACCTCCTGCTTCAACTGAGCCCCCAAAGGCCCCTCGAAGCAAACGTATACCTCCCCCTATGCCGCATCATCTACTCGTACCGACTTGTCCTTATCCTTCTCCCCGGCTTCTACCGCCGAAGATCCCTGGTTTGTTACCTCGCTGCCCACCGCCACCACCTCAACCGCGGCCATGAGAACCCCCGGTAATGGACTTTGTCCTGACCTACCAGCCCCCCTAGCCCTGTCAGTATTCAACACTCCCCTATCTCCCGCATTCCCTATCCAAGTGGACAACGGTGACACGTCTCTCTGACTACCTCTCAAATCCCAGAGGCTAACCAAATCCCTCAGCCTCTGTAAAAAACGCCCATGCCAGAACTAGTCCCCCCCCCCACAGAAACATCCCCTATACCCACATTAACGCTAGGAGCTAGTAACGGCAATAAAGGAGAAATAGCGCTTCTCTCACCTAGCTGCCTGGGTGCTGTGTTCCCAGCAGCCGCCGATCCAGGATCTGGGAGCGTCCCATCCGTCTGTAATCCTCCGTGGCGATGTGGGCTCGTGATTCCATAAGCCCCGTCCGTTCGGCGTCCGGGGCTTTATATACTTATTATTGTTTTGCTATGCATTTGTAACGCAGTTTATTGAAGAAGGTCTAAATGTTTGACCAAAACGTTTATACTTATACTGGACTGCTATTCAAGTAATAAATATCCATTTCTTAAAATCATCACTATTCACAAGTTGAGTGCCAAGTTATTTACCTATTATACGTTTACTGGTGTGGGAAACCTATCTTGAGCACCGACACAGCTGTGCCACGATATACTTCACTATTGATTGTCCTCTCTTGTAAGGCCTGCAGCCCAGTACGTCCTCACTTTTCTGTGATATCTAACAGAAAAAAAAACTTTCAAAAACTTTGGAAGCTTAAATGTCTCAGACATACCTTATTACGTGCTTTATAGTACATTTCTGTTGCATATAACACTCCTAAAAAGCATTAAAACATTTTTCTGTATTGAACTTGATTGTCATCCATACACTTTTGCATTCTTTTTGTTACATTACAGTGACATTACAATCCCAAATTTGATTGCTGTAGGTCACCAAGTTTTTCCTTTTATTAAAAATAAACTTGGTTTCAAGAAACCTAACAGTTGCGAAATGCATAAGGCGCGCAGTAAGGGACTGGGAAGTGGAAGAGCTGATGGTGGTGCACACAGATGCCAAGGACATGGGGCAGGTGCGACTACGCCTTTTGCTGAAGCATAAGAAACATGCCCATTCATGACATTTAGTTTCCTGTCCCACTTTGCAGGGAGGCACGGTTCATCACTTCTGAAGCCAGAACAGTGAACACAGGTAGTTGGTTGGATAGCAGATAATGCTTCCAGCAGGCTTGGCAGCACTATCCAGTCCTCCACTCAGTCCTCCCACCATGTTGAATCCCAGGAGACTAGGACACTCCAAGGAACTGTTTACCACAACATTTCTTGATTGTGGTCTCTCAACCCGTATGCTCCAAGAGGGACAGGAGGACACAGTGTTTAGTGATGCATAAAACTTATAGCAGCTACAAGAATATGATGGTGGGGAATGGAAAATTTTTTCTAAGGAAGAAAATGTTGATGAGACGTTAAGTCTTGTTGTTAAGTCACAAAGTCAGGAGGACCAGGTTGCGGGGGTGGAAGAAGAGGTAGTAGAAGTGATGGATGATGAATTCACTGACCCAATCTGGGAAGCTGGCATGTAGAGTGAGGCCAGCAGAGCGGAGGGGGAGAGAGCAGCAGCACTGAAACAGACAGGAAAAGGCAGTGGGGTGACCAGAGGGAGAAGGCAGGCAACTGTTCAGAGGGGGGGCTGTATGGGGCGCAGCTAAAAGGAGGCCCCCACATGACTGCGTTGCCATGGGAGCAGTGCAGTAGGTTTTCTTTTAAAAAAATAAAGGTGTTATTGAGTAAAGGGGCCCGGGGATTGGAAGAGTAGGATTTGGGGTGGGGATTTATGCAAAAAGGGAGGTGGGGGCTTGGGAAAGTGCGGGAAAAGGGGAGATCAGTTACCTTAGACGGGCGAAGTGAGTGGACCTGCTGCCACATCCCTCTCACCATGTCTTCTGTGGACAGCCTGGTAGCTCAGCTTCGTCGGGAGGCCAGTTCCAGGAGGGCCGGATGGCTGGAGGAGCAGCTCACAGGGCTGCTCGGAGGCAGTGGGAGCCAGGACAGCGGGAGCCGGGGCAGCAGAACCAGGCGGTCTAGGCCGCCAGACAGGCTGTCCCCCGACACTACACCGCGCGGCAGGCGCAGGCCGCGGAGCCCCTCCAGGGACCCTGCGGGGGCTGGGGGACGCGGCCGATCCACCTTGCCCGCCCCCTCCCCCGGCAGGAATCCACCCGGCGGCCCTGCCGGCGCGAGGCGGCGCGGTGCTGGGCGAGCGGTGCAGACGCGGCAGGACGCCGGCGCTGCACAGGATGTCAGGGCCGCACTTCCGGTGCGGCCTAGCAGAGGGCGCGGCGGCGCCGCAGCACCGATAGCAGCAGCTTCTACCCGCCGGGGAGCACCTCCCGCGGTGGCGGCAACACGAGCGGGGGGACGGGGAAGGAGCCCAGCGGCGGCGGCAGCATCCACCAGGCAGGAGCCGGGGAGTATCGCGGCGGGCGCAATGGCGGCAGGGGCACCCGGATCCCATCCCCCCAGTGCACCTGGCTCTGCGACAGGACGGCAGAGCAGACTATCGGGCAGGACAGCGGCGGCATCACGGTTAGGAGCGGGTCGCGGTCGGGCCGCAGGAGCGGCGTCCAGAGGAGACAGTCCAGCGGCTGGAGGCAGAGGAATCACGGAGCCGGACAGATCCAGATCCAGCAGGAGGTCGAGGGACCGGTCGCCTTCGCCAGTCTCGGTCCCCCCTGGTGACGTGGAGGCCAGGGGCGCGGGCCTGGGGCAGATGAGCGGCAGCGATGATTCCGGGAACGAACATCGCGACGAAATGGACCAGCAGGATTCAGGAAGCATGGCTGGTGGGGACACAGCACCTGCGCAGCCACGTGAGTACATGTCCAGTCTTTCCCCAGTGCCGGGTGTTTCGGGTGTGGTGGAGCGGGGTGGGGGCTGTAATGAGGTCCCGGGGGTCAGAGAACTTTTAGCGGGTATGTCGCAGATTTTGCGTAGATTGGATGGGGCGGGGGTAGCTCAGTTGCTAACAGTGTGGGATCGTCGCCCGCTGGTGCCTGGGTGTCGGTTGCCGGGGGCGTAGCAGGGGGTTCGAACGAGATTGCGAGCTCGGGTAGCGGGACACCTGTTCCTGTGGCGGGGGTGTCGGTGTCGGTACAAACGGAAACAGGAAAAGGTGATACCGTTAAGTTAGACGACAGGGCAAAAGGCGAGGTATATGTGTGTTTTGAGGGTCCGCTGGGGGCCCATTTGAAGAAAGAAGTCAAGGAAAAGATTTGGAAAGATGAATACGTAGAGATTTTCTCTCTCCTTCCTTTAGAAAATTTTAACTTGGATAAAGGAAAGAAAGACGACAGCAAAAAGGAAGAGGAAGAAAAGAGGCGTTGGCGCCTTATTCCTCAGACGTTCGTTAACTGGCAGCAGGCCTTTGCCATTCTAGCGAGTGTTATAGGGGAGAAATTCCCCGAGAATTGCTCGGGCCTGTTTTGTTATTTGGATGCTATTGGTGAAGCGCATCGTACCTACGGGGGCCAGGCTTGGCTGAGATACGATGAACAGTTCAGGCAGCGAAAAGCAGTGAGGCCGGAGATAAGGTGGGACCAAAAAGACATCGGGTTGTGGCTGAAGGTGATGGCTCCGGTGCGTTATGGGCAGTCCTTTCAGGGGGGAGGGGGGGTAGCAGTCAGCAGTCAGGACAAAG
Organism: Ranitomeya imitator; assembly: GCF_032444005.1. NCBI lineage: Eukaryota > Metazoa > Chordata > Amphibia > Anura > Dendrobatidae > Ranitomeya > Ranitomeya imitator. Next base: position 247,458,544 of record NC_091286.1, on the reverse strand, counting down.
TGGAGGACACGGGTCTCAGGGTTCAAAGGAAAAATCTGGGACATGCTGGCAGTTTAATGAGGGCCAGTGCAAGTATGGCACCACTTGTAAATTTAAACACGTGTGCTCCCATTGCAACGGGGCCTCTCACGGAGCCGCTAAGTGTTTCAAGAAATCACGTGGTAAGCCATCAGTGGGTGGCGGTCAAGGGGGTGACTCCGGTGAGGGTTCAAAAGATGGCCCCCTATCTAAGTAGATACCCGGATGTTAAAAAGGCGGAGGTTATTAGGGACGGTTTTCTTGAGGGGTTTAAGATCCCTCACCCGATGCATGTTGTTCCTTTTTCTACAAAAAATTTGAGATCAGCTGGCTTGCATGCGGAGGTGGTTTCGGCTAAATTGGCAAAAGAGGTTGAGCTGGGAAGAATGGCGGGGCCTTTTAGTTCGTTGCCCATGGCTGGTGTAATTGTTTCCCCGCTTGGGGTGGTGCCCAAGAAGGAGCCGAACAAGTTCCGGCTAATTCAGCATCTTTCATATCCCAAAGGATCCTCGGTTAATGACGGGATTGCGGAGGAGTTGTGCTCCGTTGTTTACACATCGTTTGATGCGGCTGTTCAGTGGGTGCGAATGTACGGGCCTGGAGCATTGCTGGCGAAAACGGACATCGAGTCGGCATTTAGGCTCTTGCCGGTGCACCCGCAGAGCATTCCTTTGTTAGGTTGTTGGTGGGAGGGTGGTTTTTACTTGGATAGGTGTTTGCCTATGGGATGTTCTATTTCCTGTGCATTGTTTGAGACTTTCAGTACCTTTTTAGAGTGGGTAGTGAGAGATGTATCGGCCGTTCCTTCTGTCATTCACTATTTGGATGATCTTTTGTTTGTTGGTCCACCGGATTCAGCAGTGTGCTGTCATTTACTTGGGACCATGGAATGGGTGGCCGGACAGTTTGGTGTTCCTTTGGCACAGGGAAAAACGGAGGGCCCCTGCACGGTCTTGAGTTTCTTAGGGATTCTCATTGATTCTGAGAAAATGGAGTGTAGGTTGCCTGATGATAAGTTGGAGTTGCTTAAGCGAGAGGTGAGTCGGATTGGAAAATTGCGGAAGACTTCATTGAAGGAGTTGCAGTCGCTGCTGGGCCGCCTGAATTTTGCTTGTCGTATTATGCCAATGGGCAGGATATTTTGCCGCAGATTGTCCAGGGCGACGGCTGGAGTTCGGTCGGCTCATCATTTTATTCGTTTGGGTAGAGAGCATAAGGAGGACCTTCTTGTTTGGCAACGTTTTTTGGAAGGCTATAATGGCAGGTCGCTTATTCAGCAGGAGGATCTGAATGCTTTTGATTGCGAGATCTACACAGACGCAGCAGGTGGAGTTGGTTATGGGGCCTACTGTGGAGGAAAATGGAGCGTCGGGGTGTGGCCAGAGGATTGGCGAAAGAAGGGGCTCACCAAGAATTTGGCATTGTTGGAGTTGTTCCCGATTGTGGTGTCAGTGTTTGTTTGGGGTGACAGCTTTCGTGATCGGCGAGTAAGTTTCCATTGCGATAACTCGAGCGTGGTGGCCGTGGTTAACAGCTTATCTTCTTCTTCCCCTCCAGTAATTAGGTTGGTCAGGGAGTTGGTACTGAGATGCTTGGAGTTGAATGCATGGATTACGGCGGTGCACGTGCCAGGAGTTCAGAACAATATAGCTGATGCTTTGTCTCGTTTGCAGTGGGACCGATTCCGGGATTTGGCTCCAGATTCGGAGGCGGCAGGAGCAGCATGTCCTTTGCATCTGTGGCAGGTGGTTACGGAAGGGGAGGCCGATTGATCCAAGCCTCGGAGTCAAACAGGACATGGTCAGATTATGCGGCGTCATGGGCCATGTGGGAAAGTTGGTTGTTTCAATGCGGCTCGGCTGAGTCAGATAGCGACAGGGCAATGGCGTTATTGGCACTGGTAGGTAAGGTCGTGGAGTGGGGTTGGTCCGTGTCTAAGTTAAACAAGTTTATAGCAGGTTTGGCTTTTGGTTTTCAGTTGCAAGGATTGAGGGACGTCACAAAGGACTTTGTTATACGGCAGGCGTTGAAAGGTTTTCGTAAGGGTAATTCGACTTTTGATAAGCGCAGGCCCATTTCTTTTGGGTTGTTGCAGCGGTTAGGGGAGGCCTTGGGCGTCATTTGTTCATCTCAGTTTGAGGTGGTACTGTTTCAATTGGCCTTTTCTCTAGCGTTTTTTGGTGCTTTGCGTCTGGGTGAATTGGTTTCCCCGAGCAAGGACAGGTCAGGTGGTCTTTTGGCGGAAGATGTGGTTTTTTGGGAAGGGGGAGTTGCCTTTTGGATAAGGCGTTCAAAGACGGATCAGCTAGGTAGGGGAAAGAAAGTAGTGCTAGGAAGGGTGGCGGGTAGCGGGATGTGTCCGCAACGCTGCTTAGAGGCATATTGGAATTTGTCATCAGTCAGGTCAGGCCCTCTGTTGCAACACCAAGAGGGGGATTTCTTGTCACGTTTCCAGTTTGTAGCCATTTTGAAGAAGGGCTTGGGTTTGCTGGGTGTTAACCCGGAAAATTTCGGCTCGCATTCTTTTAGGATTGGGGCCGCATCCGAGGCCGATGGTTTGGGCCTTGGGCCGGAGGTGATCAAGAAAATAGGCAGATGGAGTTCTAATCGTTACCTGTCTTATGTGCGGCATTAAATCAACAATGCGGGGTGAAAAGGGACGTCTTTGCGGATTGTTAATTATGGTTGTGTTTTTCAGGTCGTACCCCTCTTTTGGCGTGGATTGTCGGACACTCTTTCGTTTATTGGGGCGCCCTCCGGGCCGATGCGCGCGCGAATGGTAGGCAACTGGGTTTCGGCCGAGAGGCAGTGATCATCCGTTGGATGGGGACTCGTGGTATGTCGTGGCGTAGTTTTTTGCCGGAATTCTCCCGCGCCGCCCGTCTGGATCGCCCTCCGGATATTTTAGTGGTTCACTTGGGGGGTAATGATTTGGGGGCAAAACCCGTGAGGGAACTCATTCGGGATATCCGTTATGACTTGTTGAGGCTGTGGGTATCTTTTCCGGGTATGCTGAGTGTGTGGTCAGACATTGTGCCGCGGAAGACGTGGCGGGAGGCCCGTTCCCATAAAGGGATTAACAGAGCCAGGGTAAAATTGAACAGGATGGTGGCGAGTTTTGTGTCCTGGAATGGGGGTATTGCCGTGAGGCATTTCGAGCTGGAGGCTGGGGTCGGTAATTTTTGGAGGGATGATGGAGTGCATCTTAACGAGATCGGGATGGATTTATGGGCGCTCGGTCTACAGGAAGGAGTTGAAAGAGCTTTGGCGGTGGTGGGGCACTCACGAGCCTGAGGTGGTCAGGGCTGTTCGTGTGTGGCGGGGGGTGGGGTTCTTGGAGTTGGTGATGATGCTGATAGGGTTGATCTGGCTTTTGGTACGGGCTCTGGACGGGGTGTTTACCTCGGGAGCTTTGTGGTTGGTTTGCCCGAAATGGGTTACATGGTGCCCTCGAGCTGGTGGTTACGGCTGAGGGTAAATACGTGTTTTTTGTAAAAATTTTGGGTAGGCTCTCTGCCTATTATGAGCCAGATTTTTTAGCTCCAAGAGCCCCCCCCTCGAGGTTTTATATATTTACTGTTTACATGTTGTTATTTATGTATTTGTTTGTTAATAAAATGGCCGCTGTGGCCAAATTATCCAAAAAGAAATTAACGTGGTGGTGTGTTTTCCTGGGTAATAGATGGAGGGGTTAAGAGGGGCAAGGTAGTTGGGGGTGGGGGATGCTTTACGGAAAGGATCCTTTATTGGCCATACGCGGTCAAGAGGGGGGCTGTATGGGGCGCAGCTAAAAGGAGGCCCCCACATGACTGCGTTGCCATGGGAGCAGTGCAGTAGGTTTTCTTTTAAAAAAATAAAGGTGTTATTGAGTAAAGGGGCCCGGGGATTGGAAGAGTAGGATTTGGGGTGGGGATTTATGCAAAAAGGGAGGTGGGGGCTTGGGAAAGTGCGGGAAAAGGGGAGATCAGTTACCTTAGACGGGCGAAGTGAGTCCCTCCCACCCTCCCTGTTTTAGCGGTTCTATGAGGCAACGTAGCTTTAGGGAAGATCGGCGAGTTCGTCAATTCTTAAGGTAAAAAAAAAAAAAAAAAAAAGGGGTCTTTTGAATTATATTTCTTTTCTGTTGATTTATTGAAGGCAAGCATTCTGTATTATTGTCACAGTGGCGTTGGCGGGGGGTGGGGTTCTTGGAGTTGGTGATGATGCTGATAGGGTTGATCTGGCTTTTGGTACGGGCTCTGGACGGGGTGTTTACCTCGGGAGCTTTGTGGTTGGTTTGCCCGAAATGGGTTACATGGTGCCCTCGAGCTGGTGGTTACGGCTGAGGGTAAATACGTGTTTTTTGTAAAAATTTTGGGTAGGCTCTCTGCCTATTATGAGCCAGATTTTTTAGCTCCAAGAGCCCCCCCTCGAGGTTTTATATATTTACTGTTTACATGTTGTTATTTATGTATTTGTTTGTTAATAAAATGGCCGCTGTGGCCAAATTATCCAAAAAGAAATTAACGTGGTGGTGTGTTTTCCTGGGTAATAGATGGAGGGGTTAAGAGGGGCAAGGTAGTTGGGGGTGGGGGATGCTTTACGGAAAGGATCCTTTATTGGCCATACGCGGTCATGTAGAGCACCTATACTACTGAATCTTTCCATCAAAAAGTTAGGTTTTTCCCAGTCAGTGACTTTTTTAAAGAGAATTCTGAGAAAAACAAAATGGATATTTGCAACCTCTGTTATGCCAAGATCAGGAGGAGCTTGAGCACTAAGAACCTATCCACCACTGCATAATCAGGTACATGTCATCTAAGCATCTGACTCAGTGAGCCGAATACCTGGGACCACAATTGGTGCCATCAGGTGACACCATTGCCTCTTCCCCTGTGCTAGGTGTTTTCCAATCTCCTGCCCAAAACACTGGCGCAGATGCCTCCTGCCCTGCACCTATACTTGTACATTCTGTCCAGAACACAGTGTTCAGCTGTCCCTACCCCAGGCTTTGGAAAGAAAGAGAAAGTTTGCAGCCAACCAACCACGGGCCCAAAGGCTAAACAGACACATTTACAGTCATCTTACCCTGAAAATGTTGCCGCTTCGGCTTTTCGGATTTCCACTGACTCATATCAGCAGCAATCCTTAGGTACTTGGTCATTAGCTGCCACTTTTTTCCCGATTTGGACTCCTTGCCTTGTACCAGCATTTGTCCAGGAACATCACCCATGCCCTTACCAATGCAGTTAATGGGGTTTTCCACGTAAAGATCGACATGTGGACAAGCACTTGTGGCAAGGGATGCTACATATCCCTAATGGCATACTGGGTGAACATTGTGGAGGTTAAGGCCAAGTAACACCCTGGCAAGGCACATGTGCTCCAGACGCTGAGAATTGTTGGTCCCACTCTGATCAGGGTTTCCTTCACCTCCTACAGTAATTCCTGCACCCCTTTCTGCCCCTCCTCATCCTCCATCTCTGATTTGCTCAGAGCATGTCATCCACATCTGCCGGAGACTGGGAGCTCTGTATCACTGCCTCAGCAAAACAGCAGCAGGCTCTGTTGAAGCTAATTTGTTTGGGAGAAAAACCACACACCATGGCAAAGATACTTAAGGGAATAACAGACAAGACAGGTCTGTGTTTTTTGCCTCTAGCCAGACATGCTCGCGTGTGATAGTGGGCATAACCTGCTGGCAGCTATGACGCTGGGCAAGCTCACACATATACTATGCTTGGAACATGTGCTCAACTTGGTAGTTCTGCAGTTTCAGTAAACCTACCCAGCTTTGCCAGAACATTTGGCCAAAGTACGGTAGTTTAGCTCCCATTTCTCCAAGTCAGCTACAGCTGTCACTGCTCTGGCAGTGCTACAGCAGTACATGTAAGTGCCAGCTCACCAGCTGGTGTGTCACATCACCACACACAGAACTTCCACACTGCAGATGCTGGCAAGGCTTTTTGAGCATCAGAGGCCAGTAATTGAGTATAGGCTCCAATATATATATATATATATATGTATATATATATATACATACACACACACGTGCTTCTCACTTGTGAAAACCCCTAAAGCAGAGGGTTGGGTATGTCAGTTTTGTTTTGCAAGTGTGCAGAGCAGAAGGCTCTACACAGCTCCACCTGTGTGAGGTAACACAGGCAAGGGGAGGCAAAAGGCCAAGTGAAGCCAAAAGGCCTGGCATCCACAGTGTACATAGCGGTGCTGTCGCCAGCGGCAACAAGATCTTGGATGTGGATTGTCTTGTTTCCCACCTGCGATCTGGAGGATATCGTGTGCTGTGTATTTTCTGTGAGTTGGACATTAAAACGCATTTTGCTTTCAACTTTGCTGGGTCATTGCCTTATCACTGCGCAGTCTGGACAGTGATACACTAGAGCATATACAGTGGGGAAAAGTATTCACTCAGCCACCAATTGTGCAAGTTCTCCTACTTAAAAAGATGTGTCTGCAATTGACATCATAGGTAGACCACAGCTATGAGAGTCAAAATGAGAAAACAAATCCAGAAAATCACCTTGTCTGATCTGTCATGATTTATTTTGCAAACTATGGTGGAAAATAAGTATTTGGTCATTAAAAAAAGTTCATCTCAATATTTTGTTATACATCCTTTTTTTGGCAATGACAGAGGTCAAATATTTTTTCTAAGTCTTCACAAGGTTGGCACACACTGTTGGTGGTATGCTGGCCCATTCCTCCATGCAGATCTCCTCAAGAGCAGTCATGCTTTAGGCCTGTCGCAACACTGACTTTCAACTGCCTCCACATGTTTTCTATGTGGTTGAGATCTGGAGACTGGCTAGGCCACTCCAGGACCTTCATATGCATGCTTCTTACGAAGCCTCTCTTTCGTTGCCCTGGCAGTGTGCTTGGGATCATTATCATCCTGAAAGTCCCATCCACATTTGATCTTCAATGCCCTTGCTGATGGAAGGAAGTTTGCTCTCAAAATCTCACGATACATGACCACATTCATTCTTTCATGTACATGGATCAGTCCCCCCTTGTGGTTCTGGGATTTTTGCTTACCGTTCTTGTGTTAATTTTGACAACACGGGGTGAGATCTTGCATGGAGCCCCAGATCGAGAGAGATTATCAGTGGTCTTATATGTCTTCCATCTTCTTATTATTGCTCTCACAGATGATTTCATCACCCCCAAGCTGCTTGCCTCTTGCAGATTCAGTCTTCCCAGCCTTGTGCAGGGCTACAATTTCTCGTGTCCTTCAACAGCTCTTTGGTCTTCACTCTTCACCATAATGGAGTTTGGAGTGTGAGTATTTGAGGCTGTGGACAGGTGTCTTTTATACAGATAACAAGTCCAAACAGGTGCCATTACTACAAGTAATGAGTGGAGGATAGAGAAGCCTGAAAGTAGTTTCAGGTCTGTGAGAGCCAGAAATCTTGCATGTTTTTAGGCGACCAAATACTTATTTTCTACCATAATTTGCAAAATAAATCTTGACAGATCAGACAAGGTGATTTTCTGGATTTGTTTTCTCTTTTTGACTTATTGTGGTCTACCTATGATGTCAATTACAGGCCTCTTTCATCTTTTTAAGTGGTAGAACTTGCACAATTGGTGGCTGACTAAATTGTTTTTTTCCTGAGGGTAGTGTAATCACCCTATTGATATGGTGGTAGAGGAGAAGGAGGAGGATGAGACAAAAATCACTAGTCCTGAAGCGTATACCTATGTTTGGATGTTGGAATGGGAAGGGGTACCTGCGAATAGACCAGAAAAACAGAAAAAAAACACTGGATTTGAGTTTATATTCCGCTGCTGTCAATCGGTGGTGTACAGAAGTCTGGCCCAATCCAGCCCTTGTTCATTTTGATAAGAGACAGCCTGTCAGCATTTTCAGTTGACAGGCAGATACTTCGGTCTCTCATATTACCCCCGGCAGCACTAAAAACCTGCTCAGACATAATTTTGGCAGTAGGGCAGTCCAGGACCTCTAAGGCGTAGAGAGACAGTTCATGCCTCATGTCTAGCTTGGATACCCAATAGTTGTAAGGCACTGAGGAATCACAGAGGACACTGGTACAGTCTGCAAGGTACTCCTTTAGCATCTTCCAAAACTCTTCACTCCTTCTCAAATCACCCCACGCATTAGGGTCTGGGCAGTGGTAGGGTCTGAGAACACTGTCCCAGACCTTTGAGAGTGTTCCCCTGCCTGTGCTGCATCTGGTGTGTGACTCCATAGTCATCACTCCTTGGTTGTCCAAGGAACTGTGACCTCTGCCTCCAGTGTTGTTAGATTTTTTTTTTATAATTCTTCAATTAGGGCCTTTGGGTACTGCAACATTTTATTAGACCTATCCACCACCGGAAAGGAGATGTAAAGTTCTCCGGGTAGCGTGGATCTAGAAGAGTGACCAACTAGTAATATTGTTTGCAAAAATGCATAAAATGCGAGGTTCACAGGAAAGTCAGCGGAACATAAACCTAGCCATGTGTGTTAGACTGCCAACAGCCGAGACTTCCCTGTCCCCACCAAAACACCAAAAGGGCAACTGTTCGTGTTGTCCTCCTCATCCTCACTCTACTTTTCATCTCGAGGCCATATCCACTGAACAGACGGGATGAAGGTGGCATGGTTACTAATGTCTGTAGCGCTGGCAACCATCTCCTGTTACTCCTCCTCTTCATCCTCATTATCACCCAATCAGGCTGAGATGAGGCTAGGCTGTGTAGCATCACCCAGTATAGTTTCTTGCTTCATGCAGGTTCACTGTACTCCACTGAATCCAATGCATTCCATCAGTCTGACTCGTTGACTATGAAGCTTGTGACCCGGCGACTGTGAAGAGCGGTAATGGTACTGACGTCACCACCATTACTCCAAATGACAAAGCACCAGGGAAATCAAGAAGAGCCTGTGGGCTGGTATTTTTAAGCTGGGAAAGGCTTTGATGGTTTCCAAAAATAGGGGGGACCTCTGTTAGAGGAGGGATTTCTAACCTACTCAGGTGTTCTCTGTCTTAGGTGCCCAAGCCATGAAGCAATAATCAGAGAGACAGACTGCTCGTTGTCTTTCCAAAAAGTCTCTGTTTAATGAATTGATAGGATGGTCTTTTATATGACAATATCAAAGGGAAATGAGGCATTACACAATAACATGGCAGAAATGTGAGTTATACAATGGGTTGTCAAACACATCCTGGGATTTGAGATAAATTACATGAGAAAATCTGGGGGTACTTTCCAGAACTTTCCATATGTCAGTGTGGCCTGGTTTAAAAGTTGACATTCAGAGGAAGAATTGGGCTGAATTCGCAGAATTTGGAAACAACATGTGTCCTTGACCAATTTCTGGGAATTATAAGTAAAACCATCAGGCCATAAAGATATTGGCATGTAGACAGATGATAACTGGAACAAAGTCCATTCTTGCATAACACTATTGTTCTAGTATTTTATTCAGAACAGAAATTAACAATTTCTTTCACACCCCACTTCATTTTTTTATTTAATTATTTATGTTTGTGGCTTAATAGAAAGCTTTACAAACTATCTGTCTTTCTATCTATCTATCTATCTATCTATCTATCTATCTATCTATCTATCTATCTATCTATCTATATATATACTATCTATGTACATCACTTAAAATTTTGTAATTTCTTGAGTGCATAATATTCCAGTACGTGTCACATGGACGGCACACGAATGTCACATGGATGTCATCCGTGTGCAGTATGTGTTTTATGCAGATCTATATACTTGTATGGGTCCGAGTGATCAGTGCTGCCAGGAAAAAATGTACATGTCTTTGTGTGGCTCACAGGGAGAAGCAGTCCATGTAAAAACATGGACATGTAAGCAGCACCATAGATTATAATGGGTGTTAAAGTGCACGTGTCTCCTGTACGTGTGAAAACTGATGCCATGACTACTGGAAACACGAACGTGTGAAGGGGGCCTTACACTGATAGCACTGACTGGACAATCAATATGTTAGAATACAAATTCACGCCCCGACTCGTAACCTCCAAATATCAATATATTCAAAATTTGTAATTTGGATATTCGCATTCAGAATCATACTCCAAATTTCTATATTATAGGGAAAGCAAGTAGTGTAGTAGATCTGCTCACTCTGCTGCACACGACGGTAGATACAAGAACACTGTCTTTTTAAATCTTCCACTGGTTTATTATATACATGCAGCATAAACAAGTGCAAAGAAAAAATAAACACAGCCATTCGGTCAAAACAGGAAAACAAAACAAAATGGTATACAGGCTGTGTACCTGCGGTGATCCGCCCGCTCAGGATTACTAAACAAATGGTTCAGTTTACTGAAAACACAAGCGCTTTTCTGGAGTTAGTCTCTCCCGACATGCTGAAAAACTAATAACTGAGAAGGCTGACTACTTACCTTCTAAACCCCACTCTCTGGTGGAGATATGGTGATTTCCCACGCGCTCTTTAGTTGTTCGCATAAAACCCAGCCCTTAAAATGGCCAATTGACCCCTCTCAACACTTAGTATGCTGGAGCAAACTTCTAGGTTTCAAAACACTGAAGCTAATAGCTTCAGTGAAGCATATCTTCCCTCCAGTACTTTGCCAGTGACGCTGTCACAGTAGATATTAACCCATTCCTAACATGGCTAAATTCCGTTTTTTGCTTCTTTTCCTCCACTTCTTCCAAGGGCCATGACTTTTGTATTTTTTATCTAAATAGACATATGAGACTTGTTTTTTTATGGGAAGAGATGTACTTGTGAATCATACTATTCAGGGCAGCAATCAGGGCATTAATGCCCTTTCTGCTGTTTGGGACCCAGTGAGCAGAAGTACAGAGTCCCAGGACCACCCTCTTGTGCTTCTGCTCACCGGGCAGGATGTAATATAATACTGTGCACTGCACACCTTGGCGCTAGGAGCTTTCCCTGAGTTCCATGGCCATAATAGCTGTATGGCTGCTCAACTCCCAATCCAGCTCTTTAAGCCTTTGATCACGTGACAGTGCAAACGCAATGACGTCATCACGTATTTGCCGGCATATAATTGCGGCCAGGACACAGGAGCTGCGCCTGCATGGGATCATCAGTGAGGTAAGTATGACATTTTTTTTTCTTTATAAAATGAATTAAAATGGTGAGGGAAACCGCAATTTATGAAGTGCGTGGGGGAGGGATACTGCAAATGATGAAGAAAGTGGGGTGTAGGGGGGCAGCAAATGATGAAGGGAGGGGGACTGCAAATGATAAAATGAGCATTGGAGCTGGACTGCAAAGGATGAAGTGAGAGTCTGGGAAAGGAAATGATGTACAGTATTGAATGTGGGGGAGAGCAGTTGATAATGAATAGAGGGTGAGAGCAGGAGAGAGAGGACATGACATTATAAATTAGGACAGAAGGGGCATGTAAATATAATGAAGAGGGGGGGAAGTAAAGAGTGGGAGGTATTGAGGATAGAGTGACTGACATTAGATTGGGGGAAAGTGCATAAGTGCTAATTAATTTATATATTTATTGGATGGGGAAAGTGGCTATTTATGGTTAATGGGGGCACAGTGGTGGATTATAATTTATATTTGTAAAGGTGGGTTGCATAATAACTAATTATATATTAATGGTGGGTGAATGTTTTACACTATGCAGCTGAATACAGACAAAGTGAAAATGTGAGGAATGTGCTCTGGAAGCAGTTCTCTAGGTAAGGCCGGAGTCACATTACTGTAGAATAAGGTTTTCTTGCATAACACTCGGACCAGGGTTAATCTATGGGGCAGTTTACATTACTGTATTTTTTCTCCGGTGTATTCGTGCGTGTAAAATCACAGCATGCTGCAATTGTACGCATATATCGTAGGAGACTTGCCAATGCAAGCCTATGGGTGCGAGAAAAACTCGGACATCACAGGGACCATTCGTCTAGCTTGCAACAAATACGCACACATGTTCCTCATTTCATCCCATTGAGCCATTAAATTCAATGGGGAAAAGCAGTGAAAAATGTAAAGCCATACTGATGTCATACAGATGTCATAAGGATACATAGGCGTGAGAAAATTGCATCATCGCATTGTAAAGGCATTACATAAGGATGACCATACAGAGAACACTTGGGCGACTCTCAGCAGGGAGACTCGGACTGATTTTTCATAGGTTTAGTCTGACTCTGGCCTAACTGCGTAACTTTATGTAGAGATGAGTCCTGGCTGGAAGAAATTATTGGCGTC